>NC_051071.1:43229548-43588298 GCF_004664715.2 Peromyscus leucopus | reverse complement strand
TTATACAAAGTATAAAATGAGAATATTTCATTTTGTTCAGATGAATAAAATTCTTATGATAATGGGGATGTTGTAGCATAATGCATTTTAATCTTGTTATTATTATTATTATTATTATTATTATTATTATTATTATTATTAAGAAATTTTCTATTCCTTTTACATGCCAGCCACAGATCCCCTGCCCTCCCTTTGCTCACCTCCCATCCTTCCCCTCCATCCCAACCCCCATTCCCACATCCTCGAAGGGAAGGCCTCCCATGGGAGTCAGCAGAGCCTGATACACTCAGTTGAGGCAGGACCAAGCTCCTCTCCCTGCACCTAGGTTATGTAAGGTGTCCCACCATAGGCAGTGTGCTCCACAAAGCCCACTCCTGCCCTGGGATGGATCCTGATCCCACTGCCAGGAACCTCCTTAAGCAGATCAAGCTACATAACTGTCTTGCCTATGCACAGGGGCCTAGTACATATTCTTCATACTGGAACTCACTTCATAGAACATGCTGGCCCGGAACTCATAAAAATCTGTCTGTCTCTGCCTCCTAAGTGCTGGGATTAAAGGGTGTGCCACCACAGCCCAGGAGTGACTTAGTTTTATAGATGATTTGACTATGTATATGAAAAGGGACAGGAGGGAAGGAGTGAGGATGGGAAGAAAAATAAGGGAGTCTTGAAGGATGAACTCTGTACTACTTTGAATTGTTAGTGAGGCTCATGGAGAGCAAAACAATGAACGAACAGTTATGGATTTTAATCTGATAGAAATTACTGTCTTGGACACACATACTCACTCAGATCATTATTTTTGTTGGATTTAGGAGTTCTCAATTTTAAGGATTTTGAATGATAGGAAGACAAGCAATTACTTCTGACAAGATTTGTAAAGCATCTTTTACTTTTTATAATCCTAAAACATTGTAAAATGTCAATTTATGTTCAAATCTCATTAGTAAATTAATTAGGCTATAGTTAAAATCTGCCACAATAATTGTAAAACAAACAAATCAAGTAAGTTATCTTCTACCGATGGCAGTAAGTAAATTTTCTTTTAACTCAAATGTGTTGGCACATTACCAATTAGTGTTAATTTAGCTGTTCCTTTGTTGTTCAATAATACATTTAGCCTGCCTCATATTACACTAAATATCAGTTTATTTTATTATTATTTCTTGTGAGTAACTCATTTTTGTTGTCTACATGGTCCATAGACTGTGCACGATGTCAAATACTTCAGGTCATCTTTCGAATCTTGTCACTCCATGTTGGTCAGCATTGGTAACTGTTTGAACTGTGTTGATGTGTCTAACAGTGTCAGAGAGCTACCGTGGAAGCAACTGAGGGTGAAGACCAGGCCTGCAGAACCTCTGAATTAGTTAGGTTTTAAAAATAATCCTAACCTTGCAAACACTGCAAAAGAATACAACTTAATTTCTAAAGCCAAATCTTTAAATCTTGTTTTAAAGAAAAGTTCAGACAACAAACAGGAACCAACTAAAGGAACCAGTGACTTTCCAGCACTGTAGACTAGTAAGGCAGCATTTTTTTCATAACCAATATTATAAGAAATTATTTAACTTTTTGCTTATGTACTTAAGAGCATGTACTGTGCTAATGACCTGCATGACCTCATTAGGTTCCCAGATCCAAGATTGGAGACCAGTAGCATCTACAACCTTTCTGTATGAACATTTTATAAAGATGACCATAGTAAGCAAAAGCTAAATCAATACCACTTCAGGTTCTTATTAAAATCAAGAGAGGCTTCAGGTCACCTCACCAAGGAGAGCCATGCTCATCATGAAGGCACACAGAATGGGATGTGCCTTCCAGCTGCCCAGTTGATGCTTTACATAACAGTCATGTATTACCTTCATCTGTCTGAGATAATGTATTTGCATGAGCTACATGAACAATGGCTGTTAAAATCACTGGATTTTGAAATGATAGGTAATTAAAGTAATAATTTCTTTCAGTATATAGGCAAATGTAAGTCCTTTTGTTTATTATGGTAGAGTTGATATAGTCCCAGAAGTTACTATATCAGCTACAAAACTAACTTTGTCTAGACTGATGTTGAGATTAGGTCATTTTCCAGAGATGCACATGATATGTAAAACAAAGACAAGTTCATGACATTAAAAAAAAAAAAAAAAAAAAAAAAAAAGATTGTTACCAGGCAAGTAGTCTGCAGTGACCACTGCTTAATCCTTACTTTCTTTCAGAAAGAGCAAACCACATACTCATATTAAAGACCTAGATGTGGAAATTGCTGCAAATTGACCTAAGGTCATAAAGATAAGTAAGAACTATTAGAGAAAATTTTAGCTCACCAAAGATCATATTAACTATTTCATAGTCTTTTAGATAAGTTTGAGCATAAAGACCATGTTAAAAGGGTTTGTGTCCAGTTTTGCATTTTGTAATCTTGTTAAGCTAAATTCAGTGTATATCCCTGGGAAACTTGTTCATTTTTTTTTTTTTAATGGAAACAGGTTGATCTGAGAAAAACAGAGGGAAAGCGTGATGGGTGATGCCACTCTGTATGCTTTGAATGTTTTGCACTGATTGGTTGATGAATAAAAGGCTGATTGACCAATAGCCAGGCAGGAAGTATAGGGAGGATAAGCAGACAAGAAGAATTCTGGGAAGATGAAGGCTGAGACAGGAGCTGCTAGACTGACACAGAGGAAGCAAGATATGAATGCAGAACTGAGAAAGGGTACCAAGCCATGTGGCTAAACATATGTAAGAATTATGGGTTTATTTAAGTGTAAGAGCTAGTCAGTAATAAGCTTGAGCTAATTTACATACAGTTCATAAATACTATAAGTCTCTGTGTGTTTACTTGAGTCCAAGTGGCTGTGGGACTGGCAGGTAAGGGAGATTTGTCCTGATTGTGGGTCAGGCAGGACACAGTAAAACTCCAGCTACAAATGACGCCAAAACATGGGGCAAGAATTTCCACTTAAAACCTGAGAAAGCTTTAAAAAACACTTCTAAAATGGAACCAAGAGCAGCTTTCTAGTTGTGTCTTTCAGGAAAGCTGTGATACAGAGACTCTGTGGCATGGAGACTTGAGCTACAGTATGGCAGATTCACAGTATGCAGGCTTGAGCCAAGCAGCATAGTGGATTCCTGCCATGGTACACAGAAGTATCTCTAAGCTACACGGTATGCTGCAGGGTGGATTCAGTTTTTGCTAGATAAAAAAAAAAAAAAAAAAAAAAAAAAAAAAAAAAAAAAAAAAAAGGTTTTAAATGCTGCTAGGTGAATATATAGACCCACTGCCTCCCAGAGTCCATAGGTGAGCATGTTTCCCCCAAAGCTAGCAATAAACATAATTCTACCATGTTAGAAATCTGAGATGGGCAGAGCCAGCAGCCAAAGCTGCTATTTTAGTCCTAGTAATGCTGCCATTTAAAGTAACAGATACACAACAAAACAGATTCAGATGAAATAAATCTCTAAATGGTTTACAATGTGTGTAAAAATGTACAGAGTCTTGGACAATGGAGAAAAAGGAATATAGACAGTTATATAAAGAAAAAGTTTTAAAAAATAGGTTTAAATAGAAAGTAAAAGTTATATAAATATAAATAACATTAAGATGGGAAACACACAAAGGGTCTGGATTATAGTGTCTTTGGGATTTTTAACTGCAGAAAGACATTTGATTGTAAAAGCTGCTGAGTTGAATCAATATGTATATTTTAAAGATACCTTGATTTCAAAATTTATGTCTAAGGATATGTGCTGGGGATGTCTTTTTGTATTCTGTGAAAGTGTTGCTCTGATTGATAGATAAATAAAAATTGGCCAGTATCCAGGCAGGAAATATAGTATAGGTGGGATAAGCAGAGAAGAGAATTATGAGAACAGGAATGCTGAGTCAGGAATCCCCAGCCAGACACAGAGGAAGCAAGATGTAAAAGTACCGCTAAGCCACAAGCCACATGGCACCTTATAGATTAATAGAAATGGGTTAATTTAAGATATAAGAACTAGATAGCAAGAAGCCTGCCACGGCCATACAATTTATAAGTAATATGAGTCTCTGTGGGTTTACTTGGGTCCAAGCAGCTACAGGACTGGTGGGTGAGATTTGTTCTGATTGCAGGCCCTGGCACAACTGGAGAAATCTCCATCTACAGAAACATTGCTTTGGAAGAGAGGTTCTGCTTTTGTTTCCACAGAAGATGAGACCCTATGGATTGCTTCCAGGCTAATATGGTTTGATCAAGGAAGACCCGCTGAGAGGGCTCCAGATGATCCAACATCCAGAATACCTTCAAGGCAACTGCCTCAGAGAATACAGTAACACAGAATATTACAGTCAGGACTTGACAATAATTCTTAATTTTCTCAGGATCCACATAAGAATACAGTGCCCTCAATTTGCAGGGAGTGCCCTAGAATACTAGGTCTACATTCCCCCAAAATGGATTATGAATGTTGGTCTTTGTTTAGGTTGTTGGTTACAAATTGTTATTGGTCATAGTCAATCTCTTTCTAAAAATGAAAGGGGGATATGATATAGAAATATAGGCTATAGATATGATAGGATAAATTTAAAGAGCAACTTCTTTTAAATTGCTACAGATTTTAGTTAATTTAAAGTTAATTTTGTTATACTCTATATTTCTAGTATTGTTTAAGGTATTATGTTTGTGCAGTTCATTTAAATTATAAGGGATAATTATGAAATACAGATAAATAATTAGTCTTCTATGATAGTCAAACTTATGGTCATATTAAGTTTTCTAGGTATACATAGATATATTTCAATTAGGTAGGTAATCTTCAAACACTTCAAAGACCTACAGAATATGGCATTTAAAATGTTTTAAGAAGTTTGACTTTCTGGACCTTGAGACATTTCTGTTCCTGGCAACATCAAGCTACTTCAGAGAAGATAGTGGGCACTGAAGAAACTCATTTTGGAGTTGCTTACTTTGTGCAAAAGTTAGCCACTGGGCAAAAAATTGCCCTTGTGCTGGTCAAATGCTTAATAATATGTTGTATAAACTGGACATGCAGGACCCATAGGAAGGTGACCACTGAACATTGAAAGGCAAGATGGTCCTTGGTAGATGAATTTCCAAATTGCCTATTAAATAATAATAATAATAAAAAAAAACACGGAGCCGGGCTGTGGTGGCACACGCCTTTAATCCCAGCACTTGGGAGGCAGAGGCAGGCAGATCTCTGTGAGTTCGAGGCCAGCCTGGGCTACCAAGTGAGTTCCAGGAAAGGCGCAAAGCTACACAGAGAAACCCTGTCTCGAAAAACAAAAACAAAAAACAAAAAACATGGAGCAAGACATAGGGGTGAAAGCCTTAGTTCAGAGAAGTAGATCGTCAAGGGCAGAAGGAAGTTCACATATGCAGTATCCTGTTACATACTGATTATTTTTAGAAAACTTTGATACACAAAATGGGACCATGAAACATAGTGGTTTAGTGGAGTATTATTTTAAGATGGGTTTAATGTCTTAATGCTATGGACCATTTGTTTAATGATGCAAAGACACGATGCATTCTTTTATCTTGCATTTGTTTAACTCTGTGAAACTGTCTGTCTAAAACACCTGATTGGTTTAGTAAAGAGCTGAATGGCCAATAGTGAGGCAGGAGAAAGGATAGGTGGGGCTGGCAGTCAGAGAATAAATAAAGGAGAAATCTGGGAAGAGATCAAGAAGCAATAAAAAGAGAGGAAGACTCTAGGGGTCAGCCACACAGCTACACAGCCATCAGTGGAGTAAGAAGTAAAGAAAGGTATACAGAAATAAAGATAAAAGTCCAGAGGCAAAAAGTAGATGGGATAATTTAAGAATAGCTGGCTAGAAATAAGCAAAGCTAAGGTTGGGCATTTATAAGTTAGTATAAGACTCCATGTGTGATTTATTTGGGGGCTGGGTGGTGGACCCCCCAAGAGTAAAAGCAAAGAGAAAAAAACCCAACAATATAGTGGTTATTTACTCATTCATTCATTCATTCATTCATTTATTCATTCATTCATGTGCACCACCCAAATTCAGAAAGGGCCCTCAAAGAAAACAAGAATGTTTTGTTACCTTGAACTGTAAGGAATTCTGTTTTAAGTTATACAGAATTCAAATTGAATAAATGTTTTTGTTTGTTTTAAAAATCACCTGAAAATTGAAAGGGGCATCAAAATCATGATGGGTAAACCTACCGAGATAACCAAGCCAAACTAGGAGGAACTCATGAAATTTAGACCAACACCTGTGGAGCCTTCATGGGGCTGGCCTAGGCCCTCTGAATAAGCAAGACAATTGTGTAGCTTGACCTGTTGAAGAGGCATCCGGGCAGTAGCAGTAGCAGTAGCATCAGGATCCATCCCTGGTTCATGAATTGAGTTTTTGGAGCCCAGTACCTTTTGTAGTACACCTTGCATAGCCTTGATGCAGGGGAAGGGCCTGGACCTGCCTCAACTGAATCTACCAGGCTCTGCTGACTCCCCTTGGGAGGCCTCACATTTTTGGAGGAGGGAACATGGAGTGGATTGGGAGGGGGAGCCTGGAAGGGTGGGAAGAGGGGAGAGAAGGGGGTCTGTGGTGGGTATGTAAAATGAATAAAAAAAAATTCTTAATAATAAAAAAATTTTTTAAATCGAAAACACTTTATAATTCTATCATTTTCAGCACACTACAGCACTATACTAACACCATGTCTATCTCCCTTTAAAATTGCTTGTTTTATTTATTTATTCTTCTCTCGTATATAACATCCCCACTACTGTTCCCCGCTTCACTCTTCTCAGTGACCCTCTCACCTCTCCTCTTCCCCAAATGCACTATTCCTCTATTTCTCTTTAGAAAAGAGCAAGTCTCTCAGGGCTGTCAACCAAACACAGAATAGCAGGTTACAGTAAGACTAAAAACACAAACCCTCCTATCAAAGCTGGACAAGGAAACCAAGGAAGAGGAAAAGGGTCCCATGAGCAGGCAAAAGAGTCAAAGACACCCCACTTCCACTGTTAGGAGTCCCACAAGAACACCAAGTTACAGGTCCTCTGCATATATGTTATGGTTAAAAGTATTTTTTAGGTTTTGTTTTTTTAAACAACCTCAGCTCTACTCCTAATGACTCCATAGAAGTGGAAAACAAATAAAGACAAATTTCCTCATTTTAAATAACAGTTTCTTCTTACATGTCTTCAAAGTAAATTTGGTAATTTTTCATTATATTTTAATCGACCTGCATATTTTATTTCTATTTATAAGCACTATGTTTTATTGTGGAAAGAATTTTGTTAATAAGGATCATACTTACTTATTTTAAAAATCTTCTGGGGAATGAGATACGTAATTTTCATGATATTTCCATACAAAGTTAGAAAAGTAACTTTATAGTCAGCATTTGCTGAATATATATCTGGATTATAATTTCCCTTGATTTCTCATTCAATTTAATCAAAAAAAGAAAATGCCCTAAGCAGTTTTAGATGGTAGGAGAGTTACTATACAAAAACAAATAAGCACACATATAATAGACGCATACAATTTTCATTCATATTGTTGCAGAAAAGAAAATTACACAAATCATTTTCTATGTTATAATTTACTACATGATTGCCTGAAATGTTTTTCAAGGTAAATTGGTATTTAGTTCTATTCTACAATGCCCATGTTTTACCTGCTACTGAGAAAGAAAGGAGGTGACCTCCCAGAGAAGCTTTTCTTACACAGTTGCTGCAGATTCTTACTTCTGAGCAATTTAGACTGTAACAATAGCAACTGCCTTTGAAAGATGCAGTAAGAAGCAAGAGGTTAATTTTCTCAAAAATGTAAATCTCCAGCTGTTCCTTAATAATTTAGAGGCTACAGGAAAAGGAGATTCCATGGTAACTGAAGAATACCCTGGAGGTTAAATGAGAATTTTGATAGTTTTATTTCTGATCATGCTTGCATGTATAAAATGTGTATTTGAAGGAAAATGCTTAGATTGAACTGGCTTTTTCTGAGCTCTTAATAATGGCACATCTTCAGAATTCATATTATTTCAACTTCCCAAAGAAATAATTACTGTAAGAAGATATTTTGCTCATTTAATTGATGAAATTTATACATATATGGAGATGCTGTGGTTTAAAGAAAGAGAATCTACTGTACCACCACTTTGAAAGACCTGTATAATTGCTAACTATATTTTAAATCTTATCCTTATACACATGGACAACTGTAGCTAGTACCCCTCATCAAAGAAGGTTTTCTTTCTAGTAAGTGGAAATCATCACTGAACACTCCAACTGAACACAATGACTTTGCCTGATCAAGAAGAGTCTAGTCCCAAAAGACGCATTCACATCACAACTCCTGCATGTAGTGATGTGAATCTATAAAGAAGGGGTCAAGAGATTTTCTGTCCAAAAACAGCTATATAAGCAAGAATAAAACATTTGCAATGTCAATGTGGAAGAGGGAAATTTTTGTGTGGTCTCACCCCTAGACAAAGAACTATATGCTTGCTGGGCTGTGGTGGCACATGCCTTTAATCCCAGCACTCAGGAGGCAGAGGCAGGTGGATCTTTGTGAGTTCGAGGCCAGCCTGGTCTACAAAGTGAGACAAAGTGAGTTCCATGAAAGGCACAAAGCTATACAGAGAAACCCTGTCTGGAAAAAACTTAAAAAAAAAAAAAGAACTACATGTTGCTATTGACTGTTACTAGAATAATTAGGCATACTCCCAGGGATGAGCTTCCTTATTGGTTGTTCAAAACTTACTGATTTGAACAAAAAGCAATGAATATAGACTTGGTATATATATATATAAATTCCTTCAAACACAAAAACATTCAAACATACATATAAATGTAGTAAATATAATCAAAGATAAAGAGGCAATAGCTTGAAAGGAAATGGGAGGGATTAGAGGGAGAGTGACAGGGAGGGACTAGAGGGGAGTAAGGGGGTGAAAGTGATGTAATTCTATTTCAATTAAAACACTTTTTACAAAAGGGAGGGAGATGATCTCTGTAACAACTACATATTTTAGATATAGGAGATTTATGTGTGATTTCTTTCATAGTCCCTTTATCTTAGAAACTTGAGCATATCATTTTACATTTCACAGTTGTCATCTGCAGTAAAAATGTTGATGATTCTAGTAAGCAGTTCAGAGAGGGGAGAGAGGGAGGGGGAAAGAGAAAGAGAAAGGGAAGGAAGAAGGGAGGGAGGGAGCGAGCAAGAGAGAGAAAATGCAGTTACAGAAATTCAGATATATTCAAGAGGATGCTTGCCTTATGAAGAAGAAAAACAGGAAAGCCACAGAGAGTCAAGAGATAGAATTAATACTCAAGTACATGCCTATATGTAATTAAAATGATTGTTAGCAACTGCATCTACTGTGCCTTGTTAATTTATTGCAAAATATCTGGTCTGTAGAACCATACTGTTTTGTTTTTGAGACAGGGTTTCTTGGAATAGCTTTGAAACTTTCCTGGAACTCACTCTGTAGCCAGGCTGGCCTCGAACTCAGAGATCAGCCTGCCTCTGCCTCTGGAGTGCAGGGATTAAGGCCTGCACCACCACCACTAGCTCATACTGTTTCTTACTACATTATTTATAATATTAAATGAGACAACTGATAGAAAACACTCAGAATGATTTTAGTATGTTGAAAACACTTAAAGTAAACATTAACTAATCTTAACATTTATAGATGGTATCAGACAACACATGTTAAATTAAAAAGATAGTTAGAAAGTCAAAAATGAAGAAAAAAATTATGAATGGTGTTAAGACCGAAACTCTCTTTTATCCCAACTAACACATCTTGCTGACAATTCAGTTTGGGAGGCAACTAGGCAGTGGGACCAAGTCCTGTGCTCATTGCATGAGATGACTGTTTGAAACCTGGAGCTTATGCAGGGACACTTGGCTCAGTCTGGGAGGAAGGGACTGGACCTCCCTGGACTGAGTCTACCAGGTTGATCGCAGACCTCGGGGGAGGACTTGTCCTGGAGGAGGTGGGAATGGAGGGTAGGCTGGGGGTAAGGGGGGGGGGTGGGAGAGGGGAGAATAGGGGAACCCATGGCTGATACGTAGAACTGAATGGTATTGTAAAATAAATGTCAAGGAATGTAAGCCTGATGTTCTTATCTATTTGGATGAAAAATACAGTTTTCTTTTCTTTTATAGTTTTTTCCTGTCACCTAAAAGTAGCCATTTTCAGGCTCTTCATTTATTTGTCTTTAGGGAAATAGGCAATGATTTCTTCAGGTGGGTAATCCATTGCTTTTAATCAAATGAATACAACTTTCATCTGACTGATATATTTTTATCTATATATTTTGGCAAGCTTGGAGATGCTTTTTTTTTTCTTTTTAAGTTACTGGCTCTGTAACAAAATCTCTGAACTCCCCAAAGTGAGATATTGACTGAGGATGGGCTGCCATATTACACCACAGTTTCTTTTGAGGATGCATTTTGACAAACATTTTGGGCATCTACAGGACCACGTGTTCCTGAATCTGGAAACACTCTTTCCTTGGATACTGATTTTTTTTGTTTTGTTGAAAACAGTTCCTCCCTTCTTACATAATACATCGTAATTATGGTTTCCTCTTCATTTATTCCTTCCAGTTCCTTCCCATTCCTCTCTCATCCAGACCACCCACATTCTGTCTCTCAGAAAATAAACAGGCATCTACAGGATAATAATAAAAACACAATGGTATAAAACAACTAATACATCAAAATAGGATAAAATAAACGAAATGATGGAAACAAGTTCAATAAAAGGCATATGAAAGAGATAGAGACATAGACCCACTAGTTTGCACACTAAAGAATCACATTAAACCACGAAACTAGAAGCCAATATATATATATGACCTGTAAGATGAAACAAAGAGAAAATTTATAATAAAATTTAAACTAAGATAAAGTATTAAAAAATGCCATGACACAGCATTCTAACACAAGGGGTCTCTAATTATGCCATTGAGTTCATTTTCTATTGGCCATCTACTGCTCAGCATTCAACCTACGCTTGAGAGTAGTTTGTTCCCCAGTGAGAAAATTAAAATTTTGTTTACAGGTGTTTATCAGAGATAGCTCCTGGGCTAGAGATGAGGCCATGTGTCCACCTTTCTTTTTAGCTCTCAGACCTCATCTGGTGCAGAATCCTGCAAGTTCTATGCATGCTGCCTCAGTCCCTGTGAGCTCATAAGTACATCGAGCCTATTGATTTAGAGAGAGAGCCTTGTTGTGTCAGCATCCCCCAATTCCTCTAGCTCTTACATTCTTTCTGCCTGCTCTTCTACAGGGTTTCCTGAGCCCTGAGGGGAGGACTTGATGGAAATATCCTGTTTAAGGATTAAAAACACCAGGTTATTAAAACTGCAAAGTGAGACATGAGTGAAAAAAATTATTCAATGTAATATAAATCAAAGGATAGACTATTGCAGTGTCTCTAACATAAATTTAATTTAATTTAAATTAAATTTAAATTTAATTTGAATGCATGACCTTTATGGAGAAGGCATCATCTTCCATTACTAAAAGCTATGCTAGAGTCTATATGAAACTCCTGACTATTATTGCACTATAAATGTTATCTTTATTGTAATGCTGAGCAAACTTTAGAAACAAAAATATAAATAAGACAATTATTTAAGATAATAACAATTTTAGAGCACCATTAAAAGGAAAGATACATTGCTAAATCTTTATGGAGTTGATGATAAG
This sequence comes from Peromyscus leucopus, assembly GCF_004664715.2. NCBI lineage: Eukaryota > Metazoa > Chordata > Mammalia > Rodentia > Cricetidae > Peromyscus > Peromyscus leucopus. The sequence goes on along the minus strand of NC_051071.1, from coordinate 43,576,585 downwards.
GACCAAATCTGTTATGACCTGTAAACTGCCTTCTATGTTGTGTGTTCCTTAGTAAGGGTACATCTTGAGGCAAATCATTTTAATAAGCAGGAATTTATTAATATATCAATATTAGAGCACACATGGCTGCAACAAAATTGTTTTTGTGTCAGTAAAGATAAGTTGCTTTGCTAAATATATTAATAATCATCCTGCATATTGTTCGTAAAACTACTTTGCTATACTTACAAATGATTTTATGATAATGGTAAACTACTAACCAACTCTCATTTAAATTTTCATAAACTTAGAATTGCATAATACAATATGGATCAAGTTCAACTGAAGCATTTCAAATAAAAATTATATTAGCCTCAGAGGAAGCAGGAATTACCTGTGAATTCTGCTGCAAATTTATTGTAAGACACTTATTTTAGCAATACTCTCTACTCTCCATACTTAAAGGAGTACGGTGGATTATTTTTCACTTACATTAAATTAAATTAAATTTTATTACAATTATTAACAATTTAAATATTCTGTGTATAAATTAAGAATACTATCACATAAAATATTAAATTATTCAAAATTCTGATACACATACATTGTTTTCAGGACTCCTCAAAGACAAAGATTTTAAAGGAAATTTACAATGCATAAAAAGTGAAGCAAATGATGTATCACATTTCCCAAATGCTTTCAAGTTGCATCTGCTGCAGATGACAATTAATAGTAACCCGTTTTGATTGCAGAACTTAGAACACAAACAAAATGTTCTTCTTGTAAAATAAGAAACCCTTCTTTTTATTTTATCTTTTTTTAAAATTTATTTTACAACACCATTCAGTTCAACATAATAGCCACAGATTCCCCTGTTCTCCCCTCTCACCCCCTCCCCTCCCCCCAGCCACCCCCATTCCACCTCCTCCAGATCAAGGTCTCCCCGAGGACCGGGTCGACCTGGTAGACTCAGTCCAGGCAGGTCCATTCCCCCCTCCCAGACCGAGCCAAGCGTCCTGCATAAGTCCCAGGATTCAAACAGCCAACTCATGCAACTAGCCCAGGACCCGGCACCACCGCACAGCTGCCTCCCAAACAGATCAAGCCAAATGACTGTCTCACCCATTCAGGGGCTTGATCCAGTTGGGGCCCCTCAGCCTTTGGTTCATAGATCCTGTGCTTCCATTCATTTGGTTATTTGTCCCTGTGCTTTATCCAACCTTGGCTTCAACAATTCTCGCTCATATAAACCCTCTTCTTTCTCACTAATTAGACTCCCAGTGCTCCACCAGGGGCCCAGCCAAGGATGTCTGCATCCAGATTCCTCAGTCCTTGGATGTTTATGGCACAACTATCAGGTGTCTGCATCCATCACAAGTAGTCATTCCTGCGTCTTCGAATTGCACAGTTTTTTTATCTTTGTATCTCCGTGGTCCTACTCTCTGCTTCTTTCTATGTGTCTTCATTTACATGTTCTATTCTTGTTCTTTTTTTTGATCTATTTTATCTTTTTGTGGAGATACTTTTCAACATATTTATTGGCATCTACAACCTTAAAAGTGTGTTAATGAATACAATGTAATTTTTTAACATTTAAATTTTGGTATCAATGAACTCAGAGTTTAGTATTAATAATATGTAATTCTTTGAAGATGATCTATAAATCTAAAATTAAGCTGAAGAATTTTAGTCACTGACAAAAGGCATGGCATATGCCACAAACATGTAGCACTATTCCCTCAATAGCTTTGAAACATTGAAAGCAGGGAAGTGCATGCAACTAGCATCCAAAGCCTACCAGTTAGCCAACTCTCATTCATGTTTCATTAAAATAGTATCAACTTGTGCAATAAAATTACATGATTATTCTGAGATGATCTTTACTCTAATTACATATGTTAAAGATCATCTCAGAATAACTTGGAAGTACTTTTATTTGATTTTAATATATTAATTATATGATTTTAACATGTAAGTTATGATAGAAATGACTATCTTTGAAAAGTCGAGTATAGCTTTGTGAATGTCCTATAGCCTGACTGGTGTTTAATATTTAAAATATGAAGGGAAAGAGAAGATTGTATATTGCTTTATATCACTTTATACAAAAAATATTTATGAAAGTCAAGGATTTTTATAGTTTTTATTTGTTATGAGGATAAATACAAATAACTTTTTTTCTATTTTTCAAAATATTATTATAAAGAATCTCTTCAATTTAATATGATTTCTATTAACTATATATTGCAAAGTTAAAAGAAAGTAAAAGTTGAAAAAATTTGTGGTGATGGATACACAATACTTTTATTTATTTATTTTTTTCATTTTACATATCAACTACAGTTCCCCCTCCCTCCCCTCTTCCTGCTTCCCCTCCTCCCACCCTACCTCCATCCACTCCTTAGAGAGGGAAAGGCCTCCAATGGGGAGTCAACAAAGTTTAGCATATCAAGTTGAGGCAGGACCATGCCACTCCCCACCCTGCTTCAAAGCTGAAAAAGGTATTATCCCTTCATAGGGAATGGCCTTCAAAAAGCCAGTTCATGAACCATTGGTAAGTCATAGTCCCACTGCCAGGGGCCCCACTAACAGGCCAAGCCACACAAATGTCATCCACATTCAGAGGGTCTACTTTGGTCCCATGCAGGCTCCCCAGCTCTCAGTCCAGAGTCGTATGAACTCCCACTAGCTCAGGTCAGCTGTCTCTATGGCTTTCCCTATCATGATCTTGACCCCCTTTGCTCACATAATCCCTCCTCCCTCTCTTAAACTGGACTCCAGGAGCTGAGCCCAGTGCTTGGCTGTAGATCTCTGCATCTGCTTCCATCAGTTACTGGATGAAGGCTCTACAATGACAATTATAGGGTAGTCACCAATCTGATTATAGTAGGTGCCTCAGCTCAGCCCACAGACAAGCATGAAACCAACTTTGCTGCTGCTTGCCCTGCTGGGAGGAGGAGAGAATAGGACTGTAAATACAATGGTTATACCCTGGCTATTGACAGAGTGGCTAGAACCAAGGACAGAGTACTATACAGCAGCATGGAGGTCCTGCATCAGACATGCTGCCAAACTGCAAGATCACCCTGAGTCTGAGCAACAAGATATCTGTGGTGAAGAATTGTTCATTTTCTGGACTAAGTCTCCTTGAAATATTACCATGGGCTATGCTGCCACCAGAGCCATGCTGTTGTTCATGGTCTGTGCTGCAGCAGGAAGCTATTAGGAGCTTCTTGTAGCAAAAAGCCATGGGAGTATGCAGCAGGTGACAACTAGTATTCAGAAGGTCAACCTATCAGAACCAAGGGTTCTGTTGGAGGAAACCATCACAGAAGGCATTTTGGAATTACTGCCTTTTGAATGAAGTGGCTGTTTCTTGTTGTAAACTTCTTGCACAATAACAGCTATGATCTCCACATTACCATGCATTTTCATAAAATGTATATATGTAATCTCATGATTACAATTATGGAAGATTGTTTTGCTGGGTGCAGTAGTCTAGATTGGCCTTCATGGTGCTTTAAGACTTATAATGATTTGCTCTGGTCCTAGGCACTCTGCTTTCAGTTTCTAAAGAGAAAATAGTGGCTATTCTGATGGGTGTGACTTCATATGACACTTTAATTTCTTTCTCTTTCAGCTTTTAATACTCTTTCAGTGGAAAATCTGAAAGAAATGGATGACTTTCTGGGTAGGTACCCCATACTAAATTTAAATCAAGACCAGATAAACTATTTAAATAACCCAATAACCCCTAAGGAAATAGAAATGGTCATTAAATGTTTCCCAAACAAAAAATGCCCAGGAACAGATGGTTTCAGCAGAGAATTCTACCAGATTTTCAAAGAAGAGCTAATAACAATACTCTTCAAATTGTTCCACACAATAGAAATAGAAGGAACATTATCAAATTCTTTTTATGAGGCTATAGTTACCCTGATACCCAAACCACACAAAGATGCAACAAAGAAAGAGAATTACAGACCAGTCTCCTTCATGAACATTGATGAAAAAATACTCAATAAAATACTGGCTAACTGAATCCAAGAATACATCAAAAAATTATCCACCATGACAAGGTAGTCTTCATCCCAGGGATGAAAAGATGGCTGAACATATGAAAATCTCTCAATGTGATACATCTAAAAAACCAACTGAAAAGGGGCGGGGCGAGTAATAGATGGAGCAAGCAGGCGGATCTCTGGAGTTGAGGATGGTTACAAGAGTCAAAACGAAAGCAACAGAAAAGTCCGAAAAAAAAAAAAAAAAAAAAAAAAAAAAAAAAAAAAAAAAAAAAAAAAAACCAACTGAAAGAAAAAAATCACATGATCATCTCATTGGATGCTAAAAAATCCTGTGACAAAATCCAACAACCCTACATGATAAAGGTTCTAGAGAGATCAGGAATATAAGGAACATACCTAAACATAATAAAGGCAATTTACAGCAAGCCAACAGCCAACATCAAAGTAAATGGAGAGAAACTTAAACCAATTCCACTAAACTCAGAAACAAGACAAGTCTGTCCACTCTCCCTATACTTATTCAACATAGTAAGTGAAGTTCTATCTAGACCAATACGACAACAAAAGATCAAGGGGATACAAATTGGAAGGGAAGAAGTCAAATTTTCATTTCATTGCAGACAATATGATAGTATACATAAGTGACCCCAAAAACTCTACCAGGGAACTCCTACAGCTGATAAATGCCTTCAGTAAGGTGGCAGGATACAAGATTAACTCAAAAAAATCACTATCCCTCCTATATACAAATGATAAATGGGTTGAAAAAAATTAGAGAAACATTATTCTTTATAATAGCTACAAATCATATAAAATACCTTGGGGTAACTCCAACTAAGCAAGTGAAAGACTTATATCATAAGAACTTTAAGTCTCTGATGTCATTGTTTTTCTCTGCTGAGTAGTCCTCCATTGTGTATATGCACCACATTTTATTTATCCATACTTCAGTTGAAGGATATCTAGGTTGTTTCCAGGTTCAGGCTATTACAAATAATGCTGCTATGAACATGGTTGAGCATGTTTCTTGTGGTATGACTGAGCTCCTTGGGTATATGCCCAAGAGTGGTATAGCTGGGTCTTGAGGGAAGTTGATTCCAAATTTTCTAAGAAAGTGCCATATTGATTTCCAATGTGGCTGTACAAGTTTGCATTCCGACCAAGAGTGTAGGAGTGTTCCCCTTTCTCCACATCCTCTCCAACGTAAGTTGTCTTCATTGTTTTTTGTCTTAGCCATTCTGACAGGTGTAAGATGGTATCTCAGAGTCATTTTGATTTGCATTTCCCTGATGATTAAGGATGTTGAGCAATCCTTAAATGTTTTTCAGCCATTTGAGATTCTTCTGTTGAGGATTCTTTGTTTAGTTCTTTAGCCCATTTTTTAATTGGACTGATGGATATTTTGACATCTAATTTCTTGAGTTCTTTATATATTCTGGATATCAGCCCTTTGTCAGATATGGGGTTGGTGAAGATCTTTTCCCATTCTGTAGGCTGTCATTTTGTCTTATTGACTGTGTACTTTGCTCTGCAAAAGCTTCTCAGTTTCAAGAGGTCCCATTTATTAATTTTTGCTCTCAGTGTCTGTGCTACTGGTGTTATACTTAAGAAGTGATCTTCAGTGACAATGTGTTCAAGTGGATGGAACTAGAAAAAAATCATCCCGAGTGAGGTAACCCAGACTCAGAAAGACAAATATGGTATGTATGTACTCATTCATTTGTGGATACTAGATATAAAGCAAAGGATAACCAGACTGCAACTCACAACTCCAGGGAGGCTGCCTAATAAAGAGGACCCTAAGAAAGACCCAGGGATCGCCCAATGACAGAGAAATGGATGATATCTACATGAGCAAACTGGGGTTGAGGGGTACTGGAGGGCAAGGGTCGAAGGAAAGAGAGCTTAGGGGAATGGAGGGTACCAGCTGGATCAGGGGAGGGCAAAGGTCGAAGGAAAGAGAGCTTAGGGGAGTGGGAGGTACCAGCTGGATCAGGAGCAGAGTGGGAGAATGGAGAGAGAGATTCTATGATGAAAGAAGACCCCAGGGTAATAGGAAGAAGCAGAGTTCTAGAGGGGTCCCCAGAAATCCACGAAGAAACTTCCACTGTAGACTACTTGCAATGGTCGAGAGAGTACCTGAGCCAACCTGCTCTGGTGATCAGATGGCAAAACAACCTGGCTGTCATGATAGAATTCTCATCCAGTGTCTGATGGAAGCAGATGCAGAGATCCATGGCCAAGCCCCAGATGGAGCTCTGGGAGTCCAATATGTGTGAGAGAGAGGGGGGTTTCTATGAGCAGGAGAAATTGAGACCGTGATTGGAAAAAGCACAGGGACAAATAGCAAAACTAGTGGAAACACATGAACTGTGAACCAAAGTTTGAGGAGCCCCCATGGAAATGGACCAGGTCCTCTGGATAAGTGGGAGAGTTGATTAGCTTGAACTGTTTGGGAGGCCCCAGGAAGTGGAACCAGGACCTGTCCTTGGTGCATGGGCTGGCTTTTTGGAGCCTGGGTCCTATGCTGGGACACTTTGCTCAGCCTTGGTGTAGGGAGGAGGGGACTGGACCTTCCTGGGCTGGGTCTACTAGGCTAGGCTGACTCCCCAGGGGAGACCTTGACTTGGAGGAGGTAGGAATGGGGTTGGACTTGGGGGATGCCTGGGGCATGGGACCAAGGAGGATGTGGGAATCCGTGGCTGATATGTGAAATTAAGTTAAATATAAAATAAAAATATATATACAGAAAGAACTTGAAATCTCTGAGGAATATTGAAAAAGATATCAGAAAATGAAATGGAAAGATCTCCCATGCTGATGGATAGGTAGAATTAACATAGTAAAAATGGCAATCTTACCAAAAAGCAATCCACAGATTCATTGCAATACTCATCAAAATCCCAACACAATTCTTCACAGACTTGGAAAGAACAATACTTAAGTTCATATCGAACAACAAAAAACCTAGTATAGCTAAAAGAATCCTGTATAATAAAGCAACTTCTGGAGGCATCACAGTCTCTGACCTCAAACTCTACTCTAGAGCTACAGTAATAAAAACAGCTTGGGACTGGCATAAAAACTGACACGTGGACTAATGGAGTCCAATTGAAGGCCCTGACATTAATCCACATACCTATGAACATATGATTTTGTGACAAAGAAGCCAAAATTGTACCACAGTAAAAAGAAATCATCTTCAACAAATGGTGCTGGCATAACTGGATGTCAACATGCAGAAAATTCCAAATAGATCCATATCTGTCGCCAGACACAAGATTGAAGTCCAAGTGGATCAAAGACCTTAACATAAATCCAGTTACACTGAACTTGATAGAAGAGAAAGTAGGAAGTAGTCTTGAATGCATTGGCAAAGGAGATCACTTCCTAAATATAACACCAGTAGCACAGACACTGAGAACAACAATTAATAAATGGTTCCATGGAAACTTGCTAGCAGTGAGGGACCCTAGGAGGGACACATGGATAGCCCAGTGAAGAAGGGATAGATGGGATCTGCATGAGTGGGCTGAGAGTGGGGAGGGTCATAGGGGGTGGGGAATGGGGGACGGGAACATAGAGAAATGGAAGGGTAGAGCTGGAACAGGGACAGAGTGGGAGAGCAAGGAGGGAAATGCTATGATGAATGAGGACATCATGGGAAGAGGCAGCATGCTGGGGAAGCTCTCAGGAATCCACAGGGATGACCCTACCTTACTCTACTGGCAATGATTGAGAGGGTGCCTGGACTGGTCTACTCTAGTGACCGGTCTAGTGAATACCCTAGCTGTCATCCTGGAGCCTTTATCCAGTGACTGATAGAAGCAGAAGTGGAGATCTATGGCCCGGCACCAGGCTGAGCTCCAGGAATCCAGTCAGTAAGACAGAGGAAGGATTCTGTGGGTGGGGGACGTCGAGATCATATTGGGAAAATGTGGAGAGATGACCAGCCATGCTAGTAGAGACCTATGAATTGTGGACTAATAGCTGTGGAGCCCCCATGGGACTGGATTATACCTTCTGGATATGGGAGACAGTTGTCTGGCTCAAGCTGTTTGGGGGAAACCCAGACAGGGGGATCAGGATCAGTCCCTGGTGCATGGGCAGGCTTTTGTGAGCGCAGTGCCTATGGTGTGACACCTTGCACATTGGAGATGGGCTTGGACCTGCCTCAGTTGAGTGTGCTGGGCTCTGCTTACTCCCCATGGGAGACCTTGATTCAGAAAATGTGGGGATGGTGGTTAGCTTCAGAGGGAGGGCTGAGGGTGGGAGGAGGGAGGAGGTGGGATCTGAGGTTGGTATGTGGAGTGGAGAATTTCTTAATAAAAAAAGTAAAAAAAAAAAAAATAAATAAATAAAATGTACAAACCATTATGAAACCCCCCTTGTCTACAAGCTAATTAAAATACAATTTTATTCTTTAAAAAGATACTCTTTCACTGTTCTGTATATTCAGTGTTTTAACTATGGTATGCCTCAGGGAGTTTTATTCAGAAGTTATCTATGTGTGCTTGTTGCATATGTCTTTCCTCGGTATGGAAAAGTTTTCTTCTATGATATTTTGGAATATGTGGTCTGTGCTATTAGTCTGCAATTATTCTTCCTAATATGTGTCTATAACTTGAAAATTTGAAGCCTCAGGTACTTATATAAAGTTTATTGAACTGTTTCATTTTTTTATCTTCCTCAAATTTCTTGTATTATTTAATGCATTTTCTGATGGTTCTCTTTAATTCTGTGTGCTTGGGTTAATCTATGTAATTCTCATCTTAAGACATTCCTACAAACCTGATATATTTAGGGGTGATTTATTTATTTATATTATTTGTATTTTGATAGTGAGTCTTGAGCCTGTGGATATCTTTTGTGAGTATTTTGTCAAATATGGATGCAGAAGACTGGGAAGGATCACAAGACCAACAGGTGGGTAAGGCCTGAAGTTTGGATGTGGCATGGGTGAAAGGAATTCAGGGAGGACAGAGTGAGCAGGACTGGTACACAGGATGTGTTCCCTGGTCCAAGCCTGTATGTTGTGGACAGTCAGTGTGGGGCTAGGTGGGCAGTGTTGCTGTGTTCAGGACTTGATCTAGGTCTGGAGATTTGGGAGAAGAGTTGAGAATAAGTTATATAGATTCTCCAGGATGGATCGTGAAATCTAATGTGTTCGATCAGACTAGTCAAGGAATTTGATTGTGGTAATGGAAGACTGAAATCAGAAGTCATTCTGAGTCTATGCTGGTGTACTGTATGTACATCCTGGCCTAAGCATGGTGACTGGGGACAGTGCAGCCAGGCTATCCAACAAAGCTCAGCACTAGATATGGGACCCTAATTAGGCAAGGAGATTGTGCCAGATGCATGGAGAGTAAGATCTGGCAGATTTACTAGGCTGGGTCTTGACACAAGATGTACAGGTCCACACTAGGCAGAGAGGCTGGGTGTGACGTACAGGAGGATAAAATCATGTGGTAAATGAATGCTGTACAGGTACACAGGATGTATGTGCTGGCTATGCCCTGGCCAATTATTCTTTCTGTTGTGTTTTCAGTCAGACTATAAAAAACAACTTCATTTCCAATACAAGGGCTAAATATTAAATCACCTTCTAGAGATAGGGTAATTTCTTAGTGTAATTGGATAATAAGGAATTCTAAATAAATACTTGTTATATAATAAATTGATCATCACCATGGCACTTGTTTGAGTTTTGTGGCAGAGATAATACTCTTATAACTATTTTGGAAAGAAAACTCTCTTCACATCATAAAGAAAATTAACTTATGCTTTTGAAGTCAATAAGTTTTTATTTTAAGCCAAAGCAAGCAAAATCCTTCATAAGTAATATGTACAAAGTCAACACAAGCTCTGGTAGAATAAATTCAGGTTCTGAATGCCAGTACAACTATAATTTTGCTTAAGAATACATAAAATATTAGAAGCTATTCAATAATAAATTCCCTGGCTCATGTTATTTATTTCAGAAATATATAAATAACCAGTGTTATGAATTGGAGAAGCACTATTCACACACAAGGTTTTCAGAAATGTTATTTACCTTTCAGTTTTTTCCTTCTTCCTTCCTTCCTTCCTTCCTTCCTTCCTGTCTTTCTTTCTTTTTTTCCTTGCTTTCTCCCTTCTCTGCCCTCTGTGTTAAATTGTGGACACCAGACAATCATCCAATAGATTTTGTTTTATTCCATGCACCTAAAATTAGGAAGAATGCAATATCATTAATGTTGACTATGAGACTATTAGACTGTGTATGGAAGTAGAGGAGGAAAGTATGAATTTACATCACAAGGGGAAAAAAGCAGAAGATGTGCCTTTTAAAATCTTAGTACCACATTTGCATTACAAATATTTCTAAAATATGTTTGACATTTTAGAAGTTTTCAATGTTATAAATGTTATGAAGCAAAAATATATGTTTGGAATCAAAATTCGATGAAGTTAAGGCCTTTTTATACAAGTGATGGAATTGCCATGGTTATGAGCAGTTTAGTTGTAGTACAGTAACATTTATTTTTCCACAAGGATGTTGTATCACCAGAAAAGTCATCAGTGAAGGATTTCTAGCCCTTCTAGAATATTATTTTCTGTGACAGTTTCATAATGCATAAGATCTCTGTCATTTAAATGACAATTTAAATTTGTATTTGAGGTTTTGCCTTTCAAAGGTTTGACTATAGGAGTGATTTTTGAGATGTGGTGGTTACAAAAGTTGGATACAAAAATCATTAGAGGGATTCTAGACTAGAAACATTACATAATAAGTTCCAAGCTTTATCTAAATTTTGCACCCCAGGAGATTTATAAGATAATGGTCTTTATTAGAAATATACCTCACTCTGAGATTTAAACAATGAACAATTTCATACCAAGTTAAGAGAATGTATAGGGACTGGAGAGATGACTCAGGGGTTAAGAGCAATGGCTGCTTTTCCAGATGTCCTGAGTACAATTCTCAGCAACCATATGATGGTTCCTAACCATATACAATGAGATCTGGTGCCCTCTTCTGGTGTGCAAGCATACATGCAGCAGAACACTATATATATAATAAATCAATAAGTTTTGAAAAATAGAAAAAGAAATCTAACTCACAGAGATCTGCCTGGCTCTGCCTCCTGAGTGCTGGGGTTAAAGGCATTCGCCACTGCAAAAGAAATTGATGTTCTTCCCAACAACCAGGACAACATAGTTTTTTGGGTTTCTTTCTCAGAAATTGATAAATAACAAAATATATTTCTCTTTAAAAAGAAGCATGTTCATTGGAAAGGCTTAAATGCAATCTGTATTTCACTCACACAATTAAAAAGGAAGATGGTTTCCAGCAAAAAAAAAAAAAGAAAGAAAGAAAGAAAGAAAGAAAGAAAGAAAAAGAAAAACAAATCTAAAAAAATAATGTGTAAAATGACATTACCCCCATTAGTGTTAATTAAAACAACGAACAGGTAACCTCAACTGTTCTTTTTTTTTTTTTTTTTTTTTTTTTTTTTTTTTTTAATTTATTTTACAGCACCATTCAGTTCAACATAATAGCCACAGATTCCCCTGTTCTCCCCTTCTCGCCCCCTCCCCCTTCCCCTGCCCACCCCCCATTTCCACCTCCTCCAGATCAAGGTCTCCCCGAGGACCAGGGTCGACCTGGTAGACTCAGTCAGGCAGGTCCAGTCCCCCGCTCCCAGACCGAGCCAAGCGTCCCTGCATAAGTCCCAGGATTCAAACAGCCAACTCATGCAACGAGCTCAGGACCTGGCACCAACACACAGCTGCCTCCCAAACAGATCAAGCCAAAAGACTGTCTCACCCATTCAGGGGGCCTGATTCAGTTGGGGCCCCTCAGCCTTTGGTTCATAGATCCTGTGCTTCCATTCATTTGGTTATTTGTCCCTGTGCTTTATCCAACCTTGGCTTCAGCAATTCTCACTCATATAAACCCTCTTCTTTCTCACTAATTAGACTCCCAGTGCTCCACAAGGGCCCAGCCATGGATGTCTGCATCCAGATTCCTCAGTCCTTGGATGGGGTTTATGGCACAACTATCAGGGTGTCTGGCCATCCCATCACCAGAGTAGGTCAGTTCCTGCCGTCTCTCGACCATTGCCAGCAGTCTTTTGCAGGGGTATCTTTGTGGATCTCCGTGGGCCTCCCTAGCTCTCTGCTTCCTCCCCTTCTCATGTGGTCTTCATTTACCATGGTCTCCTATTCCTTGTTCTCCCTCTCTTTTCTTGATCCAGCTAGGATCTCCCACTCTCTTTCCCTCGACCTTTGCTCTTCATTGTCGCCACTCATGACCAGGCTGTTCATGTAGATCTCATCCATTTCTCCGTGTCTTTTTGGGGTCCCGTTTTTCAGGTAGCCTCACTGGTGATGTGAGTAGCAGTCCAGTCATCCTTGTTCCACATCTAGCATCTTCCTATGAGTGAGTACATACCATATTTGTCTTTCTGAGTCTGGGTTACCTCACTCAGGATGATTTTTTCTAGATCCATCCATTTGCCTGCAAACCATATGATGTCATTGTTTTTCTCTGCTGAGTAGTATTCCATTGTGTATATGTGCCACAATTTATCCATTCTTCAGTTGAAGGGCATCTAGGTTGTTTCCAGGTTTTGGCTATTACAAACAATGCTGATATGAACATAGCTGAGCAATCGCTCTTGTGGTATGATTGAGCATTTCTTGGGTATATGCCCAGGAGTGGTATAGCTGGATCTTGGGGGAGATTGATTCCCAATTTTCTAAGAAAGTGCCATATTGATTTCCAAAGTGGTTGTACAAGCTTGCAATCCCACCAGCAGTGGAGGAGAGTTCCCCTAGTTCCACATCCTCTCCAGCATAAAGTGTCTTCAGTGATTTGATCTTAGCCACTCTGACAGGCATAAGGTGGTATCTCAGAGTTGTTTTGATTTGCATTTCCCTGATGATTAGGGATGTTGAGCAATTCCTTAAATGTCTTTCAGCCATTTGGGTTTCCTCTGTTGAGAATTCTCTGTTTAGTTCTATAGCCCATTTCTCAATTGGACTGTTGGCCGTTTTGATGTCTAATTTCTTGAGTTCCTTATATATTGTAGATATCAGTCCTCTGTCACATGTGGGGTTGGTGAAGGTCTTTTCCCATTCTGTAGGCTGTCGCTTTGCCTTGTTGACCGTATCCTTTGCTCTACAAAAGCTTCTCAGTTTCAAGAGGTCCCATTGATTGATTGTTTGTCTCAGTGTCTGCGCTACTGGTGTTATATTTAGGAAGTGATCTCGTATGCCAATGCGTTCAAGATTACTTCCTACTTTCTCTTCTAGCAGGTTCAGAGTAGCTGGATTTATGTTGAGGTCCTTGATCCACTTGGACTTAAGTTTTGTGCACGGTGACAGATATGGATCTATTTGCAGCCTTCTACACGTTGATATCCAGTTATACCAGCACCATTTGTTGAAAATGCTTTCTTTTTTCCGTTGTACACTTTTGGCTTCTTTGTCAAAAATTGTATGTGCATAGGTGTGTCAGGGTCTTCAATTCGATTCCATTGGTCCACTTATAGGTTTTTATGCCAATACCAAGCTGTTTTTATTACTGTAGCTCTATAGTAGAGCTTGAAGTCAGGGATTGTGATGCCTCCAGAAGTTGTTTTATTGTACTGGTTTCTTTTAGCTATCCTGGGTTTTTTGTTTTTCCATATGAAGTTGAGTATTATTCTTTCCAGGTCTGTGAAGAATTGTGTTGGTATTTTGATGGGGATTGCATTGAATCTGTACATTGCTTTTGGTAAGATTGCCATTTTTACTACGTTAACCCTACCTATCCATGATCATGGGAGATCTTTCCATTTTCTGACCTCTTCTTCAATTTCTTTTTTCAGGGACTTAAAGTTCTTGTCATATAGGTCCTTCACTTGCTTGGTTAGTGTTACCCCAAGGTATTTTATGTCATTTTTGGCTATTGTAAAGGGTGATGTATCTCTAATTGCCTTCTCAGCTTCTTTGTCCATTGTATATAGGAGGGCTACTGATTTTTCTGAGTTGATCTTGTATCCTGCAATGTTGCTGAAGGTGTTTATAAGTTTTATCAAGTCCTGAGTGGAATCTTTGGGGTCACTCAAGTATACTATCATGTCATCTGCAAATAGGGAAAGCTTGACTTCTTCCTTTCCAATTTGTATCCCCTTAATCTCCTTATGTTGTCTTATTGCTCTGGCTAGAACTTCAAGTACTATATTGAATAAGTATGGGGAGAGTGGACAGCCTTGCCTCGTTCCTGATTTTAGTGGAATTGCTTTGAGTTTCTCTCCATTTAATTTGATGCTGGCTGTTGGTTTGCTATATATTGCCTTTATTATGTTTAGGTATGTTCCCTGTATTCCTGATAGCTCCAAGACTTTCATCATGAAGGGGTGTTGGATTTTGTCAAATGCCTTTTCTGCATCTAGTGAGATGATCATGTGGTTTTTTTCTTTGAGTTTGTTTATATGGTGTATTACATTGATGGACTTTCGTATGTTGAACCACCCTTGAATCCCTGGGATGAAGCCTACTTGATCATGGTGGATAATTGTTCTGATGTGTTCTTGGAGTCTGTTTGCCAATATTTTATTGAGTATTTTTGCATCAATGTTCATGAGGGAAATCGGTCTGTAGTTCTCTTTCTTTGTTTCATCCTTGTTTGGTTTAGGAATCAGGGTAATTGTAGCCTCATAGAAGGAGTTTGGTAATGTTCCATCTGTTTCTCTTATGTGGAACAATTTAGAGAGTATTGGTATTAACTCTTCTTTGAAGATCTGGTAGAATTCTGCGCTGAAACCATCTGGTCCTGGGCTTTTTTTTTGGTTGGGAGACTTTTAATGACTGTTTCTATTTCCTTAGGGGTTATTGGACTATTTAAATAGTTTATCTGGTCTTGATTTAACTTAGGTATGTGGTACCTATCCAGAAAAATGTCCATTTCTTTTAGGTTTTCCAGTTTTGTGGAGTACAGGTTTTTGAAATATGACCTGATAATTCTCTGGATTTCCTCAATGTCTGTTGTTATGTCCCCCTTTTCATTTCTGATTTTGTTGATTTGGATTCTCTCTCTCTGTCTTTTGGTTAGTTTGGATAAGGGCTTGTCTATCTTGTTGATTTTCTCAAAGAATCAACTCTTTGTTTCATTAATTTTTTGTATTATTCTCTTAGTTTCTAATTTATTAATTTCACCTCTCACTTTGATAATTTCCTGGCATCTATTCTTCCTGGGAGACTTTGCTTCTTCTTGTTCTAGAGCTTTCAGGTGTGCTGTAAAGTCACTAGTGTGGGATTTCTCCAACTTCTTTATGTGGGCATTTAGTGCTATGAATTTCCCTCTTAGCACTGCTTTCATAGTGTCCGATAAGTTTGGGTATGTGGTGTCTTCATTTTCATTGATCTCTAGGAAGTCTTTAATTTCTTTCTTTATTCCTTCCTTAACCCATTAGTGATTCAGTTGAGCATTATTCAGTTTCCATGAGATTGTAGGTTTTATGTAGTTTTTGTTGTTGTTGAAATCTAACTTTAAACCATGGTGGTCTGATAGAACACAGGAGGTTATTCTAATTGTTTTGTATCTGCTGAGATTTGCTTTGTGGCCAAGTATGTGGTCGATTTTAGAGAAAGTTCCATGGGGTGCTGAGAAGAAGGTATATTCTTTCTTATTAGGATGGAATGTTCTGTAGATATCTATTAGGTCCAATTGGGTCATGACATCAGTTAAGTCCTTTATTTCTCTGTTAAGTTTCAATTTGGGAGATCTGTCTAGTGGTGAAAGTGGGGTGTTGAGATCTCCCACTATTAATGTGTGGGGTTTTATATGTGTTTTAAGCTTTAGTAATGTTTCTTTTACATATGTGGGTGCCCTTGTGTTTGGGGCATAAATGTTTGAAACTTCATCTTGGTGGATCTTTCCTGTGATGAGTATGTAATGTCCTTCTTTATCTCTTTTGATTGATTTTAGTTTGAAGTCTATTTTGTTGGATATCAGGATGGCTACCCCTGCTTGTTTCTTAAGACCATTTGATTGGAAAGTCTTTTCCCAGCCTTTTATTCTTAGGTAGTGTCTGTCTTTGAATTTGAGATGTGTTTCTTGTATGCAGCAGAAAGATGGGTCCTGCTTTCGTATCCATTCTGTAAGTCTATGTCTTTTTATAGGTGAATTAAGTCCGTTGATATTAAGGGATATTAATGACCAGTGATTGTTCATCCCTGTTATTTTTGGTGGTAGTGTGTGTGTACTTCCCTTCTTTGGGGTTTACTGTTGTGGCTTTATCTATTGCCTGTGTTTTCGAGTGTGTATCTGACTTCCTTAGGTTGGAATTTTCCTTCTAGTGCTTTCTGTATGGCTGGGTTTGTGGATAGGTATTGTTTAAATCTGGCTTTGTCTTCGAATGTCTTGTTCCTTCTGTCTATGATGATTGAAAGTTTTGCTGGGTATATTAGTCTGGGCTGACATCCATGGTCTCTTAGTGTCTGCATTACATCTGTCCAGGTCCTTCTGGCTTTCAAAATCTCCATTGAGAAATCGGGTGTTATTCTGATGGGTTTACCTTTATAGGTCACTTGGCCTTTTTCCTTGGCTGCTCTTAATATTCTTTCTTTATTCTGTACATTTAGTTGTTTAATTATTATGTGTCAAGGGGAATTTTTTTGGGGGTCTAGTCTGTTTGGTGTTCTATAGGCTTCTTGTATCTTCATAGGCATTTCTTTCTTTAAGTTGGGAAAGTTTTCTTCTATAATTTTTTTGAATATATTTTCTGTGCCTTTGAGTTGGTATTCTTCACCTTCTTCTATCCCTATAATTCGTAGGTTTGGTCTTTTCATGGTGTCCCATATTTCTTGGACATTTTTGGTTCATGACTTTGGTGGCTTTAGTGTTTCCTTCGACTGATGGAACTATTTCTTCTACTGTATCTTCAGTGCCAGAAATCCTCTCTTCCATCTCTTGCATTCTGTTGGTTATACTTGCATCTGAAGTTCCCGATCTTTTACTCAGGTTTTCTATTTCCAGTATTCCCTCTGTTTGTGTCTTCTTTATTTTTTGAATTTCCCTTTTCAGTTCTTGGACTGTTTTCTTTGTTTGTTTCATTGATTTTTCATGATTTTCTTTCAGTGCTTTATTGTTTTCTTCCAGGACTTTATTGTTTTCTTGGAGGGCTTTATTGTTTTCTTCTAATTTGTTTGCCCTTTCCTCTAGTTGTTTACAGCGTTCTTCCAATTTTCTTGTCTTTTCCTCTACACAAGCCTCTACCTTCTTCATGAAGTTACTCATAAGGCTACTTTCTTCTGCTTCTTCTAATTTTTGGTGTTCAGGTCTAGATGTTGGAGGCGGGCTAGGTTCTGGTGATGCTGTATTGCTCTTTATTTTGTTGTATGTACTTCTGCCTTGACGTCTGCCCATCTCCTTGTGGTTCCTTCTTGGTCTTATCAGTGTACTTGTTTCAGAAAGAGCTGACAGATTCAGGAAGACTATCTCTCTTGTCCAAAAGGGAGTTCTCTTGTCCAACTCTGGTCCAGAGGGGAAGTCGGGGGCAGGATGGGAGCTGGGGGCTGGTCTCTAAGTCTCAGGAAGTGGCTGGGGTCTCGGGCAGATGGGCGTGGGGGCAGGGCACGGAGATTGCAGGGGCTGCTGGGGGGGCGCTTGGAAAAGGGGATCCCTCCCAGTGGGGCTAGAAGGGGACCTGCCCGGTGGCCAGAGCCTGGGGCCGAGTTGGGCGGGTCTTCCTGGAGTGGCTGGTGCCCAGGGATGGGGTCTGGGTTGGACCCGGATACTCACCTCTGGTCCAGAAGGGAAGTTGAGGGCAGGATGGGAGCTGGGGACTGGTCTCTAAGTCTCAGGAAGTGGCTGGGGTCTCGGGCAGATGGGCGTGGGGGCAGGGTGCGGAGATTGCAGGGGCTGCCGGGGGGCTTGGAAAAGGGGATCCCTGGTGGGGCTAGAAGGGGACCTGCTTGGTGGCCAGAGCCTGGGGCCGAGTTGAGCGGGTCTTCCCGGAGTGGCTGGTGCCCAGGGATGGGGTCTGGGTTGGACCTGGATACTCACCTCTGGTCCAGAAGGGAAGTTGGGGGCTGTTTGGTTTCTTTTTAATATTACCTAATTTACAATAGGAGGCAAAATGGTTTGCACTAATGGTAGCCTCTTAATTATCATCTTAAACTCAATAACACTGAAATCAAGAAACTTTTACATATCTGTAAATATGTATCTAATGCATTCTATATTTTAAAATGTCAATTTTATTTTCTCATTGCTGAGAGAACTACAATATTAATTTCATAGCATAATTACTTCTAGTGTTAAGAAAAACAAACATTTTAAGAAAAGAGTAAGCTATTTCAGAAGCCAATTCACACTCAACACTACTTTTTCAAAATAATGGTACTTAAAGCCCAAATGGCTAAAATGAATGACAATAACTTTTCCTTTTTTATAAAAGCCTGTTACTTATTAAGTCTGAATAGTAAGTAGAGACATAAGAGCCTTATAATTCTATGATTTTCATCGTGGGAATATCATTTTTCCCTTGAATGTATTTAAAATACTGAGAACAAGAAGTTTATATGCAATTACAATATTTTAGAGTGTATGGTGGTAATTCAAATCTATTAAATATTAAAGAGACATTTATATTCAAATATTTGAAGGTGTTACAAACCTGATTTCCCTTTTATTTCCCATCCCATCATCTTGAAAAAAAAAAAAAAGGCATTCAGAAGTAAAGTCAACTATAAGACAATTCAGCCAGCAGAGTTTTTACTATGTATAATACTAAAAAAGTCTTCTTAAGGAGACTTTTTGTGGTTGTTATGATAGCTTAAAATGTAAAATTTTAAATTAAAATATAATGTTTTTATAAATAAAAGAAAGCAAAGGAATACATATTTTTTCTTTTTAAAGAAAGCTATTGCAGAAGTTTGGATACAAGAACCCTGTAAATTTCACCATGAAAGGCATGAGCCCCAAGGGGGTGTCATTAGGATATGCTATGGCTCTCAAGAGGAATTGGCAAGTGTGAGGTTCTTAGGTCGTTGTGGGGGGTGTCTTCGAAGTGCATTTGGCCATATGACATCATTCTGTCTCATATGGTAAGATGTCTTCTTCCTTGACATTGCCATCATGCAAGGCCACAAACAAGAAGAACAATGAGTTCATTTGATCCTTGCTTGGAATCTTTCAAACTGTGAGCAAAATATAACTTGTCTCTGTTAGAAGTAAATTTTCTCATACATTCTATTAGAGCAATGAAGAGCTTAATCTCTGGTATGCTTTTATTCAAAATTAAGAAATGTTAAAATTTATCCTAATCAACACAAATGTTTACAATTAAAAATATATCAGCAGTATCAATTCTAGTTTAGGAAAGCTTATATTATGCAGAGCACAGGTGTGAATGAGCATACATTCCACTTGCAAGAAGAGATTAAGGCAGTGAAACTATTATACTTAAAAGTAGACTTCTTTGCAATTGAAGCTTTATCATGTGTCTTGAGACTCATACTTTCTTTAGAAAACTCTATCATCAGCCAGAGATCTTTTCTTATGTATTATGAGTACATAGAGTAATCCCTAAAGTACACCAGAGTTTCTAAGCCTCATTTAATTATTCAAAGACTTTTTATACAAAACTGCTCATTTCAATCAGAAGCCAGACTACAAACAGCATTTTCCTGTTCCTTATTGATGCCAGAATATTTTCATGTAGCAGTCTCCTAATTCTTACTAAAGACTATCCATGCAGCAATGTAAATAGGAACACTGCATCTGACTAGTTCCAGTGTGCACCTGTAATCTATTTCTTTGAAATCACCACAGTGAGGAACAGATGTGATCCATTATCCATACTGATGATAAAAGAAAATTCTTTTTTTGTTCTTTTGAGACAACATCTTTTTAGCTTGTACAGGTTAACCTCTTACTACTGATCTTTCTGCACCCCATAGCAGACACTGACAAAGAAGAATGTTTTAGTAAACAAAAATCTTTGCATCAATCAGTTTCCTCACAGAAGGAAAGAGATGAACAAGGATGTTCTTATCTACGGAACAGAGATTTGAATGGAGGTTTATCCTACTGGACCAGCAGACTGAACCAGAGTTGGAACCAAGCTCATTACTTTTCACACTAAAAGGCAGGTGAGGGAAAGAAAACTTTGCTGTTTTCCTCTCAGTTACTCGAGTTTAGTTAACGGAGAACATGGGCTCTGGTAGAGACAGCCTGTATTCTGTGTGACGGCAGTAGTCAGTGACTCCTAGGACTCACTCTTCACATCTTTCCCTTTCAACATTTGCAGATAAAAACTAATCACACTGTGTTAACCCTTGGAAACTCACAAAGTTACAAATAAATGAAGCTCATTCCCAACTTGATGACTATTTTATTGAGCATTTATGAGTTACTCCAGGTTATATATTCGGAAGTGAATTGGTCTAAATCTTTTGAACTTCATAGTTTTCATTTGTAAAACCACCATAATGAAATTATGTCGAATGTTTTGTGTATGTATCTGATAAATAAATGTTGTGTTTTTTTTCCATTTTGTTTCTTCCTTTTCTTTTCTTTCTTTCTTTTTGCTTTTTTTTTTATTTTTAGGAATGTACTCATTGCCAGATTTACAATAAGGACTAAAGTCTGATAATTTATTATTAAATAGTAAGGTAGGAAAGTGTGTCAAAGCAGTTTACATTCCTGGAAATCAAAACATTATGGAAAATCAATATGCAAACAACTTCAAAAGTATTATTGCCAGACTTATTTGTCATATGATTGATAAATTGATTCAGTTCACATTAGGAAAGAATCTCAATAATCTATCAGTCAAAAGAGAAAGTGAGTAATTTAAAAGTGAGGAATATGATGTAATCAATTCCTATTTATTTTATAAATATTTAATGAGCATCTACTAATTTCAAAACATTGTTAATAAATTAGAAGGAAAAACTCATTTTCTTAAATGTTTACTTACTGAGTAGACAAAAATGATAAGACAGTTAACAAACACAGACACAGAAAATACTGAAAAGGCACAGTAAATGAAAGGGGCCAGGCCACAGGGAAGTTCTATTACATCCACAGAGTATTAACTGAAACTCTGTGATTACATTTGAGCAAACGTTTATGTGTAATGATGAAGGTTATTGTAAATGGCTCTCAACAGAGTATTGATTACAGGGAGAAGAAAAAAATCCCACAGCATAAGGCATGAATGAAATATGCATCATCTACTCAAATAGCAAAGGTTCATTAGATATAAGAAGAGAAGTATAATTTAGCCTTTTGGTTACTGCTTTATAATTATTCATAGGTACTGGGGATGTGCAACACGAATTGCTACATGGTCTTATTAATAGAAAACCCAGAGTCAGATATTAGGGTAAAAGTTGAAAGATCAGAGAAACAGAACAAGCCAGCCACATTCTTACCTCTATGAAGTCCTCAGCCTATAGAGAGTGAGTTCCTGTTTCCTCACATCTTATATACCTTATATACCTTCTGTGTCCTGCTATATTACTTCCTCGGATGAGAGGCATGTGTGCTTCCCAAGCAAAGGCATGAGATCTCAAGTGTTGGGATTAAAAGTGTGTGCTACCACACCTGGCTCTGTTCCCAAAGTTGCCTTGACCTCACAGAGATCTTTATCAATCTCTGTCACACAAGTGACAGGATTAAGAGTGTGTGCCATCACTGTCTGGCCTCTATGGCTAGCTCTGTCCTCTGATCTCCAGATAAATTTTATTGAGGTGAACAAAATATTTGAATTCATTGAATTTAGAATCTGGTGCAGCTTCGTCACTTATCAAATGTGTGACCTGCAAAAATTTGATAACACTACAAATTTCATGGAGTTTTTTTTTTTATATTACAAATGATCAAGTATATATAATTAAAATTATATGTCTACAATAGAATTAATTAAAATGTTTTTGGGAGGAAAAACAATCTTAGAAAAAATGCAGAAGCTCATCTTATACAGGATTAGTCAAAACTTCACCTTGAATTCACCTCCCAAGGATCACATTAACTCAGTCTTTGCTGGCTACACTAAGAACCAGGCTAGCACAATGGATAGTTTTAACCACTTTCAGGACAGATACCCTGCAAATAGTCATGGATGTTTGTTCCCTTTTACTGTCTCTTTTACATAGGCTTGAGAAGTTAATGTCTGCAAATACTCAATCACACATTTGAGGAAGAGGGGAGCCAGCTGTAATGGAATCCTTTCCCTGATGAAAATGATGATAATCTTGGTGAACAAGCCTCCTGTTGTTCAGATAGTTGCTGCTTTTTGCAGTGCCTAATGAATCACTGTGCAACCTGTCACTGCATGCGAATTTATGCAAATTGACAATGAATCAAGGGGCTATTTTAGTCAAATCAATCAGATATTGTATCTATTTGAAACGATAATATAAGCATAATTGATGGTGCATAATTAATGATTAGCTGATGCTTTTAGTAATTAAAAGATTTTTTTTTTAAGATGAGAAGTAGGAAGCCTAGAAAATCAGGCCTAAGCCATAACCTGAAGAGAGCAGATTTGACAAATTCCTCCAAGTGAGGAAATCATTGAATACTCTCCTTGTTGTATTTATAATGGTATCCACATTTGGGGAGCAAGATCATTTTTCTTCTCAATAAAGAACTTTCCAAAGGTAATGAAATACCGCAGTTCCAATGTAAAATGCTCCCAGAGGGACATGTGTTTGTGCATTTCTTCCCCACTCTTTGACACTCTTTGGGAAAGCTATAGAAATATTAGAGGGTGGAGACTCTCTGGGGGAAGGTTTCTTGTTCATGTTTTCTTCCTAACTGTGGATCTTATTACCAGTCAACTTTCCACTCCCGCCTCCATGCCTACTCCACCATAGTGGAAGATAACATCTGCACAATGAGCCCTCCTTCCTTCACTCACTTCTTTCAAACATTTTTGTCATTGCAAGAAAAATGAAACCAATACACAAAACAAATAATAGTGTTGGTGTATTTTAATCCTATAACATTCTGTGTTTGAATTCCTGTATTAACACTAATCAGCTACATGAGCTTTGGAGAGATAATAGAAACACAGATGCATAGATATATGATATTAATCTGTGAGCTTCCAGATTCCTAATTTGTATTTTTATTATAGTATAATATCCTACAACCATTCATGTATAATAACGATGAGGACAAAATCAAATATTAATTATAAATGACTAGTTTAAATACTAAATATATTCTTATAAGCAGTTACTATAATTATTACAATAATATATTAATAACCTTTGCTTCTTTTTGAGACATAGAAGTCATTGCATGACTTACTTTATCCTCAGATTCAACTTGTCCCTAAATCTTGTTCAAAAAAGTCAAGAAAAGATTTGTGTAGTCACACAACTCCCAATGATGAACTTTGTGATAGAAATTATGGATATGCTGAACCTCGAGATGAAAAGTATATGCTGTATAAAATACAGTGTCATATGAAAAAAAACAGAAAACCCAGAGATGAAAAGATAGCATTTACCAAAGATTTAACTGATCAAGGAATATTATTTAAGTATATTATATACTTGTCTTAAATTTAACAATGAATTAACAAATGATCCCACTAAAGAAGATATACTAATGACAAATAAACCATTAAAGGTGCTCCATTTAGTATATCGTCAGGGAAATAGAAATTACTACAATGAAATTTTCCAGTACACATGCTAAAACAGTAAAAATACTGAACACTCACAACACTAAATTTTGGAAATTATGTGGAGAACTGGACCAGAATCTCAAACAGTACAGCCTTTTTAGAAGACTTTTTGGAAAGTTTAATATCATCTCATCACAGGAACCAGAATCACACTTATGATATGTAGCCAAAGAAGCTAAATTTTATGTCAATCTTTAAGTCCCAATGCTCTTATATAGTAGGATTATTCATAACTGCCCAAACTAGGAAGCAACCAAGTTGTGTTTCAGTAGATGAATCTTGGTTCATCCAGACACTAGATTGCATTTATCTCTGAAAGCAAATACACCATAAAATTATGTGAATTCAGAGGCAAACTGTATATATTACTAAGTAAAGGAAGCCAGTCTGAGAAGGTCATGTTTCAAAACTCTAACAGTGATACTCTGGAAAAGGCAGGACCACTCATTAGGGTTAAGTGATTAGTGGTTGTAAGGAGTTAAAGGTGAAAGAATGATGAATAATATGCATGATGCAGAAGGCTTTTGGTACCCGACAGTGCTCTTTATGACACATTGATAGAACACAGCTCATCAGATGTCAAAACAAATAAAATACACCACAAGAAGATGTGGACAAGTACCTTCCTTAATATAAGGTTGAAAATGTAACAACTAGAAATTGTATTTATTTTAATAGTGCTCTCTAATTACTCTGTCAAAATATCATCAACTGTATACAATCACCCTTTAATTACTTCATGAGTCTGTGAACAAGATAACTAGCCTTATTTGGATATTGCTTTCTGTCAACACCATATTCAGACCCATATACTTAACCCCAATGCCATAGACTATAAGCCATTGTAGGCTATCTCTATTTGTACAGTGGCATTGGGGATCTCCTCTCAGATTGAGTATGTAAATGTAATCCTAAGTATGTTTTCTTGGAGATGAGTGTATAAAGTCTCCCAACCTAGTCTTAGGAAGTTGTAAATCAACGAGAGCCTGCTTCCTGGTTCATAGATATCTTTCATTATACCTTTGAATATCAAAGCAACTTTCAAAATTCTATCTGATCATTGTTATAAGGACACTAATCTCATTTACCAGGGCCCCATCAATACTTTCCTATGTCCCAACCTCCCAATAACATCACCATGAGTATTAGGATATTAAATGTAATTTTTGAGAACACCATCATTGAATCATCAATGTCCCACATGCACTGAATTTGTCTGTTCACCTTCAAGAAAAGGAAGGATGATTTCTTCAGGTTCTCCATAGGAAAAAGAATCAAACCATATAAACAATTAACTGAGAGTTTCAACATGCTCCTGTTGACTAGAAATAATACACTATTAAAAACTGCTAGGATGTTTATAAAGATATAGTAAATGGCAATTCAAATGATTCTTAACATTTCTTAAAGCTCTTAGCAGCTAACATGACACATTCTGATTTCTATAAGAAGCTTTACCAGTTCTACTCATGAAAACTGTATGATAAGTGTAGCCATTGGAAGAGAAGACATGATACAACTAATTCTTGGAGACTGTTTTAAGTGGTACAATGAATGTGAATTCTCAAAACTGAAATATCTATAAGAAGATCACTCCCAATTCTCTAACTAGAGATGACTCTTAAGACCTAACACAGACATTTGTCATTTTAAATCATGACATTGTATTCTATAACCTCACAAGATGTCACTGAAGTAAGGAATATATTTACTGCTGCTTTAATTTATGTAAGGAAACAAGTTGATACTGACGTGAATTAGACACTTATAGCTATTTATTAATGCAAGAAAATACTATAAATGTTAGAGAAAGGAAGTCCAGGATGTATATTCCATTTCTGAAAATTATTAGCATAAGCTTTGTATAACTAGCTTATTTTCATCAGCATCTTTACTTCCTCATTATTCAGTTAAACATAAAAAATGTAGTCTTGGCTTTTAAGAAACAATAAAATAGCATATTTAAAAATCAAGCATATAATAGATAATAACTCAACACAGATACTTTTAATACAATAAAAACATTCTATTAAAAGTAAGTGTTACACCATTTCCTAATAATGAATTGAACAGGAAAATGGCAAGTCCAAACAACCAAAGTCCCAACCACAATTGCTGTGAAACTCTTTACAATCTAATCTTCATGATAGAAAAAACACAGGGTTTTTAGTAATTAAAAAAATTGCATGGGAGACTTAGTTAAGAAGTATTTAACTTGAGAAAACAGTGGGCAAGCATCTGTGGCAAGTCAGGTAACGTGCTCTAGAGAATCTCTTCCCCAAACCTGCCATCAGTTAATAACCTTCACAACCATCCCCTCAGCCACAGTGATGCTTTTGGGATGTGAGCAAGCTCTTATGTGCTTGATGAGTATGGATCTGATGTGAAAAGGACCGGAAATGTCACAGCTGAAGTGCTCTTTTTCCAAGACAGGTTTCTGTGATTTTAGTAGAACATTGCAAATAAATGAAGAAAAATAGCCTTGTGAATCACCCCATTCCCCGCCCATGGCTCAAATGGACCACCTGTTCTATTTGGAGAATAATTGTCCTGATTTGAATGCATTTTAATCTCATTTTCCAGAATTCAGCCATTCCAATCTTTAAAAATAGGGAAAATATTTTATTTATATTTTGTACCTATATTCTCAGTTGCTTATCCCTTACCCTTTAAAGCAAAGCCTGACATTTTAATGATTGGGTTATTTTGTTTGTTTCTTTCTATTGGATTTAATGCATCTTCTTTAATTATGCCAGTTTTCTTTAGAATATAATTGTTTCATTGGGATTCTGTTTTCATTACATTTGTGGTGATCTGTTCCCAATCTCATTTTTCCCATGAGCCCCATATTTTTCATGTGCTTTTACTTTAGAAAATAAGTTGTAAAGATTATTTCCTGGGAGTCACACTGGGAAACAATTTTATTTACAACTGTCCATAAAAACCAAAGAAATGGGAGTAACACTAGTACCCTCACTTGTCCCACTTGTCTCTAAGAATTGTACCTTGATTACTAACAATACCAGAAAACATCACTCCAGCAACCAATCTCTCCTACTGCAAGATTGCTGCCTTGATATCAAACCAGATAATACTTTCTGTATGGTTCTTAAACAATGATCACATATGATATCTTTTTCCCATTGATTCCTGTCTTAGTCACAGTTCAGTTGCTGTGAAAAGACACAGGAACTCTTATGAATGAAAGCATGTAATTGGGGCATTGCTTATTGTTTCAGAGGTTTAGTTCGTTATCGTGGTGGGAAGCATGGTGTCAGGAAAACCCTATAGCAGTAGCTGAGTGCTAGATCCTAATCTGCAGACAGAGCAGGGGAGGGAGTGAAGAGAGAGAGAGAGACAGAGAGAGAGAGAGAGAGAGAGAGAGACAGAGACAGAGAGACAGAGACAGAGACAGAGAGGTGGGCTTTTGCAACCTCAAATGCCACCCTCAATGACACACTTCCTCCAAGGCCATACCTACTTCATCAAGGCCACATATCCTAATCCTTGTAATCTTTTCAAATAGTTCCATTCCATGGTGACCAAAGATTCAAGTATATGAGCCTACGTTAGTCAGTCTTTTAAAACCACTATAATTCTTCAATGTCTGCACCACACAAAAATTCCAGCACCAACGCTAATAGTTACAGAGTTTACTCACTTGAACATTGATAGCCTCAGTATAATCATATCACCAGAGGCTTAGAAAGCTTCCTCAAGATAGGCCACTCATATCTCCTGAGAAGAAACAGACCATGGTAATTAACAATTTCAAATGGTGATTTAAATTCACCGTTTTTAACTTTTTAAAAGTAAGCATGTTTCTATATTTGCATATTTATTGGGAAGAGGGTTGCCACAGTGTATGTTGTTTCATAATGTGGATCCTAGTGATGAAACTCAGGTCTCCAGCCCTGGCCCCCAACACCTTTACCCGCTGAACTAATTCACCAACCCCAGACTTTTAACTTTTAGAGAACACTAAGTTCCAATTATTTCCAGAATCCCCTTCTATTTAACAGCAATAATTCTTAAATTTTTCCAACATATTATGGGTGGAGAAAAATGAGAAGCTGTGCTTTTATTTATTTATGTAGATATTCATTATCTTGGCAGCCAACTCAAGCATTCTATTTCCCAAGCCAGATCTTCCAGAATCACTACAATTATGTCCAGGGACGCATGCTCAGTAAGACTTATGAAAGGATTATTTAAACACAGCATTTTGATTCCAGACACATTATCTTTCTGTTCCTGTGGGCTGAGTAGAGCAGGAATTAACATATCATGTATGGATTAATGCCTTCATTTAATATCTCCACGGAGAAGGTTTTAGTGTATCGTGCAGTGTTTTACAAATACTGATTTGAGGAGGCAGGAGAGGGAATGGTTATTTGTTGACATTTTGCTTTTGGTAAATAAAGTGACCTTTAGCTTTCATCTGTATACTTGAATTTAAGAAAAGACAAATGAAAGTCTGGAAATTGTGGTTAAAAGCCAAGTATTTAGAATGTGGTACTTTGTGCCTGGAAAAATATATGTGTTTATTTTTTTGGGGAGGGAGCTACTTTAAATATTCAGATATCCATAAAGAATAGATTAGCAAAATGATCTCATCAAATTGTCTTTGAAAAGATATTGATGGTATAACTTCTTTAACAGAGCAGGTTCCTGATATAGATAGAAAGTGTTAAGAGTCTGACTACAGACAGCACCTGTACACTTTTACATTTTTCAAGAAAGATGTATTCGGTGTATTCTTCTATCTGGATAGATACTTTTATAAGTTTCCTGAGATTAGAAAACATAATAAATTTCTATGCCTTTTAAATGAAGAGGTGACTTATTATCTTCTTTTATGTCTATATATTGGGAACATACTCACCACAACAGATAGAATTAAATCCACTGGCACCTTTCCAAATGACTACTATTTCTTCTACCTGAAAGTAGCATTGCCCTCACAAAAATCTTTTAGATTTGTATTGACACAGAAGACATGTTTTGAATTACATCTGCACACAAGATAACTATCAATAATGCTGCTTTCCACACTACCTATTCCAGTTCTTGCATCCTTATCACCAGTTCCAGACCATCACCAGGAATATCAAGATCACCAGACCAGTTGATAAGACGCAATATATAAGTAGAACACACACACACACACACACACACACACACACACACACACACACACATAATGGTGTTCTACTATCCCACTGAAATAGGACTAATGCGTGACAAGGATAAGTAACAGAAAACATAGGAGCAGAGGGAGAGAAAAAGACAGAGTAGCATTTCCCATGATTGAATATCATATTGTTTATGTAAGAAACACAGAAAGAGAAAGATGCAGAGACAGAAAGATAGAGATAAATAAAGGCACTCTGTGTGCTTTAATTCTCTATATTGAAAGTCTTTCACTATTTTGGAGTTCTGAACCTGTTATACATAGAATACAGAAACCAAACCTATGCTTTACCTCACCAATGCCACATAGGATTCCACAGAGTATAATGTCTCATTTCAAAAACTTTGTCTGTCTTTAGTACCCCAGAATTCTTTATTGGAATAGATCAAGAATAAGTTTATGATAGATATATTCACGTGTAAATCTGAGGGTATATGAAATACATTGATATTTAGACAAACTTTATTCTGGGTTTGTCTGAGATGGGAGAATCTGCATGGTCATAGACTCAGTAACTCAGGTAGGCCTCTATAAGGTGAGTAGATGTCATCAAATCACCCGAAGAGCTTTATAAAATAGAGGCTGTACATGAGAATTTTTCCTATCTCATTGCTTAAGCAACACATGAGTATTTTCTGCCTTTAATCCAGACTGAAGATTCAGCTCCTCCTCAGTTTGCATATTTCAACTTTTTATGTCATAGATTCTCCTTGTTCTTAAGTTTCAAATATGAAAGGTAAAACCACACAGGATCTTCTGTGTTTCATCCTGTAGGCATTAGGTGGTGGAATCTCCATTTTTCTATCTCTATTAGTTTCTGATTCTATCTTCCTGTCTTCTGTCTGCTTTGGCTAGGTTGCATACATACATACATACAAACACACATACATATATATTTTCATGAGTATATTATTACACATATATAAACACAAACAGAAGTATAATTTTATTCATATATGTGTGTAAATGTTTATATGCACATATATCTATGTTATACACATAGAAAAATTAGTTTTGATAAGTATACTGTTGATTCTATTTCTCTGGTAATCACCTATAAGAGACATGGTCTCATTTGAGTCTTTTTTTTTTTTTTTTTTTTTTTGGTTTTTCAAGACAGGATTTCTCTGTGTAGCTTTGTGCCTTCCCTGGGACTCACTTGGTAGCCCCGGCTAGCCTCCAACTCAGAGATATCTGCCTGGCTCTGCCTCCCGAGTGCTGGGATTAAAGGCATGTGCTACCACCACCTGGCTTCATTTGAGTCTTATGGTAGCAAATGTATTATGAAATTTTTATTTCCATTTCACAACTCCATTGATACTCCAGTGATACTCAGCTCCATTGATATGAACTCCAGTTTATAGTGCAAAGCACATGAGTGCATACAGACTCATATACTCACTCTGAGTGCCCTATGCAAAAGAAGAAAAGCATTTTCTCAAAGTTGACATAATCTATAGTTTTTACCCTGTGCATCATTATCCTCATAATATAGCAAATAGACAAAAAAAACCCTGATGTTGTACTCACTGAGCAGAAATTTTGCAATTCCATTTTTCTCTTTATAAATTAGATTGGATAATTGACTATTTGCAATGACTAACTTTGGATGTCAAGTTGACATGCTTGGGAAGAGAAACCCACCTCAGCTGAGGAATTGCATGTATTAAATTGCACTGTTGGTGTGCCTGTGTAAAATTTATTAATTGGTAATTGATGTAGAAGCACCCAGCCCACCACGGGTATCACTCCCCTTGGGCACATGGACATGGGCTGTACAAGAAAATTAGATGAGCAAACCAGATAGCAGCTCTTCTCCATGACCCCTGCCTCTTCTGCTGCCCAGTTCTCACCTTGATTTCTGTCAATGATGGACAGTGATGGGGAAATGAAAGGAAAATAGACCCTATTCTCCTTAAGTTCCTTTTGGTCCGGTGTTTATCACAGCTACTAAATAAAAACTAAAATAACAATGGTCCAGAATACTGTACATATACAAAGAAAAACCGCAATTAACACTTGTTCTGCAATTCACTATATAACCCCAGAGTGATCCTTGGGCATCATGAGTAGCTTTGCTCGGGCCTGCAAGCTTCATCTTGGCCATGTCTTATGCTCAGAAGAGTAGAAACTCTCTATGACAAGGCTAGAAATCTAAGGCCAGGGGCCTCTTTTCTTTTATTTTTTGACTCATAATCCAGCTCTAAAAACACTGCCAGAACAAGTTGTTCCTCGATAAGAACAAAAGCATTGCAATAATTCTTGCTTTAAAAATGCATTTCCTTAGGGCCTCCTAATGCCAGAAACTGTGAGGAAAAAAAGATGAGTGGAATGTGCAAGAAAGAAAGCTGAGATGAAGCTGACTTTGACTGTAACAGCAGCTACAAATATCAAAATAGTCTGCTAAGTGTTGGCTACAGGCAAAGCAACAAAATATAGTGGGCACTATGACCTGTATTTTTTTTTAAAGCTCCTTGTGTTTAAAGGAAAATTGCCTTTTCTTTTTCACTTTATATTCTTATCATATGAAATAAAGCCAGGAGGCAGAGTATTTCACTATCAGGGTCATCAAAGTCTTTTATTTTCAACAAGGAGAAACATCAAAATTAAATCATACATGGAGCAGATGTCCCAATAGGAATATAATTATTTCAGAAAAAAATTAATTATATGTTGTGTGATAATTTTGTTTGTGTTCTGACAAATACAGATGGTCTGGAGATCAGAGGACAGAGCTAGCCACTAGTTAACCTAGGACTCTGGGTGGCAGTGACTCACACCTTTAACCCCAGCACTAGGGAGATAGAGACAGGAAGTGATAAGTTGAGGTGGAGACTGGATATTGGTCCTATTGGTAGGGAGATCCAGAGAGGTAAGAAATCACTGGTGGCTGCTCCTCTGTTTCTCTGATCTTTCAGGTTATTACCTTGATATTTGACTCCTGTTTTTTATTGATGAGATTAATTAGATTTATACTTCAAGTATAGCTTTTTAATTCAAGTGTACCAGTTCAATCATGGTAGCCATATATTTTGTATTCATTAAAATATTATTTATAATAATAGGAAACATCAATTCACCTATTGGGGAACCCAATACTAAAAATAGCTTATTTTCTTATTTTCCATTTTTGAGAAATTATTTATTATAAACACCCATTGTTGAAATGAAAAAAATGCACATAAATGTATTCAACAGTAGTGAGTAATATGAAAGAGTGACAAAGTTCTAGTATTATTGCTTGTGGCATTGTGAGTAAAATTGGTCCCTGGATTTTATAGTTTATTGCCTGTAAATGCTATATTTTCAAAAAATAATTTAATAGAAAATTTAAGTAGATTCATAAGTAAATATTAACCACCACATAAAAGTCAATGTGGTTTGAGTATAAAAATCATGTCTAAGGGTATAAAAGTCAGGAAGAGTATGTAATGTTTGCTCAGCCTAGATACTGAAAAGCTCTGTTTAATTATGTCTTCAAAACAAACCCATGACTGGTTCTACCTATTACCATTATTAATGAAGACTTTTGTGGAAACCCTATAGTGCCTATGTACCACAACAATGACAGACAGCAAATGTTAGAGTAACAATCTGGTTAGTTTTATGAGGAATCAATTTTCCTATCAAAGACATTATGTCATATGAAAGGAAAAGGAGGAGAAAAGAAAAGCAAGAGCATAAAAGGATGTAGAGTCAGTGCTAGGCTCAGTTGAACATTTTTATCACAGTACACATTTCTGGATTATATGTCTCCCTTATGAAATAACTGCCTCAATTCTGGCTTCTCTTTCTTGTGCTCTAACTTTGAACTTTTTTGTATATTTGAAAGGACTCCTTCCTGACCTAAGATGATACACCAATTTTTCACAGGCAGCCTAATCATATTTTCAATTACCATAGACCAACCTCTGAATAATTTTACTTTTTTAGCTCTAAGATCTAGAACCTTGTCATGTTTTATAAGTACAGGCAATTATGTGTCCAGGAAGAAAGTGCAAGGATATGTTGTAATGGGACACTCTACTGCCAATATTGAAGAATATAATCAAATGAATGGATTAGCTTTAATTCTTACTTCTGGTATGTGTACAATAAGTGACCACCAGGTTTTAGGCTGTAAATGGACAACTCTTTCCCACATGACAGTTCCAAAATAACCACTCAGGGTCTTAATATTACTTATAAATGCTCAGATGGTAGCTCAGGCTTATTACAAACTAGCTCTTACACTTAAATTAACCCATAATTCTCATCTATATTTAGCCATGTGACTTGTTACCTTTTCTCAGTACTACATTTTCATCTTGCTTCCTCTGCATCTGACTGGCAACTCTGGACTCTGTTTTCTTTCTCCCAGATTTCTCTGTGTCAAGACTGTATCACTTAATCTCTTTTTGTCCAACTGTCAGCCAATCAGATTTTTATTAACAACAAGAGCAATACACATTTACAGTGTACAAAGATTGTTCCACAGCATTGTTCCCTTTTTAATTAAAAGGAAGGTTTTTAACTTTAATATAGCAAGATTATATACAACAAAATAGTTATCAAGTAAGAATTATAGTAACATTATCTAATCCATTTGCATTTGGCAAAATTAGAGAAAATGTTTAATTATTTATTTTATCTTGGTGATTCTAAAGTTTTGTATCTAATTTACTTTCTATTATAACTAAGGAAAACTATAATTATGACTATTTAGTCTTCAACTCTATCAAAGAATCCAGAAGGGTAAAATGTTACCTGATGACAGGGACCTCAAGCTACCTGGACAGTCACCCATAATTTCTCCACAGTGTTGGTGCATCTGTCTTCAGCCTAGAGGAGTAGCATATCTGACAGACTTATCTGTGAAGTAGGATTTTTGAAGGACTGTTCCATCTTGTCTTGGTAAAGTTCTGTAATCACTTTCTTTGTTTCCTGCTTGTCCAATTTGGACAGCATACTGTCATCAGTTGAGGCAGTTCCTTGTCCACATGGCTAGCTTTTGCCATAAAGAAAACAAACTCTATATGCAGTTTCTTTGATGCCCATCCTCCTCTTTGAAGTAATTGGTGCTGTCAGGAGCAGATGTGTCTCACTGTCAAGAAAAGTCTAAGTTCTTAAAATATTTTACATGCCATATTCTATAGGTTTTTGAAGTGTTTGAAGATTGCCTGTCTATCTGAAATATATCTCTGTTTGACTTTGAAAACATACCTACCATTACCTAAGTTTGCTCTTATAGATGACTATTACTCTGTATTTTTTAATTACAGATTTCATTTTTAAATGAGCTACATAAACATAATATCCTAAACAAAAGTAGAAATACACATACAGTATAACAAAATTAACTTTAAATATGTATTAACAAACCAAAATCTATACTAATGTAAAATATGTAAGATTAATAGTTTTTTTTAAGTATATTCAATAATCTACCCTTTTATCCTATCATTCCTATACCTCCCCTTTTCTTTTTAGTACAAGATCCCTGAATATAATCTCTTTTGCAACATCTGACTATTTCCACAAAATGAACAAATCACACACACACAAATGGTGACAAACATTCATAATTTATTTTGGGGAATGGATTCACTTCCTATTGTTTGGGGGCACTGGTAATCTTTTGGGGACCATTAGAAAATTTATGATTATGGTCAAGTCCTTACTGGAGTAATTTGTGAGATTGGATCATTTCAGCGAGTCACCTTGAAGCTGTTCTGGATGTAGAACTCAGAGGAAACTGCAGCAGAGGCTCTCTGAGACATTGGATCATTGGGCCACCTGTTCCTATTGGAGATTTTTCAGGGAGTCTTCCTCAATCAAACCTGATTTTTTTTAACCCAGAATGAATCTAGATCCTCTCATTTCTATGCAAATGAATGCAGAACCTCTTTCCCAAAGCAACATATCCCTTGACTTATATTTTGAAGTCAAGACATTTTTAAAATATATGTTATGTTTAATGTTTATAATCAAATGTCCCTCAGCAGTTATTATTTGTTCATTACCCATCAAAAAATGTAAAGACGGCACAATAACATATAGTATCAAGACTCTCTGTGTATTTTCCATCTTTACATGGCTTATTATATTTTTTATTACACCAGTGCTTTTTTAAAGGACTTTCTCTACCCCTTTTCTTTTTTTTCTCCAAAGCCTACATATATTTTTAAATACATTGTAACCCACTTAGAGGTTTTGTTTTGTTGTCTGAGTCTGTTTTTACTGCACAGCTCTATCTTTTTCTGATGAAATGATTCTTTAAATGGTTAAGTAGGTGTGGCTAGGACTTAAGTAGTGGCTTTGGCAGTTGGCTCTGCCAGCTCCTTGGTCTAGGGGAGCTTAGCTACCTGGCAGAAGTACTAATGGGAACCATGTTTACCACCCCAACTCTGGTGAGTTTTTGGATCCAAGATATCACCAAGTAGAGCACCACTCACTGCTCATAAATGCCATTTAGGTATTCAGTATCAGAACCTCCCAAAAGAGCCATCTATGTTGCCAGCATGAACCAGGAAGCCACATCTTAAAGAAGCCATGCATCTACTCACTGCCAGCAAACAGAGCCCACCAGAGAAAAGCAGTTACTAAGAAGCTGTTTCACTCCATTTTTGCATGTTTAGAATCCTTTTTTAAGCTTTCTCAGGTTTTATGTGGAAATTCTTGCCAAATGTTTGGGTGCCATATGTAAATGGATGGTTCTTTGCTGCCAATTCCGAATAACCACTCAGAGGCTTAATATTACTTGAAAATGCTCAGCCAGTAGCTCAGGCTTATTACTAACTAGTTCTTACACTTAAATTAACCCATAATTCTCATCTATATATGGCCATGTAGCTTGTTACATTTTCTCAGTACTGCATTTTCATCTTGCTTCCTCTGCATCTGACTGGTGATTCCTGACACTGCCTTTCTTACTCCCAGAATTCTCTCTCTGTCAGACTGTCTCGCATAATCTCTTTCTGCTCAGGTATCAGCCAATCAGCTTTTTTATAACCAATGAGAGCAATGCATATTTACAGTGTACAAAGATTGTTCCACAGCAAAATAAGGAAAATATAAGAATGTCTTATAATAGACTCCATTAGTCATTTACTTTTTGTTTAACTACTACTACTACTACTACTACTACTACTACTACTACTACTACACACACACACACACACACACACACACACACACATACACATATGAAGAGTGTGCCTCCTGTTTTAATCAAGCAACTTTTTTTCGGGGGGGGTCCACTTTGCAAAAAGAAACAATTTTCACAATGCCATTGGATGTTTGAAAATTGTTTTATTATGCATTGGTTCTCATTTTGACTCCACTGAGTAAGTAAATATAGATATGTCAAACCTTTGGAACATCAGATCAGGAGCTAAATTTACCTGCTTCTTTGGACTACCACAAGGCATCTCATTCATTCAATTGCTTATCAGTTATTTAATTGTATTTCCAACTCTTAATCCTTCAGAGGAAATATCAACTTCTTTCATAAACATTAAAAGCTATCATAAAAAATAAGTTGGCACATGAAGGAGGGAGAGAATTTAGGAGTTTTCTGTATTCCCTTCATGTTTAATTTCAAAAGTTGTCTTTTAGCATATGAATGCTTTCTATCAAGTTGATAGAAAACATTGGAAAAATAAGCATATCATCACTACCATTGAGAGAAAGAATGGTGTAAAAGGAATTCATAGGTGAATGATGTTATAGATCTGTGTACCTGGTACAAGAAAATAAACCCATTGATTCCAGAATGGTGTGGATGATGAATACTCATGGTCCAGCATGGATACTCTTGAAGATTAGGTGAACTCAAGCACAGAGAATCTTGGAAGATAATATCAGTTTATCATGGAGTACATTGGGGCACACAAGGTCCTGCACAGGATTTTATGAAGGACAGGGGCAGTCTATCAGGGAGTATGGTGAAAAGAAAGAAATATCCAGCATGCAAGTCTGGATCCCTCTGTGAGTTAAGCATTTTAGTCATTGCTAGTTTCTTTTCCAAAATGAATGAATTAAAAATTTCATATTATAACATTATATGAAAACAACCAGGACAATTATTAGTATACCTTAATGTAATATTCTGTTCACTATTATTCTTTATTTTCTCAAGGACTATTATCACCACTCTCTATCACTGACATATGTACAGAACACACAACTCTTCTTGATATTTAATGTTTATTTGCTAAGCTAATGTGTTGGCTAGATTTATGCCAACTTGTCACAGGCTAGGGTCATTGAAGAAGAGGGAAACTCAATTGAGAAAATGCTTCCATAAAACTGGAGTAGAGAAACCTGTAATGCATTTTCTTAATTAATAATTGATGTGGGAGGTTCTTCACCCTTGGGCTGAAAGCCCAGGGTGCTGTAAGAGAGCAGGCTAAGCAAGCCATGAGAAGCAAGCCAGTAAGCAGCACTCCTTCATGACCTCTGCATTAGCTCTCTGCCTCCAGGTTCTTGCCCTGATTAAATTTTTTCCCCTCACTGCTTCTGATGGAGACCTATTACATGGAACTGTGAATGAAATAAACCCTTTCATCCCCAAGTTACCTTTGATCATGGTGTTTGATTGCAGCAACAGTAACCTTAACTAAGACAGCTAATGAGAGTAAGGAATGTAAGGAATGGAGAGTACCTTGTTGATAAGGACAGGCTATTTCAAGCTGGTGTGGAGTCAGTGCATACTCCCAATATCAGGCATTATGTTCCAAAAGAAGGTGACTTGACAATGTTAATGTTTTACTTAAGAATGGTGTATGTAATCAGAAGAACAATGTTTCTCTTTATTTCCCTGGGTCTCATTTGCTTTGGCAAAGAATAATTAATGTTGAGTAGAGATTAGTGTTTATCATTCTTTTAGTGAATGCCTGACTTAAAACATATGATGAGTGGAATCCAAATGTCTCCTCAGTCCTTAAAACATGAAATAATTCCAATGATTTATTGCTTACTACTGGGAATGAGGCTGGTTTTTTTGCATGGCACATATGACAAAATCCCAGAATTAGAAATGAAGATGAGGCAGCTGGTCATATAGTAATTGATGCTAGAGAATAGACATCTTGGTTACTCATTTGCTGATATGGTGCCACAAAAAATAATTTTTTTTATTAACCTGCCTTAGCTGAATCTGAAATCAATTGTCTCATGCCTATGTCTAAGATAGTGATATTTATACAATTTGAAAATGAATACTTAAGCGAATGATTTATTATTACACATATGTTAATTTTTTTAATATTTTTCTTAACTATACAGTGCTTTTAAGAGTACTTCAAAAACTGTGGGATGACTTTCTGTATGCTGTGGATATATGCTGCTCTGATTGGTTGATAAATAAAATGCTGATTGGCCAGTAGCCAGTCAGGGAGTATAGATGGGCAAGCAGACAAGAATTCTGAGTGGAGGAAAGACAGAGTCAGGAGTCACCAGCCAGACACAGAGGAGGCAAGATGACAAGGCAGAACTGAGAAAAGTTACCAAGCTATGGTGCTAAACATAGATAAGAAGTATGGGTTAATTTAAGTGTAAGAGCTAGTCAGTATTAAGCCTGAGCTAATGACTGAACAGTTATAATTAATATAAACTTCTGAGTGATTATTTTATAAGTGGACCACAGAACTGTGGGGCCTGGCAGGACCAGAGAAACCTTCCAGCTACATAATTAAGGTAGCTTTGCAATTCACACTATAAAAGGAGTCTTAGTTTTAGTTTAAAGATCAGAATCATAAATTAATAAGTGGATAAGTTGTGCAAATATTATTCAGAATACAACAAACCAATCTATTTACAGCTTACTTCAAAAACACAAGTTTTGCCAGGCTGTGGTGGCTCTTGCCTTTAATACCAGCAGTTGGGAGGCAGAGGCAGGTGGATCTATGTGAGTTTGAGAATAGCCCTGACTACGGAGCAAGTTCCAGGGTAGCCAACCAAGGCTACACAGAGAAACCTTCTCTCAAAAAACCAAATAAATAAATAAGTCAACAAATAAATAAATATTATAAACAAGCAAACAAATAAATAAAAAATGTAACTTTCAACCTAGAATAATCATCGAATAGATCAATTGATCTGTACTGGTTTCTTTTTCTCTGAAGTGTCAGAGAGGGATAATAAATATTGATTGTACACTGTGTTTCTTACATACTGTGTCTGTCTCTGTCTCCTCTCTCTCTGTCTGTCTTTCTTGTATCTAAAACCATATATTTTTTCATATAAAACTTGATGAATCAGAAAAGCTGTATTCTCTTTATTAATGTTCATTATTAATTATGCAATACTTCTTCATGATCTTAAAAGTGAATTCATTGGCCTGAATTTTTATTTAAGTGTTTTTGATCATCTGTTGATCTATGACAACTTCAGATGATTGACAGTGTAAAAAGATCATACTTCTTTCATACTTGTTTGTAGGCCGCTTAGAGAAGTTCTACTTTTTGCTAAGGTTCTAGTTAGGGCCCTGATCACCCTTCTGTGTCTTACTTTAAGAGCTATGAGCATGCAGGAGCAATGGTTTCTGTAGTTTAAGATGTAGACACAAGGACATCTACTGATACAATCAAGGTCTCCTTAAAGCTGTGCTAGGAATTTGGCCCATGCCCATTAATCAAATAGAATTGGATGAGTGATCATCAAATAAATAGCAGTAGATTATACTACACCTTTTCTAGGAGCTAATTCACAAGGTTATTATCATGGGAACATAGCTACAAAGCATTTAATGATGTTCACCCTTCCTCTTTCTTGATTTTGCATCTAAAGCACTCATCTTATTCATGTAAAACACTTTCAAAATAATTCAAAATCTTCATCTCTCCTTTTCCTGTCACAGGAAGACATTCTGGAAGTTCACAGACTCCAATATCTCTATTTTGTTTCATACTTGTCTTATGTTTTTGCTTTTGGTTTTTACAAATGTTTTTTATATTGACATGTTTTCTAAAAAAAAAAAAAAAAAAAAAAAAAAAGATAGTAAGGAGAAAAATGGCCAAAACATTGCTTCCAAGATTCAGATTTCAGGACTTCAGAACAGTCTCCTGGTTATGAGTACTATTGAAGAGGACCTAAGTTTGGTTCCTAGTACTCATATCAGATGGCTCACAGTTCTCTGTAACTTCAGTCCCATGGATACAGTGCCTCTTGTTTCCAGGATTACCTGTACTCACATGCATATATACCCACATACAGACATACACATGTATAACTAAATATTAAATATAACTAGACTTCCCAAGATCATAGTCAAGACCACTACTAGCAGCATGTTGCATGACCCATACATATTTATTTCCTTATCTTTAAGATACGGGAAATATTCTTCCTCAGTAATCTCATCAAAGTTCCAGTCATTCTTCCATGTTGCTGTTACTATTTCATGCCATGAACTGCTATCAAGACACTTCATCACCTTCGTTATGAATCTGAATAAACTTTTTTGTTTTAATAAATTTGTTATTCATTTTATATACCAAACACAAATCCCACTCACATCTCTCCTCCTACTCTACCCTAGCCTTCTCCCTCCGCCCCGACTCACCCCTATCCCGTCTTCCAAAAGGGTAAGGGCTCCTATGGGGTGTCAGCAAAGCATGGTACATTCAGTTGAGGCAGGACCAACCCCCTGCCCCCTGCATCAAGGCTGAGCAAGTCATTCCATCATAGGTAATGGGCTCCAGAAAACCAGCTCAAGCATAGGAATAGATCATGATCCCACTGCCAGAGGCCCCTAAAACAGACTAAGCTACACAACTATCTCCTGTATGCAGAGGGTCTAGTCCAGTCCCATGCAGTTTCCACAGCTGTTAGTCTAAAGTTCATGAGTTCCTATGAGCTTAGTTCACTTGTCTCTGCAAATTTACCCATTATGATATTAACCTTCTTTGCTCATATAATCCTTCTTCCTTCTCTTCAACTGGACTCCTAGAGCTCTCAGCCTGAACTGGCCTATTCTGGTAATTAATTGTTGAATACCCTAGATGCCATCATAGAGCCTTCATCCAGTAACTGATGGAAGCAGATGCAGAGATCCACAGCCAAGCACCCATGCTGAATGAAATTTTAAAGAAGAAACCCTGTATCCGTGTGGATTAGCACTCAGGGTCTTTTCCCTTTGAAATCGCACTTTGGTCCTTGCAAAAATGCTGTAATGACCTCATCATTAAAGACCTTAATCTGGCCACCATCAAGTTACTTTTCTTCTCTCTTACCATTCACCTCATTCTGCACCTATTCATTAGTCTTTTAATGTCTATCTCAGGTCTCAACTTGCTGTGTAATTCTTCCCTAACACTTAGGTGGGAACGCATGGATTTTTCTACCACATTCTAATTATTTAATTCAGTATACGTACAACAATTTCTCTAGATTTAGAGTCAGTTTTAGTAGTGATATTTTATTTGTGCACCCCAATAAAGCTTATCTGATGATCAGAGGAAAAAGCCAGCCACATATTTAATATAGAAATCAGGCAATGGTAGCACATGCTTTAATCCTAGCATTTGGGAGGCAGAGATTCATTCAGATCTCTGTGAGTTCAAGGCCACACTGGGAACAGAGCCAGGCATGGGGGAATATACATTAAATTCCAATACTAATTAACCATAAAGGTCTGGAGGTCTGTACAGATAGACAGGAAGTGACAGAGCTGTGCAGGAAGAGGAAGTAATGTAGCTGGGTGGAGAGAGGAAGTGAGATTGCAGGGACAGAAAGGCATATAGACATGGGTATACAGGAATTAGGTCTCTTTGGAGCCTGAGGTGTTGGTGAGGTAAGGTTGGTTGTGGCTTGTCCTATTCCTCTGGTCTCTCAGTGTTTCACCCCAATATCTGGCTCTGGTTTTTGTTTGTTTGTTTTTTGATTTTTGATTTTTTTTTTTCTTTTTTTTTTTTTTTTTTTTTTTTTTTCGAGACAGGGTTTCTCTGTGTAGTTTTGCACTTTTCCTGGAACTCACTCTGTAGC
Organism: Peromyscus leucopus; assembly: GCF_004664715.2. Lineage (NCBI taxonomy): Eukaryota > Metazoa > Chordata > Mammalia > Rodentia > Cricetidae > Peromyscus > Peromyscus leucopus. The sequence continues at coordinate 43,534,736 of NC_051071.1, read as the reverse complement.
CCAGGCTGGCCTAGAACTCATAGAGATCTGCCTGACTCTGTCTCCTGAATGCTAGGATTAAAGGCATGTGCCACCACCACCTGGCCTGGGTTTTTTATTAATAAAAGCATGTAGCAATTCAGCTTACAAAATTTACCCAAGATGTATTATCTGTTGAACTTGAATCCCTTCAAAGAAAAACATCAATAATCTCATTATAATTTATAACTGTATCACATACATAAGAAGTATTATAAAAAGTATAAAATATTCTTATCAATATTTGTTTATTTGACATGAATATTATAAGGAACCTGGTGTCTAAAATTCAAAGTTTAAATTGCAATTATTTTAGGTATATATTCATAATTTGGGTAATGCTATCCATGTCTGTTAATGTTAAAATATTCTATATCTGCTCTGCTTTATTTATGTGACAAATGTTTGCTATCCAAAGAATGTGTATATTTATATATGCTTTAAAAGTTATTTCATTCAAGTCAATTTACAACACAATATATATAAGAGACTGGGGCAAGTAAGGTGTAAGGTTCCTTCTCTTAGTAGATTTCATGCAATTAAGTTAGTAGAAGGTATAGTTGCTGTGGTGTTATTGTGTTCTCCAAAATATTGTGTACCTTAATAATTTATTGTAGAAAAAGACTAGATACAAACTAGAAATGTGCACTCACACTTTATCCTAGCATTCCAGAGATAATCTCTGGATCTCTGTGAGTTCAAGCACATTGAAACAGCAAGCATGGTGACACGCCTTTAATCGCAGGAGTGGTGTAGAAAGAAAAAGATATATAAGCGGCGTGAGGACCAGAAACTGGAAGATTTGCTGTTAAGCATTTTGCTTTCAATTCAGCTGAAGCCATTGGTGAGATCAGAAGCCTCCAGTCTGAGAAAACCAGCTGAGGATCGGTGAGTGAATAGCTTTGTCTGTTCTCTGATTACACATGGACCAATAACTCGCTCAGTTTGATTTTATCATATGACTTTTAAGATTCCTGCTACAGTTGCTATTAGGTCCTTGGATTTTTTTTTTTTTTTTTTTTTTTGTCTTTTAACTGAAGTTTGTGTTCCTTGATCCTTGGACCAGGAAGTTTCTATTTTCTCTCCCTGAGACCCCGTTTCTGAAAACCACATTTAACTTTCTTTTTAACCCTATGGGGTTAATTGTTTTAGTATCCACTTGAAAGTGAGATTTAGGGATGATTATCTCACTTTACGCACTGTCTTCCTGGTTCATTTATCTTGCCACAGAGGTCATTGATGAGCATGATATTCATTCTTAGTTTGTCACATGTAGCCTCTTTTTGTGAGCATTTATTATTGAGTAGAGTTAGATTCAAATTTGTGACTCAAGAAGGCATATTCAGTATTATAGAAGAAAAATCAAGAACATTTTGCAAAAATGTAAGGATATACAAAAATACAGTGAATTTCCTTGATACTATGCAGAGGGAATTCTAATTTATACTAACAGAAGAATTGTCAGACATACTAATGCAGTAATCACAATTCATATTTATTTCTTGAAGGTTTCTTCCATATTTTATATTCTGTCACTTTTAAACTCATGTTGATTTCATTTTTTTTTCTTTATTAAGAATTTTTTTATTCATTTTATATACCAACCACAGACCCTCCTCTCTTTCCTCCTCCCTCATCCTGCCTCCACCTTCCCCCAACACATCCCCCATTCCCTCTTTTGAACAGGTAAGACCTCCCATGGGGAGTCAGCAAAGCCTGGTATATTCAGCTGAGGCAGGTCCAAGCCCCTCCCCTCTGCATCAAGGCTGCACAAGGTTTCTCACCATAGGGAATGGGCTCCAAAAAGCCAGCTCATGCACCAGGGATGGATACTGATGCTACTGCCAGGGGGTCCTTTAAGCAGACCAAGGTACACAACTGTCTCCATTATGCAGAGGGCCTAGTCCAGTCCCATGGAGGCTTCACAGCTTTTAGTTTAAAGTTCATGAGTTCCTACTAGCTTGGTTTGGTTGTCTGTGTAGGTTTCCCCGTCATTATCTTGATTGTCCCTTGGTCATAGAGTCTTTCTTTCCTCTCTTTGACTGGCCTGCTGCTTGGCTGAGGATCTCTGCATCTGTTTCCATTGGTTATTGGATGAAGGCTCTATGATGACGGGATATTTGCCAATCTGGTTACCGGAGTAAGCCAGCTCAGGCACCCTCTCCAATATTGCTAGTATTCTAAGCTGGGGTTGTAACATGAATTGCTAAACAGTCTTATTAATTGAAAAAAAACCCTGGAGCCAGATATTGGGGTGAAAGCCAAAAGATCAGAGGGATAAAACAATTCAGGCACAAGTTCTTACTGCTAGAAAATCCTCAGCCCAAGTGAGAGCTACTTCCTGTATACTCACACCTATATACCTTTCTGTGCCCTGCCATCTTACTTCCTCTCTCTGCCCAGCCACATCACTTCCTCTTTCTGCCCAGCTCTATCACTTCCTGTCTGTCTGTATAGACCACCAGACCTGTATTGTGAACTAATGCTGGGGTTAAAGGTGTGTGCCACCACGCCTGACCTTGTTCCCAGTGTGGGCTTGAACTCACAGAAATCTGCATGGACCTCTGCCTCCCAATGCTAGGATTAAAGGCATGTGCTACCACTGCCTGATCTCTATGTTTAATATAGTGCTATCTTTTTCCTTTAACAACCAGGCATGCTTTATTTGTTAGAGCAGAAATAAAATATCATCACATGAGGTCAACCTTGTGAAATTCTGGAAACTTCCCTTCCACCAGGTTTCTCCATATCACCATGATGTCTCCCTCTATCAAGTTATCTCTTTCATTACTCTTCCACTCCATCCCTGTTCCAGCTTGACTATTTTGTTCCTTTGTGTTCTCATACCCCATCCCCTACCCTCTATTGCCTTCCTCACCCCCAGTTTACTCGTGGAGATCTCTAAATCAAGCTGATGAATGCTTTCTTTAATTTGTCGAGATGTGACCCTGCTCAACTCAGGACTTTTTGGAACAACAAAAATATTTATATGTGATTTGGATTTGGTAAAAAACATTATAAAGATGGTTTGAGGGCTAGAGAGATGGTTTACCAGGAACAGGCACTTATCACCAATCTTGATCATCTGACATCAATCCCTGAGTCTCACAAGATTGAAAGAGAATAATGACTTCCTTAAGTTGTCCTCTGAGTTCCACATACCTTCATATGCATACCATAGCATTTTCCCCCTTCCCCCCCATCCCCACAGTGTGTGTGTGTGTGTTTGTGTGTGTGTGTTTGTGTGTGTGTGTGTGTGTCTGAGAGAGAGAGAGAGATTGAGAGAGAGAGCTGAGAACAGAAATACCAAAGCTCATAGTGAAAAATTTGCTAGCATTCTTTTTTCTTTATTTGAATATCTTATCCACACTGTAAAAGTGTACAACAAGATAGAAACTATCATGTTCAATGAATAGTATCCCTTATATTCTCTGATTTTTTTCAACAATATTTGCCAAATCACTCCTCTCAGTTTTTGTATTATGCTAATATCTCTCACAACCCTTTGCCTATGTTAGTCTTCCCAAGTGAATGTATATGATTGTTTGTGTATGTGTTTATTTATAAGTATATAGATAAATACACATATAAGTATATGTATATTTATAACAGAAATTAATGACAAAGGAGGCCCTGAATTTGAAAGAGGGCATAAAGGGATATGGGAAAGTTTGGAGGATGAAAATGGAAGGGGAAAATATTGTAATTGTACTACAGTCTCAAAACTTAAAAAAAAAATGATTTAAAAAAGAACCAATTTCATCAATCTATATTTTGAATTCATGGTATTGATCTATAAAATCTATTGCTTCCTCAGTCTTCCCCAATATTTTCATTGCTCTTTAGTGTGGTTTCATTAAGTAAAATTTCTGAAGCCATTATAGAAGAGTGTTGATGATATGATAGTTTCATTAGTTGCTTCTCTGTGCTTTCTAGTCTAGCCTTAGGAATGATATTGATACTATGCAAGGTCTTTTTTAACAAGTCCAGACCATTGTGCATTCCTACATCTTACTGAAAACTGACAAAGCTTTTAATTTCCAAGTTTTTGTTCAAATGCCTCATTTATGAAACTGCCTAAAATTATAGCACTAGTTAGGTGTCCTTACATCCTCCAGGACAATCCCATAAGCACTGTAATTCAGCTTCATCTCACAGCACTTCCTCATTCAAGTGCTTACAAGTCGCTTTGTATAGCTTATAAACCTGGATTGCAATTTCCTCTCATCTTACCTCATTTAATATATGTTTTAAATATGTGTGCAATGGATAAATGAATATAACTACCCATAAAGGACTTTTGAACTTATTGAAAGTTCAAAACATGTTTATTTAGATTAAAAAACATATCCTTTAAATTCCTCTATGCAATTTTATTATGGCTGCAAATAGTTTTCTTCATCACCCTGCACCTAGTTTCTTTTTTCTTATATATACACTGTTTATATAGAACAAAAGCAGTTGAATAAATAAATGAAGAGTTAAAATATTCCTATAGTTTAAAAACTAGCATAAAGCTATCAGAGTGTAAAGATGCCTTATAGCAATGTTGTGCTTTTTTAGCCAAATTAGCTTTTTAAGTGGTTTTGCAAATGCACACCTTTACTCAGCTGAAAATAGGTAGTCTGGAAGTTGTAAAATGGCTCTTCCTTTCTATTTGTCCTCAGCTTTTCATGAATTAGGCCAGCACACATCATTTCTACACTACCCAAAGCCAAACTCTTGAGCCGTTTCTATTATACATTCATTCCAATGGAAATAATGGCTTCCATTTACCACAGTGTCAGAGGCCAGTGAAGCCAAATCGGTTGCAGCTACATTGTTTTGTAACAGAAGATAATGTTATCCCCACTGTAGTTACAAATGTGATTTTCTCAGAGTTCAAATACTCTTGGAGCTAAAGTGTGATTTGATGTCTAATGGTCAACTCATGTTCTGGGGATTAAGTTAATTAAAACAGTTGCCCTACTCTATTAAAGCTCCCTGAAGACTAATTATTAAAGTGCCAAGCACCATTACAAACCTACAGCATTTGAAAGTCACAAAGGGAGTTGCTTATATTATGGGAACTCCAGAACTCAGTAGATTATTGCCCGTAGTAAAAGAACAAACCCACTGAGAGGGAGATTACCTTCTCCACAGCCACTGAGCTATTATAAAACGCACAAAGGAAAAGCCAAATGTACAAGCATTCGATTCACAGCCCTTCCAATCTGCAATTTCCAAAGCAAGGCAAATATCAAAAAAGTAGTTTTGTAAAGTGCAAAGAACTCCTTTGCCCAGGTTATCAGGAAATGCAATTTATATTAGCTGTGGACCCTCTAGTTGTCTGCTTGTTCATTCAAACCTCAAATACCTCAAACATCAAATATCTCACCCATAAATGTAGAGAACATATGTGGTCAGTGATTCTGTGTTGACACGTATTTTAAATATCTTGGAGCCTGGGGACGAAAAGGTACAAGAGATTAGAACAGAGAGCAAATCTTGTATCCCAACTAGTAGATGTCACTGTCTTTATAGACCCTTGATGAGATTACTGGCGAATCAATAACTTCAAACAAACAAACAAAAATAAAAACTTCTGTATGCCTACATTTTGAGGAAATGAGATGCTTAATTTTAATATTCTTAATTAATTCTAAATGTAATAGAAAATGCAGTTTTTTATTCTAAATAATGTATTTTCTTGCCATAATAAAAGGGTAAAGTTACAAAAATGTGTAAGGTATTGGTATCTAATAACAGGAACAGAATGAATTATTAATTCTGTTTCTTCCTTCCAGTGTTAATAGCCCTGTTGTCTTAAGACAAGCTAATTATTCTCTCAATGTCTCAAACTACATATACCAAAAAAAAAAAAAAAGAAAATGTGCTTCATAGCTATCTTGTCAGAATAAAATAGGACACATTCATACACATCACACAAGGTATATATATATACATATATATATATATATGTATATATATATACATATATATATATGTGTGTGTGTGTGTGTGTGTGTGTGTTTGTGTGTGTGTGTGTGTCTTTAATGCTTTTAAAGAAAAAGGAAATACATTTTAGAATGTGTTTAATACCAGAATTTTATTTTTCAGTGTTTGATTCTGGCTCAAAATACTTTAAAAAGTGGTACATGACATTTTATGTTGGTTTTGAGCGAATATAATTCTCATACATGTAGGAACAAAAAATTCACAGTCTATTTAGATGAGAGAAATTAAGGAATTCAATGGAACTGAAGATAATTATTCAGAATTTTTTCTGAGCCACTGGACCCTTCTGGATTTTGGCTAGACATTTTATACACAGTTGACTTTGAAGACTATAATCCATTAAGATAGAGTTTAGATATTTTAATTTTAGACATGTCAGCTGAGAAATATTTTAAGACATCAGTTTCTATATTAACTTTCCATTTCTGTAAGTTTAGTATCAACTGGTAATATTATTGTTACTTGTCAGCCAGCAAATCAGTTTGGAAGTCGTGTTGTGTAGTCAATAAATCATCTTGTAAAATTCCTTTTTTCTCACTAGAGCTAACAGCAATGCCTATTAGGAAGCTGTAGTTCTCATGATTACACCAAGAAGTACTTGAGCATCAAAGTGCATATGCTGTGGCAGAGCTCATTTGTCAACGTGGGAAACCTGTTTCCAGCAGTAACACAAGCAGAAAAGCACAAAAGACCAATGCTGTGCTGAAATATGAAGGAAGATGTTTAAAAACAAATAAATAAGGAAGAGTGAAAGAGAATGACACACATTGTTTTATTTATATGCATGAACTGATATTTGTACAATTTTAAGATATAATTGCTCTGTACAAACTTTGTATTGAAAGAAGATTAGTTTATTGTCCACAGTTCCTGATTTGGAAAAGGAAAATAAGTTCAAAATTATGTAAAGTGTAGTTTTAAATAGATGTTTGGTTGGCCCTTATGATAAATCTGGACATTTACAAGTTATGCCCAATAAAATTGACTTTACTTCAGTAGTGAACTCACTGGCTGTAAAACACAGGAACACGATGGGGAAATTATAATTTTAAACATAAGCAGAGAAGCTTTAAGACCAATTCTCATTGAGTCTTTCATCAAGTTATCCAAGTACATAATTGTTAGGAAGGCTTTGCGTCAGATACCTAAATTATTAGTCTCAATTTCCATCTGGGAAGTATAACATACACTAACATCTATTTATTTCATAGGCTTAAACAAAGACATTAGAATGATTAAGTTATATGTATTAATTCATACTTATTTTAAAACTAATTCTTAAATTTATTAATTTTTGTCATATATTAAATATGCAAAAATATGTAAATTTGTTCTGACATCAGAATTATTAACAATTATTAACAAAATTTCAGTCAAATCATAGCATCAAACTCACACTGGTCAGATATATTAAATAGATATTAGTCTTACATTTAATATTGCTAATTTAATTTGATGTTATTAGGATAAGTGACTTGATTTACTGTTTAGATGCCCTAAAATATTGAACAAAATAAATCATAATGCATTTGTCAGTGTCACACAGAAAAACAATTTAATAGGACATAAAATATTACATTCAGTTCCAGCAGAACAGCGAAACTACATTTTAGTCAATGACAGCTCTCAATAAAAAGATGGTATAAAAATAATGTATGGCATAGTGACATCATGATTTTCTTAGTTTGTGTAAGTGCACTATGTGATAGTTGATTTCAATAAACTATCCTGGCAATATGTTTTCCACATCACATTCTTGTTGTAATATGATGCATGATTCTACACAAAAAGAGATTTACTGTAGACATTGATTCACTTGTAGAGACTGAGGAATCCCACTACCTGCCATCTGTAAGCTGGAGAGCTGGAGGAACACGGCCAGTTCATGCTGAAAGACCTGTGACCCAGAATGGCAAGTGTCCAAATATGTGCAACAATATTTGGACAAGTTTGCATACAGAACTAATTTATCCTTTCTCACCTCTTCTGCTCAGACTCCTAGTTTACAAGACAATGCCCAATGTATTGATAAGAGGAATATTCATTCTCAGGATTCCAGGATTAATTTCTTCTAGACACACTCTCATAGACAGTCCTAAAAGCAGTGTTTGACTGCTGAATGAGTGTATTAGCCTAGTCAGCAAAACACCTTAATCATCTAACTGACAGAAAACAACACGTTCTTTCAAATCTAGGATTTTGCCTGCATTATTATTGTTGGATGCTGAAGAGTAAAACAGAGTATCAACTTGATTTGCTACCTGTACTAGACCTATTTCTTTCTTCCAAATTTGGTAGGAGCCCTTAGACAGAATTAAATTTCTCTAAGCTTCAAGGCAGTATTAGCTGCAGTAGAGGTGGAAGTTGGATGGGACCCTGCAGCTGTAGAAAGCAGGACTTACAGTGTCTTGACATGCCTATTGGCATGCTGGCTTCTAGATATGAAGACTTCAGTGACTAACACTACCACGATTAAGAAATACCTACTTGTAACAGATTTTCTTTTTTTTAATGGAAGCATCTCTTCTTCAGTCTGATCACATAAATCAGACGTGGTGTCAGGAGCCAAGGAGAAGAGAGGGATTGTGAAGGACCTGTGTTAAATCACCACCCAGAATTTTAAATAATGTAGTTTGTAAATCATGATGATATAACAGATTTATATTGTGATCACACTGTAAATAACAAACAGCACTACTGCATAAATCAGCCTAGAGAATAACACCAGTTTAAGGTACAGTACTTCCATCATGAAAGACTACCAATTTACTGATAATGTGTTCCTGCACTTCCCCGGTTGTTGACTGGCTAGTGACACCATTAGAAATGTAGCAACAATAAATTTAGAATAAATATGTATGGAAGGACTATTTCAAAGTCTGCCAGCAGTTACAATCAAGGTGTGCTGTATTTCCTCATTGTCAAATGAATATGTGCTGGAACATGTTCAATTCTGCTCTTTCATTATCATGTAAATGTATTTCTTGCACTTAAGACATTGGCAGTATCTGGAAGCTTGGATTTGAGCATAACGGGAAAAAAAAATCTCACCTCAGCTCTAGCCCACTGCTTCTAGAAATATTCAACCAAAGAATAAAATAAACTGCCAAATGCACTTAGTGCTCCTTCATCTATAACGTCCCTCTCTCTTTCTCTCTCTACTATACCACCTTCTCTTCCTCTTTCCTCCTTGTTAACTTTCTCCATGTATCTGAGATTTCAGCTACTTTTACTCTTTACAGCATTTGTGAATGTATCATTCTGTTTGAGAAATTGCATATTTAACTAATAGAAACATAATGTCCTTTGCTATATTTGTGGGTGTGCATATATATTGTACACACATATTATATATAAATATATTACTTAGCACATACTAGCCCATGTAGCCAGTTAATTAATTATTATGATATTGAATGAAAGTGCAACTATGGAAAAATAGAAAAAAATAGTCTTTAATGTTTCAACCCATTGCCTCTAATCTACTTGGACTGGTCATATTCAGTAAATTAGTACATTCAACTTAATATTGCTCATGGAATTATGATTCCAGCATTAAAAACGGCAAGATTTAGCATGTGGATTACATAAAATATTAAACAGAACATATCACTGTGTTTGCTAATGCAATCCGGGGAAACAGAATAAATCCGGCATTAAAAGAATAGGTGGGTCAAGCAAGCTCTATAGCCAGGTTACAGTCAATGACAGACCTCAGCAGGGCAGTGTCAAAAATCCATATGGTTTACTCATCCTATACTGTGATATAATTTTTAATTTGTTGTGATACCTAGTACATATTGACTGCCTGGTTATACAGCAATAGTAGTAAATATAATAAATATTCTAAATCTATTTGATGCAAATTTGCAAATACATTTTAAAAGTACATGAAAATACAGACATACTTATATATAGGGCAAACACATTTAAAGTGTTTTAGTATTCAATTTTCTGGCCAAAGAGCTTAATTTTATAATTGATATAATTTAAAATTGTCATATAGATATTATATATATATGTGGTGGTATTGTGTATTCTAATAAATTTATCTGGGGTCAGAGAACAGACAGCCACTAGATACAAAGGCTAGAAAATGGTGGCACTCACACCTTTAATCCTAGCATTCCAGAGATAGAAATCCCTCTGGATCTCTGTGAGTTCAAGGCCACATTGGAAACAGCCAAGCATGGTGACACGCCTTTAATCCCAGAAAGCCAGCCTTTAATCCCAGGGAGTGGTGGTAGAAAACAGGAAGATATATAAGGCGTGAGGACCAGAAACTGGCGGCATTCGGCTAGAGCATTTTGGCTGGTTAAGCATTCAGGCTATGGAGCAACACAGTTCAGCTGAGATTCATTCTGGATGAGGACACAGAAGCTTACAATCTGAGGAAACAGGACCAGCTGAGGAAATGGCAAGGTGAGATAGCTGTGGCTTGTCCTGTCTCTCTGATCTACCAGCATGGACCCCAATAACTCGCCTCGGGTTTGATTTTATTAATAAGAACTCTTAAAAATCCTGCTACATCTGGCGCCCAACGTTCGTGTTACGAATTCATGAAAAAGCTGTTTGAGTGTGGCCTTGTGAGCCCGAGCTCAGGCCTAAGCTACACTTAGCCGGTAGGATTTGCTGAAGGAGACAGAGGCAGTAGAATCCTGAGTTTGAGGTCGGCCTAGGAGGCTTGGGAGAAGCTTTGGCCCGGACTGAACCACAAACAGTGGTGGGACCATGGAAACAGTGGCTACTGCTCCACGTTGCCAGCTCCTTTTCATCGTGTTGGTGACTGTGGTGATGCTGCTACCTGGGACAAAGGGTTTACTGCTGCTGGTTCAGAGAAGAATTGCCAGGACCATCGTGTTACAAGAAAGCATCGACAAAGGTCAGTTTGGAAAAGTTTGGCAAGACAAATGGTGGGGAGAAATTGTTGTGAAGATTTTCTGTTCTAGGGAAGAACGTTCATGGTTTCGAGAGACAGACATTTATCAGACTGTGATTGCTCCAAACCACAGAGGAGGCAAAAAAAAAAAAAAAAAAAAAAAAAAAAAAAAAAAAAAAGTCTGCAGGAAACCATGACCATGCCTAACAGTGACTTTGACTTTGAAATCTTCAAAAAGATGACAGGATCCTACAACGATGATTCCACATGGACTATGATAAAGCCATTAAGCCGATTAACACCATGGAAAAATCGACTTTGGACTACAAACTGGTCAGGACAATTTCGAGAGGACTAGTTGAGATGATCCAGCCTGACAGACTACTTGAACAAGGACTTGAAACAAGCCCTGAACTTTCCTATTATGCAGAGACTGGACAAACGATACAGGACTTGATGACTAACCCCAAAATTTTCTTTTCAAGATTCCCTAAAGATATCTTCACCCCTAGAAAGCAAAGAGAAAAAGAGAATATAGATATGAGATAGATCATCGAATCTACTCTGAGGAAAAAGATAAAGAAATAATAGGATAAATAGGTAGATCATTGAATCTACACTGAAGAAAAAGGGGAAGATATAAAAATGACAAGAGATAGACTAATGAATCTATTATGAAAAGAAAAAAGAGAGAATATGGATATGATAAGATAAAAAGGGAGATTATGGAATCTACTTTTAAAAAGGAACTACTTGTTTTAAATAAGATAAGTAATGAAAATTTTTTTGGTCTGAGTTTATCAGATGTTACTGGACTGGACATTGTTAATATATAATGGAGTTTTTTATCTGAATCGGTCAAATGTTAATGGACTAGACATCATTAATGTAATTTTTGGCTGTATATATTGTATATACTTATTGGATAGTTTTTTCTTGTATTAGTTATAAGCTTTTTTTTAATTTTAGACAAAAAGAGAGGAGATGTGGTGGTATTGTGTATTCTAATAAATTTATCTGGGGTCAGAGAACAGACAGCCACTAGATACAAAGGCTAGAAAATGGTGGCACTCACACCTTTAATCCTAGCATTCCAGAGATAGAAATCCCTCTGGATCTCTGTGAGTTCAAGGCCACATTGGAAACAGCCAAGCATGGTGACACGCCTTTAATCCCAGAAAGCCAGCCTTTAATCCCAGGGAGTGGTGGTAGAAAAACAGGAAGATATATAAGGCGTGAGGACCAGAAACTGGCGGCATTTGGCTGGTTAAGATTTTGGCTGGTTAAGCATTCAAGCTTTGGAGCAGCAATTCAGCTGAAAGCCATTGGGATGAGGACTCAGAAGCCTCCAGTCTGAGGAGACAAGACCAGCTGAGGATCCGGTGAGGTGAGATAGCTGTGGCTTGTCCTGTCTCTCTGATCTACCAGCATGGACCCCAATAACTCGGCTCGGGTTTGATTTTATTAATAAGAACTTTTAAGATTCCTGCAACATATATATATATATATATATACATATATATATATATATATATATATATATATATATATATATATATATAATTACTTTAAATACATCATATTAGGTCCTAAATGACAAAAAAAAAAAATCCCAAGTGCAATGATAGAGCAGATTATTTGGATTTCCACTTTAGGGACAATGGTAAATGCTCACAAGTATTGTTTTCTGAGTGATGTCAGGAGAAGCTCCTCTGTGCTCTGAGGTGACCATAAAGTTTGTGAGATCTCAAAGCAGAGGATGTTATTATCCCAGAAGAAGCAGTCACTGCAGTGGTCTTTCATGCTGTAAGAGCACAGGACAACACCCCTTGCCCAGCACGACCTAGCAGACACAATACGCTGGTAGCAGTGCCCTCTTCTGACAATAGTGAATGTATACCAGGTAGTGAAAGACAGTGCTTAAAGATCTCACATTTATCTCCTCACATCTGGCATAAGAGGCCAGATTTTATACTCCGAGAAAGTAAGTGCAAATACTGTGAAGATTAAAGCTCTTCTTGCAAAGATATAAACAAATGATCAAACATTCTGAAGAGACTGAAAGGATAAGATAGCAAAAAACATTCCCAGTATAAAAAGTAAAGAAGTGAGAGAAAGACATATAATCAGAGACCACTAGAGCTGGAATAAGTGCATGATGGTGAGAATTGTGGAAGTTGAGAAGGAAAAAAAAAGAACCCCTGAATCACAGACAGAACCTGAGCATCATAAGTAGCTGACTTGGGGAGGTAAGGTCTCAAAACAGGAAATGTTGAGATAGTATTCAAACATCATTTACGGAAGCTGTGGCTGCTATTTGAATATAAGCTGGAGAGAATGGTGTTAGGTTCTGTTGGATGAGGAGCTCTTAGAAAGTTGTCAGGTGGACTGATGCAAGAATGAACAATACAAGTGACTTTGATGGGAATTATTAGCTTGTTTCTGAATGTGCTGAGGCTGTGAGAGAGAATGTTTGTTAAGCCTGACCCCAGGGGTATTGGTCTGTGAAGTTATTGTCTTCAACTCAAATTCAAGCGTTTTATTGGCAGAATATGAAGCATATTGAGAGGATTATGTTATACATTTAGGTTTTTATTTGCTTGCTTGCTGTGTATTTCGAGATGACAAGAACACTTAAGTATGGGTTTGAGTGTGTGCATCTGAAGATCAACCAATATCTAATGATTCTGAAGAGGAGTGGGTATAAATGTTGGACTCTTTAGCACAATTCTTGATGGCATCTTGCATCTGAAAAGGCTTTTAGAGACTTTTGGCAGATAGACAGAGCTAAAATTCAAGAAGAGAATCCAGAATAGTATAATATTGAGAAACTTTTTATTATTTTTTAATTTTGGTTTTTCAATACAGAGTTTCTCTGTGTAGCTTTGGTGCCTGTCCTGGATCTCACTCTATAGACCAGGCTGGCCTTGAACTCAACAGAGATCTGCCTGGCTCTGCCTCCTGAGTGCTGGTATTAAAGGCATGCACCACCACCACCTGGAGAGAAATTATTTTTTAAGTAGAAGGGGTATAATATAAAACCTATGCAACAGTAGCCAATGGAATAGAAAAGAAAGGAAAGAAAGAAAGAGAGGAAGAAAGAGGGATAGAGTGGGGTAGAGAGAGTGAAAGAGAGAGAAGAGAGAAAGAGAAAGGAAGAATCCAAGTCATATAGTGTCCTAGGATCCCAATGAGATAGTAAACGAACACTGTCATCTGTTTAAAAGTTAGTATAGAGCGGGCGGTGGGAGCTTAATAACGGAGCAGAGCAGGCGGATCTCTGTGAGTTCGAGCAGCTGTATAAGTGAGCTCAAAAGGCGAAACTACGCAGAAAACTGAAAAAAAAAAAAAAAAAAAAAAAAAAAAAAAAAAGTTAGTATAGAGCCATTACATATAGCAAAGGGAATAACACTGAAGTCTTTCAAGAAGAAATGTATGTGTATTAAGTTGAAGCGAGTCCTTAATTGGAGAAGCATAGGGAAAGAGGAGTTGGCATCAAGTTTAGATAACTAGATTGAAGTCTTACATTATAAAGGGAGCAATGAAGACATACACAGACACAATAGAATTTCCATTGTTATTTTCTGACCAGCATGAGGTAAGCATCTCTGCTCCACCACACTGTGTGTTGTTGTATTGTGTATCCTAATAAATTTGCCTGAAGATCAGAGGGCAGAACAAGCCACTAGATTAAGCATAGAGGCCAGGCAGTGGTGAACACACCTTTAATCCTAGCATGCAGGAGGCAAAGATCCATCTGAATCTCTGTGAGTTCAAAGTCACCCTGGACTACATGAAACTGACTGAGTCTAGGAGAGAAATAGAGCTAGGCAGTGGTGGCACACACCTTTAATTCCAATATTTGGCAGTCACATACACACGCACATCCCAGCGCTAGGAAATTTGAGACAGGAAATGATATGGGTGGGTGGAAAAAGTTTATAAGGTATATAATGTGTGAAGAGACAGGAACTAAAGTCTTTCTACTGAGGAAAGCTTTTCATGCTGAGGAGTCCTGGAGGTAAGTGGTGGCTTGATCCTTTGTCTCTCTGATCTTCACGGAAATTTATTAGGGTACACAATATATCACCACAACACTACCCCTTCTGTGGCACTCTGCCTCAGGACAGGTCAAAAACAAAGCAACCCAACTGAGCAATTATGAAATTGTGAGAAAGAACATGTATTTCTTCCTTTTAGATTGATTTTTGTAGGGAAAAGCTGATTAGCACACAACAGTTTCAATTTTGTTTAAATAGGTAATTATGAAAATTTATTTCACTGAATCATAAATTTAAAGTTGTTAATGAGACATCTGAATATTGCTACAAATCCTCCATTATTGATTTGCTGACAAGTAATTGATCCATAAACATAAATGTCCATAATAAACATAACATAAATGACTTTTAAATGTAGACAAATAACAGTTTCACCAGCACATTACTACTAAGGAATATCTCAAGCCCAAGTAATTCTTTAACTTCAAATGATGTCTTATTTCCAAGAGTGGTTTGGTGCCCATTAATTTCAGAGTGTGGGATATTTTCATATAAAGAAGGACAAATGAGTCAGTATGTTTTCCTACAGTATACTTCTTTCCAGAATCATCTTTCTTGGTTTTCAGATGCCAGTCAAGCACTACATAGTTTTCATTTTTTTATTAAGAAATTTTTTCATCCATTTTACACACAATCAAAGATCTCCCTCTTCCCTCCTCCCACCCCCCCAGACTCCCCTTCCCAACCCACCCTCCATTTCCACCCACAAGAAGGGAAGGCCTCTTATGGGGAGGCACATCCAGTAGAGGCAAGTCCAAGCCTCTACTGCCTCAAGGCTGCACGAGGTGTCCCATCATAGGTGTGGGCTCCAAAAAGCCCAATCATGCACTGGAGATGGATTCTGATCCTACCACCAGGAGCCCCCAAGCAGATCAAGCTACACAGCTGTCTCACCACGCAGAGGGCCTAGTCCAGTCTCATGTAGGCTCCACAGACATTACTACTATAAAAAAAAAAAAAAAAAAAAAAAAAAAAAAAAAAAAAAAAAAAAAAAAAAAAAAAAAAAAAAAAAAAAAAAAAAAAAAAAAAAAAAAAAAAAAAAAAAAAAAATACTCAACTTTCATGAGTTCCCTCTACTTTGGTTTGGTCATCCCTGCATGTTTCTACATCATGATCTTGATGCACTTGCTCATAGAATCCCTCTTTTCTCTCTTTGACTGGACTCCTGGAGCTCTGCCTGCTTCCTTCAGTCATTGGAGAAAAGCACTGTGATGATAGTCAGGAAAATATCATCCTGAGTGAGGTAACCCAAACTCAGAAGGACAAACATGGTATGTACCCACTCATAAGTGGATACTAGATATAAAGCAAAGGATAATCACTCAACAACCCACAACTCCAGAGAAGCTGACTAACAGGGAAGATCCAAAGAGGGATGCATGGACCACCATGGGAGGGGAAATAAATGAGATATCCATGAGTAAACTGGGGTGTGGGGAGGGCAATGTAAGGTAGGGGATGGGGATGAGAAAATAAGGGAATAGGATGGTTGAGCTGGAACAGGAAGGGAGGGAGAAAGCAAGGAAAGAGATACCATGATAGAGAGAGACATCATGGGGATAGAGAGAAACCCAGTGCTCAGGAGGGTGTTGCCAAGGATCCCTAAGGATGACCTCAGCCTGGACTACTAGCAATAGTGGAGGGGGTGCGTGAACTGAACTGACTTGCCCCAGAGATTAGAATAGTAAATACATTAACTGTCATCACAGAGAGTTTTCTATAGAGTTTGACTTATCCTTAAAATGCAGAAAAACTCTAGATATATTTCTAATGCCTAATATGATCTGCACAAGAATCTCCATGGGGTTTCCATACTATTATTCTGTGTCAAGTTGTATCTTATGTTCTTATAAATACTGTGTTGTGGGTCTTCAGAATAAGTCAATGGATCTATCTGAGTTAGCTTCACTTTATATAGGGGTTCACATATACACACAAATTTGTGTAGCTAGCTCATACTAAAATCCCAATAAAAGCTGGATTTAGACATAAATCCAAATGACTCTACCATCAAGAGTTTCTACACTTCAAGACTGTCCTCCCAACACCTTCTTTAAAAGTCTAAATTTCATAGATATTGTTATATCATCTTAAGTTCATGTATTCTGAATCAATAGCCATGCTTTCCATTTTAATGAGCATATCTTATTGTGTTCTTAAACATTTTTTTTTCACATTTAAAACACTGCATGGTATAGCCATTACATTTTTACTTTGTTTTAATTATATATTATTTTTACAATATTTTAATATTTCTAGAAATTAAAGCCATTATAAATGAAGATGAAAGATACTAATATATTATGTACTTAGAATAACATGAAAAAAAATGATCTTCTAGCTCCAATTTTGTATTATTACAAATTAATCTACCTATTCTTTAATCTTTATTGGGAAAACATATGAATTCTTTAATGAGTTTAAATAAATTAAAAATATGTCATTATCTCAAAATTGGAGTTAATTTATAAATTCTATTGAAACCCAAAATTTCCCAGCCATTACAGTATGTTCTCTATATAATATTTGAATATGTATATTTTTATGTACTAGAAAGCACTCGCACGAACACGTTTGAAGAGGAAAAGTATAAGAAAGTGATTCAATCAACAAATCGTGAGAAAAGAGAACAGGCAATGACTAAAATAGATTTTTAGTGTGGATCAAGCATTAATTTAAATCACACGTTTTATCTTCTCCCACTGCAAACTTCTTTGTACCACAGAAAGTAAAATGCTCACTGAGGTGACTGTATAGATGCTTTCTATATCGTGATCAGTCCAGTTCTAGAATTTCAACTGAAGCACACAGGAAAGCCATATTTCCAATAAAAAAAAATAGATGTAAATTTTTATTTTGTCATTACAAGAACACAATCTCTATTATCGATCCAGGAACTGTTACAGATTGGTTCATACTACAGATTTAAAATAGCTATTAACCACAAAGGCAATAATAAACTAACAATGTAGTCATAAAATATGCAGCATACAGATTTATAAAGAATTAGGAGATAAAAGTATTGAATCAAATATTGAAACCAAGCCTTTCAGGTGAGGAGGGCAGAGAAACTGCTGTGGATATCACTCTGTATAAATAAAATGCTGATTGGTCAGTAGCCAGACAGGAAGTATAGGCGGGACAAGGAGAAAGCAGAATTCTGGCAAGTGGAGGCTGAGGCAGGGAGACACTGCCAGCCGCTGTGAGAAGCGGCATGTTAAGATACGGGTAAGCCACAAGCCACGTAGCAAGTTATAGAAAAAATAAAAAAAAAAAAAAAAAAAAAAAAAAAAAAAAAAAAAAAAAAAAAAGTAGCAAGTTATAGATTAATAGAAATTGGTTAATTTAAGATATAAGAATAGTTAGCAAAAAGCCTGCTATGGCCATACAGTTTGTAAGCAATATAAGCGTCTCTGTGTTTATTTTTTAAGTGGACTATGGGACTGCCGGGGATTGGCGGGACCCAGAGAGAAAACTCAAGCTACAAGAAACAATGGTAGAAGAAGTACTGCAGGAATAATTGAACAGGAAAGGAAAGGAATTTGAATTCTCTTTGTGTAGTTCAAGTTGTTGAAGAGGTGTGGAAAACTGTTGAGCAAAGGAGGCAAAAAACAGATCAAAGAAGTTTTGTCTTGCAAGAGGCTTTTGACATAAGGACATCCTGATGTATGGATGGGAAGTAACTTAATCACAAGATGCAAGGTCATGTGGGAGAAAGAACTGATTTCTATGAGTTTATGTTTGTGTTCTAAAATTCAAAGCAACCTAACTCAAAATCCTGACAATTCCACTGTCCCCCAATGAAATTTAGGTAAGTATTTGTGTTCTCATATTCTTCCTCTTCCTTATAAAATAGAGAAAAGATTTATCAAAAGGGGTAGGGAAGAAGACTCATTCTAATGCTGAATCTTAAGATAACAGTAGATACTAAATACAAAAATATTTCCAATAAAATATCTTTTTGTTAAATACTGTGTTCTCACTGTATGACTTATTATTTCTAACCATTCTATAAAATGATGGTTATTGTTATCTATTCTTTAGATACAAAGACAGGAGTTAGAAAAACATAGTAGCAACTGGAAAAGCTTGAATTTGAAATCTGAACGGTCAGTTTTAGCCTTGTATTCATTTGCCTTTGTGAATTATGGTACTAGGTGGGCCTGGAACTTGAGCATTAGGAAATCTAGGCATTACACAGGTACATCAGCATGGCTCCATATGTGTTATAGTTTGGATGCTGTTCTTCTTTCATCTCTGATAATGTGATAATATATCCTTTAAATCAAGTTTTAGGAATAAGAATATTTGTTCAGTTTACAACTCTTAAGTCAATCCAGGGATAAGAATCAGCTAACAGAAAGAGAGAATAAATGCATGCTTGCCTGCTTCTCAGATCTTTTTTCTTTTTCCATATGTATTCCAGAGAGGTAATACAAGGAATGGTGCTGCAAACACTAGGCTGAGTCTTCCCATATCACTTAAGACAATCTAGACAATCTCTCCACAGTCTTGTCCACATGTCAACTTGTTCTACATAATCCACTAAGACTGTCTTCCCAGATGATGCTAGATAGTGATAATTTGACAATTGTAACTTACAATCACAGATAGAAAGTGCCCATCAAAGGGCTGAGAAATTTTAGGCCTCACATCCAGTTGGTTGATACAATAATTAATAATATCCAACTATGACATAATATCTATTTATATATCAAGACTTTTTTTTTAATCTTTGAGAAGTATAAAGTGGGCAATGGAAGAAAGACAAGGGGCAGAATGGGGAACACTAACAACTTTATATTGTCATAACTTCCTTGAAAATATGCATTAATTAAATAAAATTAAAAATTAAATAAATTAATTAAATAATACATTAAATAATGAAAATAGTGGATGAGCTATAGATATATTGATCAAATCTCAAAAGTTAGTACTAAATCATAAAAGAAAGGTATTGGGAGACTTGGTAAGTTTTGAATGGAGAAGAACAAGCTAGGATAAATTATTTATGTAAGATAACTAAATTTTATTCCACTGGATGTTCCTCACTGCCCAGAAAACTTCTTACTTGAATGCACCATGAGGATCAGTATCCACCAGCAGAAAAGCAAAAAGCAGAAAAATGTATTATCAGCAGATAGCACGTATTATAACCTACACATTGCCTCCTTTACTAATTGGTTATTGCACACTGGCAAGAAGGAGAACGCCACAGACTTACACAAAACTATAGAGACATTTCAAATCTGGGAGAAAGAAAAGGCCGGAGTGTGGTTTAAATATGAAGTTCAATACACCTATAGTTTTCCCATCTTTCCTGTAGGTTGAAATCTGCCCACTCTTCACACAGGAACAAGAAGTAGACACTTACAAAGCATTACTCAAAGAAACTTGGGAAAGTACATATTTTTAAACTCACAAACTCTAAGCTTTTTGTAACTAAGCTGTCCCTCATAATTCAAGATTGCACAGTGGAAAATATTGTTTGTATAGCTGTCAGAGAAAAATAAAACTTTGCAATATTTTTGAAAGAACCCCCTAACCCCTCCAAGAGATACTGGAAAGTGAAAATGGGAACATCCAGGAATCTGTTCTCAGAAGTTTTAAGTATTGTAGGTTCTCTCTTCATACCCCCACATTTTGCCTTTGAAGGTAAGTTCAATGTGCTCTGGGGACACAATTTCTGTGGATTGGAGATTGGTTTCCCCTGCAGCTTTTAGCATCTCAAACATCCCAGCATCCTCCTGCATGTCTAGTTTAGATGATCTCCATCTGCTCTTACAGTTTTTTAAATTATGGTTGTTCAATATTGATGTTTAGGATGAACACAAAAGATTTAAAGAAAATAAATCTTATCCAGTATACAAAAGATCGCATGAAAACAAGGCACACCTGATTCAATTAGTGTCTGTTGGATTCATTTTTAGTCTTCTGAATTATTAAAAATTGTACCATGTATATGAAGAAATCAAGGATACAAAGTTCTAAAAATTATGCAAAATAAATTTATCTGTGGACCTTGAATTCAACATATATTGGGTCAATAATTAAATATTGAACTTCTCACGATTTTTCCCTCAGCTTAATTGCAGTTTCAAGGCTTTAACTGTGGATCACTAGCAACAGCCATTAATGATTACAAATGTTATGGAGTTGTTACAATTCTCTGTGGAAAACAGATACAATTTTGATGTATTTTGAAGCCCAGTGCTATCCAGAGTCTTACTGATATCTGTTTACTGAAAAAGCTTCCCTACCTACTCACAAGTTTTTTTTTTTTTTTTTTTTTTTAATGTTCTGTTTTGTACCAGATCTGGCATCGTATATCATTTGATGTGCCAGCTACTAATTAACTGAGTATTAAAATTTGAGTTTTCAGTGATTACAAGATCTAACACTTTCTTCAAGTAATATTTGCTGTTTTAATTTTGTCTTTGATTTAAAATGCAGCTGGAAGCCACTGAGCATGGGAAGCAGGTTTTCCTCTTGACCTTGAAAGACTTGTAATTTGTTATAAGGTTGTATTTCATTACAAGGTTGATGGCCTCCTAGGACCTTCAAAACCTGTAATTCCTAAGTTTAGAAAATTTGTGAGTTATGGAAAAAAATATATTACTGAGTAATTCGCTTCCTAACGGAGCCAGCACAGTGTTCAGGAGCTTGAGATCTCCAGTGAATCCGCTGGCAGCCTTCATTTTGAATTATAAGCACCACCTCAGTGTGATTATTGACTGAATTATGCTATTTTGTTAAAGGCCAATTTCTTTGTCCTGTGGGGAGGAAGAGTTAATATTCAGTTAATTACATTTGTCCTATTAAGTCCAGAAACTCATTGCCTCTCCAGTTTCTCAATTTCTATTGTGCATAGGTGAGGACACAGATGGATATCACCATACTCTGCAGTCTCCGTTGCAGTGCATGCTGCCATTCAATTGTCCCTCATTTCAAGACTCTTCAGTACAGCTCTGTAGAGTCACAGAGGTCAGTGGTTAGAAACACATTCTTGCTGCTTCTGTTGGTCTGTGTTTAAGTTTCTAACTCATGTCTTGAAAAATGCCATTCATGGAGATTTGCCTCCTTTCAAAATAAATAGCTTTTTGTACACCCTTACCGCTTAGAAATTGCTCACACATATATTGACATTCTGTCCCAATAACGTTTACTCAAATTTAGAGATAAAATGAAGCTCGGAGAACAAAAGCACTAAACTCCTGAAAGTCAAATGAATACGCCCTATTTCACTGATGTCAGTTTATTTCTGAGTGGCAGTTTAGGAGCATTGAGGCTACAGCCAATGTAACAAGATGTGGCTCTCTTGACTTTACTCATTAGTGGTACAGATTCAATGAAATGGATTGTTGTTGTTGTACCTTTGTATCTCTGCCTAACACAGTGAGTTGAGAGGTTAAAATCATTTGAGATACATAAAGCACTGGAAACCATTCACCGAATACTCTCTTAATATGGGAAACATCTTACACTCCTGACTGAATTCCCCTCTCAACACCAGTAGATTCTTTATAGTCCAATACATGTGGCCCCAGGAGCATGAGTATCTGTGGTCTTTAGTCTAGGCTAATTATTTAAACAGAATCTACGTCTCACCTGAAATATTGAAGATTTTCCTGAGGAAAAAAATATTCAGAAAAAATTTTATACTCTGTTTTAACCCACATAGTTTATGATAATTGTAAACAATATAAAGCAGAAGTATTTCCATTCTGAATGTGGAAAAAATTAAAAATAATTAACAAGGCTAATTATGTCATGAGATATACTCCCCCAAACACTTACAACCAATTAACCTGAAAAATAATGATTTGCACATACTTAAAAATGATGGGCTGATTCTAGTTCAAGGAGATTTAGAAAGTCATTTGTATTTGTTGATGAATCTTATGTATGATGTGAAGGATCTCAGTGTTGGCTGCATATGACTAAATGATTAAATTTAACTTTAAAGATAAAATTTTACCCTTAAGCAATGTCTTTTTTCTCTTTTTTGGTTTGTTAGGATGGTTTTGCTGGTTAGTAATATTCCAGCATTAGGAAGCTTTGATCCAAACTATAAACTTCACAGTTAAGTCAAAAATAAGTCATAAGAGGAAGTGCTAAGCTGTAAGCTGTAGTCCATTCACACAACATTGCAGAACACTAAAAGTAAATGGTTGTTCCAGGATGGGACTTATAATGAGTGTTGTATGTCAAGAACATAGAGATATTTGAACTATGGGAAACTGACACATTTCTTTCCAGGATCATTATTTTTACTTGTAGAATAAAAATAGTAATACCAATAATCCATCAGAATACTGATGAAAGGGATATACATGGGGTGATTACATAAAAAAATTAGTCTACTACCTGATAACTATTTTAATAAATTTAGATTTTTTTTCAAAATTGCATAAACTTATTTTGGTAACATTTGAATATTAGTATTATTTAATGTTATTGTATCAATTATATTTCAATTTTTAATCAAGACTATTTTAATATAAAATTTGAAAAAAATATGTTCTTCAAGGCTTCTAAATAAAAAGAAGTTATTGCTTTCTTGCAGGTCAATAGCCCCCCCCCAACTCTAATTTCCTTTAAACTGGGGGGGATTATTTTCAAATAACTCATCTACTTTTGCTGTTATGTTTCCAAGAAATAACTTTCATTGTAATTTACACAATTTCCTTAGAACCTCTTATGAGCTTATAACTCAGAAAAATGAACAAGCCTCAAATTTCTGTCATAATCTTTCACCATGTAAATACTGAATGACAACATTCTGTTCTAATGTTTGCTAAGGATAAAGCTAAAAGAAAACATGGTTCTAAAACTTTATTTTGGCATATAAAGAAGTTCCTTTGGAGGCCTAGAATCAGCCCATTGTCAGTCTTTTCTTGGTCATAGTTTGCAAGAAGATACCTATATTTTGGAGCAAAGCATTAATCTAAGACAGACTAGGATAAACTGAAGCAATTCAGTCCTGTCTGTCTCTTGTCCCTCCACTTTTTTAAAAAATCTTATTGCTTTATTATTATTTTTGCAATACGAAGGTTTGAAGCTAGGGCATCATCCATGATGGATAGGTATGCTCTCTTTGAGTTATAGCTCCAAAACTGTGTCCCTCAAAACTTATTGATTCAACAAGTGAATTACTGGGCCCTGAGGATAATTCAGAGCAGCTGAATTTTGCATCTTCCAGCTTAATTGAATATCAAATACATACAGGCTGGAGAGCTGGAAAGCCTCAAAGGAAAAGCTTACAATGGATCCAAGATTTCTACTGTCTCTTGGTCACTATCAAATTATTAAATCCACATTGCATAGTGTGTGTGTGTGTGTGTGTGTGTGTGTGTGTGTGTGTGTGTGTGTGCTTGTGTTCACTTTCAAAATACTCAAGTTCAAATAGGTTACTCTGGCCCAGCACAGTTGCTCAACACATGAGAGCAACAACTAATAAATGGGACCTCCTGAAACTGAGAAGCTTTTGTAGAGCAAAGGACAATAAGACAAAATGACAGCCTATAGAATGGGAAAAGATCTTCACCAACCCCACATTTGACAGAGGGCTGATCTCCAAAATATATAAAGAACTCAAAAAGCTAGACTTCAAAATACTGAACGATCCAATTTAAAAAAAAATGGGCTACAGAGCTTAACAGAGAATTTTCAGCAGAAGAATCTCAAATGGCTGAATGACATTAAAGGAATTGGCCATCATCCTTGGCCATCAGGGAAATGCAAATCAAAACAACTCTGAGATACCATCTTACAACTGTCAGATGTTGGAGAGGATGTGGAGCTGGGGAACACTCCTCCACTGTTGGTGGGAATGCAAACTTTTACAGTCACTCTGGAAATCAGTATGCCAGTTTCTCAGAAAATTGAGAATAAGTCTTCCCCAAGAATCAGCTATACCACTCTTGGGCATATACCCAAGGAATGCTCAATCTTACCACAAGGACACATGCTCAACTATTTGTAATAACAAGAACCTGGAAACAACCTAGATGTCCCTCAACTGAAGGACGGATAAAGAAAATGTGGCACATATACACAATGGAGTACCACTCAGCAGTAAAAAACAATGACATCATGAAATTTGCAGGCAAATGGATGGAACTAGAAAATATCACTCTGAGTGAGGTAACCCAGACTCAGAAGTACAAGCATAGTATGTACTCACTCATAAGGGGATACTAGATGTGAGTGAAGGGATGGCCAGACTGTAACCCACAACTCCCGAGAGGCTAGCTAACAGGAAAAGACCCTAGGAGGGACACATGGATGACCCTGTGAAGAAGTGGATGAGATATACATGAGCGGACTGGTTGGGGGTGGCAGAGGGCAAGAAGTAGGGCATGAGAACATAGGGAAATGGGAGGGTCAAGCTGGAACAGGGACAGAATGGGAGGGCAGGGAGGAAGATACCATGATAGATGGAGATATCCTGGGAATAGGAAGAGGCAGGGTACCAGGGAAGCTCTCAGTAATCCACAAGGATGACCCCACCTGGGAATGCTGGCAGTGGTCTAGAGGGTGCCTAGACTGGTCTGCTCTGGTGACCAATCTAGTGAATACCATAACCATCATCACAGAGCCTTTGTCCAGTGACTGATGGGGGCAGATGCAGAGATCAATGGCCAGGCACCAGGCTGAGCTCTGGGAATCCAATTAGTGAGAGAGAGGAGGGTTCCACAGGCGGGGGATGTGGAGATCATGATGTGAAGACGTGCAGAGATGACTGGCCACACCAGTGGAAGTCCATGAACTGCATACTAGTGACTTTGGAGTTCCCATGGGACTGGACTAGGCCCTCTGGATATGGAAGATGGTTGTTTGGCTTGAACTGTTTAGGGAGCACCCAGGCAGGGGGATCAGGATCCATCCCTGGTGCATGCACAGGCTTTTGGGAGCCCAGTGACTGTGGTGTGAAGCCTTGTGCAACCTTGGTGGCAGTGGGGAGGGGCTTGGACCTTCCTAGGCTCAGTGTGCCAGGCTCTGCTGACTCCCCATGGGAGACCTTAACTTGGGGGATGTGGGGATGTGAAGTGGATAGGGAGGGAGGGCTGGAGGATGGGAGGAGGGAGAGGAGGAGGGAGGGGGATCTGTGGGTAGTATGTAGAGTGAGTAGAAAATTTATTAATAAAGAAAAATTTGAAAAAAAAGAAAAAAGTATATGGTCTATTTCTGGTCATTTGTATATCAGATGACTTTGGTAGGTCTCTCTGCATTGAAAGTCATCTCTTGGGGTTGATAATCAGCAAATGTGTTTTATACTAGGTTTCTTGATTTTATTGAGATACCATTTGTAGGTATTTTTATTATTTTACTTTTGCTTTGAGTGATTTTTTCCTAATATGTTGTTTCCATAATGTGGAACTTTCTTAGTCATCATTTTGGGAGATTTCTTTCACGTTTCTATGTTCAAAGCCTTCTAAGCGAGTGTATGTACTTCCTTTCTCTTCATTTGCCCTCTTCAGAGGAAAGCAACTTATTTTTCAATATTTTAAAAAGATAGGCACTAACAAAACAAAATCACTGAGAATTTATGAAGATCAAAGTATTATTCTGTGTGGTGTGCCTTACTACAGAACTGAGATGTAATATTGGTTCAATTGAGATGCAGCTCCATAACCTTTAAAAGTGCTATTAAAAAATCCAGTTCTATCTTGATAACCAAAATTTTTATTGTAGCATAACAAATGTCAAAAATAATGTAAAGAGAGATGCTTGTTAGGCTTTGGGGTTAGACTTCTATCTTCTAGTCAGCTGGGTGCATTTTGAGATCATCAAAATCAGTAATTTCATGACATTCAATTATAAGCATAGTTTTTATGAGTTTTTGGTGTTGTCTGTGTGGATTTCAATGCTATTTTCGTCCTCTTTTGCATTCCTTTTTTTTTTTTTTTTTGGTCCAGATTCCCCTCCCAGCCATTAGTGGGTTGCAGTTCTTAACTAAGGCTTAGACTCTGAAAATTTTTCTCCTTTCCTTGTAAGCATATGTATTGATGTTGCCATTGTTCCCATCTTGTTAATGTGACCATTCTTAGGAATGAATGTTTTGTAACAGACTTCCTGATGTTCTAGCTTTGATAATAGTACTGTGTTTGTAAAAGCTGTGCTTTCTGACCCTCAATCAAACAAACAAAACCCCCAGTTTTCAGTTTTTATTAACTTTACTTTGCTTGATCAATACATCAGTTATCTTTCGTATTCCCTGCAACACAATTCCTGAAGAGGAAAAGACGAGTTCATCTTGCTCTTAGTGTAAGGGTACAGTCCATTATGAAAGACACATCACAGTGTGAGGAAGAGGCTTGAGGAGTCTGTCCATATTGCTTCTGCAGACAACAAGAAGAGAGTAAACAATACTGGTCCTCTGCTTGCTCTGCCCCTTTTGTTCAGTCTAGGAGCCAGAGACTGTAAAATAGGGTCAGCCACGTTTAATATCTGTCTAACCACTTCAGTTAACACATTCTATAATATCACTCACAGACATGACCATAAATTTGTCTTTTATGTGCTTCTAGATCCAGACAATCTAACAATCAATATTAACCATCATAAATATATATATCTCAATTATTAGACTATGCTATATGTTATTTGAAACCACAACATAAACATAAACCACCTATCTTTATACTTTATTAAATTTCTAAAACTCTACCCTCCTATACATTTGAAATACTAACTTCTATTATAATGACAAAATATATTCCTAGAGAAATGTATGTAAAAAGTAAATAACCTGTACTTCATTTTGTCTCTACATCAATCAAAATATTCAGCTAAATGCAGTACTTTAAAAATAGTAGGCTATTACTTAAAATAATTATAACTTCATTTCTGTGTTGTTTTTAGTTGGCTTTCCAGCTGCACTTGCATCTACTGGTATTTTAACTACCTTCTGCGGCCCCACAGCCCCATGGCCATGGCCTCACAGTCAGTGTGTACTGGAATTTCCAGTCCAGCTAGCCCCCACTCTGCTGCTGCCACCATCTATATTTTTCCACTAAGCCTCTGTCATTCCTTTTACCAATAAAGACTTGGAAATCAGATGTTGGAATGAAAACCTGCTAGATCAGGGAGCAACCAGCATACCTTCCTTTTTGCTGAAGACCCAGCAAGAGAGCATCTCTCCAGCCATCCCAAATCAAAAAGACCACAAGAAACCAAGTCCCTCCCTACTCCTTCCTGTGCATCTCTCTAGCCATCTTCCTGGCTCCTCTGTACTCTCTATGGCTATGTAACCTCCAAAGACCTCAAAAGGCAATGAATCGACAATGGATATCCAAGAAACAGGAAGTAGAATCAGCAACATTTGAGAGTATGGCTCTGAATGTTACCCTTAGAGTGTAACTTTTGCATATCCTTCTCAAGAGATGCCTTTTCAGAGAGGCAATGTCTGAAGCATTCAGGAACCTGGCCACTGCTCGAAAACCAGGACAAGCAGACACCGGATAAGGACCAACAGAGATCTGGGGCAGAGCTGCATTTGGTGTTTGAATGACTGTGAATATAAAGAAGGCAGACAGCTGAAAGCTTCATCTTGACTCGGGGTCCTATTGTCAATACTGAAACTCTTCCAGGATTTTAACGAGATGAAAGCTGAGTGCGTGAACAAGCTCCTATTTGTGTCTCATGCCCAGGTGCCCCTCACGGCTTACACACAACACAAGCACGTGGGAGTCAGGATTATGGAGATAAGTCACACAAACTCACGCTATGTCAAAGTGTTTCACTATCCCTCATGGTTCAGAAGCATCAAAGAACTCACACTGAAGACAAACACCATGAATATAAGCAGTACTGGAAAGCCTTTAGGGGATGCAGTTATGTTCAAATACCTGGGAGAACTCACAGTGGAAAAAACTCTATGGATGAAAGCAATGTTTGAAAGTCTTCTATTCTTTGAGCAGCCTTCAAAGACATGAAGAAACTCACAGGGAAAGGAACACTATGTATCTAAGCAATGGAGGAAAGTCACCTGTGCTCTCAGTTCATCTAGAAGGGATTAAAAATGCACAATGCACAGCAAGTCTACATATATCTATAACTGAGGGAAAGCTTCAGTTTTATTTTCCAACACTAGCGAGTCAACTTCAAGGGTACATTGTTGTTTGTTTTACTCTTTTCTGGGCCCTCCACCTAGCTCCCAAATAAATCACAGAGGAGGCTTTACTTTGGAATTATAAATGCCTGGCCTTAGCTTGGTTTGTTCCTTGCCAGTTTTCCTTAACTTACCCCGTCTGTCTTTTACCTCCAGGCTTTTCCTGTTCTTACTTCTGTAAATCTTACTCTTACTCCATGGCTTGCTGTGTAGCTTGGTGGCTGGCCCCTGATGTCCTCCTCCTTTTCTGGCTACTTCTTTCTTCCTTTCACCCATATTTCTCCTATATATTTATTCTCTTTGCCTGCCAGCCCCACCTTTTCTTTCTCCTGCCTTCCTATTGGCCATTCAGCTCTTTATTAGACCATCAGGTGTTTTGGACAGGCACAGTAACACAGCTTCACAGAGTTAAACAAGTGCAATATGAAGAAAAGTAACACAGCTTAAAATAATATTTCCAATAATACAGCCTTCAGTCATTCCTACTTCCTTCTTAGAAAGAGCAGAAATACCAAAGTCTTTGTGTGCAAGTAATATGGAGTGGCTTTTGTTTCTTTCTGTTACACTGGAGTATATGGGTGAACTCAGACTGAAATAAAAGCTTTAGTGCCCCCTGTATTTAAGTGATGTATAAAGGCCTATAGTGGCTTCAAATCCCCCCAACCATGAAAGAACCCGCACTGAAAAGAAAGCCCACCTACATAAGTGATGTAGGGAGCCTTTAGTTCACTCAGTTCTTTTCACAAACATGAAGCAACTCATCTTGCACAATAAGTCTAAATGGAGAAAAATGATCACATTATTATGGAACACAAAGCACTAATTCTTACAGCTCAAAGCATATGGAAAGACCTATTTTCCTGAGCTAAATTCATATATGTAAAAGAATATACTATGTTGACAAATCTCTTGAATAGATGTTCAGAAGTCTTCATCCGGGCTACTGTTAATAATGGACACTAGGCCGAAATCATATAAATATTTAAAATTTCAAAAAATTTGTCAATTATAGAAAATACAAAAATCTAGAAAATTCTTTATAAGTATAATCCCGTGGAGTATAAACAATAAATAAATCTAATGCAAAATATTTTTTAGAATATCTGAAGGAAATGTTAAAAAATTCATAAGTATTTTGTATTTGTTGATGGCTCACTCTTAAATTAGGTATCTGAAGGGTGTGTGTCTGTTATTTTCTCATTTGTGTGACAGGACACCTGAACTTGGGGGTCATTTCATATTTGTACAATTTGGGGATATTTGATTAATGAAAATTTTCTTATGAATCACTTATGCCTTCTCTCAGGAGTACTGCTTCTAAGCTTTCCCTGGAAATTCCTGAACATATTACCCCTCCTGCTTTTAGGGGGATATCTTTATCTACTTGAAGGTCTTCCTTACTCCTTGGAGGTTGTAACACATATAAAGAAGTCAGAGGTCTCTTTTTGAAGCTTTGAGACATTCTTGAAACATCTGTCCTTGAACTTACTCAGGAACAAGATAATCAAAACAAAGTAAATTTAAAAAGGTCAATGAGATTTGGTGTTCTAGAGGTGTTGGCCATAGATTAGATTACAAGCCTCTTCCCATGCCACACTCAGTCAATTACATGACATATACAGCAATACAGCTAGATTAGCCAAAGTTACCTCTGCCTACACAGATACTTATATTGTTGGAAAAAAAATAATGTAAAGATAATAAAATAATGAGATGTCAGAACCTCCCTTTCTTAGAAAAGATAGCACATTCAGAGTCATTGTGATGTCATATGACCAAAGAACAACAAAATGCCAGGATTAGACATATATGAAAATTATATAAAGATATAAACTATAAACATGTATTATGCCAGAATTGAATAATAAGAGCAGCAGCTTTGCCCTAAGGATTTTTCTTGAACACTCAGACCATTAAGTGTTAATAATACACTCTTTGGGAGACAGCAATCTGCCTGGGCTGACTTAGAGATTTTGTTTTGGTCTAGTGTCCTTGAAGTCACAACAGCTACTAGCCTGAGAACAGGCTATCACATGCCTCTAGAGTTTTAAAAATATGAGTTATGTGATTAATGAGTAGAAATGGTTATAAAAAATAGCTATTTATCAATGATGATTAAACTTGAGGGAAAACTATTGTGAACGATAACTCTGTTCTGTCAGTTTATCAATGATGACTAAAATCTTTTCAAGAGGAAGTGAAACACATGTCCAAAACCAAAAGTGTTATGATCTATGTTTTAGAACAACATGAATATATTCCTACTTACTGAATTCTGTATAATAAAGAAACACTCTGGCTGCAATAGTCAGGCTGCAAGATTCTCCCGACCATCATGTCTGGTTTAATCCTTCCCTCCCTTTAATGCCTCTCCAGAGCTGTCAACTGTTGGGGCTGGACCCAGGCAGGGCCACTTAAGAACTTTATTTTGGCTTTCATCCTCAGCAGGCACAATCAACCATGGTAGGGAAGGTCTGATGGCTAGGGCAGGAGACAACTGTTTACATTACATCCACAGTTAGAAAGCAGAGAAAAATGAATGCCTTTGCTCAGCAAGCATCCTCTTTTTTATATGGTTTAATGCCTCAGTCTATGGAATGGTCATGCACAAATTCAGACTGGAACTTCCTAACTCAGTTAACCTAATGTAGATTATCTCTGAAAGACAGTCTAGAGGCTGAACCACAGTAGATTAATCTGGCCAGACATGCCCAGAGGCATGAATTCTAGGTGTTTCTGTATCCTGTTAAGTTGGCAGTCAGTATTAACAATCACAGTATGGATTTATAACTTGAAATACTGAAAGAGAATAGAAGTGAACTAATTCTGTAAATTTTTGCAGAAGCAATAGAGGATGGTGAATCTTTTAAAATCGTATCAGAGTTAATGATGTAGGCTTCTGTCCACTTCCCCTCTCAGCACTGGGAACCCATCAGTTCCAGTCCTGTGCATGCTGCAACAGTTACTATGAGAGTTCATATTTGTATAGGTCATACTAGACAAACCAGTCTCAAGGCCATGCCACAGGCCAGAAGTAGATGACCAATGCAAAGTAAACTCAATAGCATTTTGGAGGTTCTTTGTCCCAGAGTGCTTTGTCAGGACATTTTTTCTTTTACTTTACAGGCCCTTTGTGTATACATTATGGTTTCCAGTTTAAAATGTTCCAATATAAAATGTTTTTTTTTTTTTTTTTTTTTTTTTTTTTTTTTTTTTTTTTTTTTTTGTAATTTCTCTCTGTGCAGATGTGTATGTGCCCACATCTATCTGTGTTCCTTGAACTTTGTCTTTGGCCGTTTTCTTCTGTTTGTTTGTTTGTCTTTGTCCTATTCTGGTTTGTTTCTTTTCATATTATCTAACTTTATTTGGTTATTATTATTTTTAGATGAGTGCTTATAGCTTAGTAACAGAGAGAAACAAAAGGTGTAGATTTGAGTAAGTTTGAAAATGGGGACAAGCTTGGTAAACCATGATGAGAATGTATTGTAGTAAAAACTGATTTCAAGAAAAATAAAATGAAATTCAGGTATTAGAATCTTTAATCCTGTAATTTAAAACATCATTCCATAAACTAATTAGAATTTATTTCAAATTAGAAAGGGGACTTAATTTTCCTTTATCTTTTAAATAATATTTGCTACCAAGAAATTGAATGAGGGTTTGTTATTTCTTAGGATTGTTTTTCTCTTGTTCATATGTCAGTATCTGAGATTGTGTAATGTGTATGTGCATGTGTGTACATATGTTTACATTTCTTTTTGGGGGTATATGGCATTTTTAATATAAAAATACTATACGTGTGTGTGTGTGTGTGTGTGTGTGTGTGTGTGTGTGTGTGTACACCTATGGTACTTTGAGCAAATTCCTCTACATTGTTTGTAGAAAAGTATCTCTTTTGGTTTATGGTGTTGTTGTTTTCCTATTTTAATACCTGTCAGTTAATGTGTATCATGTATTTCATTTACTGAGAAGATGTGTGCAAATACCCCATCATTGCCATTAGTAAGGTCACATTCATAACCCTGCCCTAGACATTAAGAGCCACTGTCATCATGGATTCACAAGTAACAAGTAAAATTTGCCTTTCGTGCTTATATGTTCATAACTTTTTTAATATCATAATTTGCCTTTCACTCATTATACCAAAATATTTGTCACACTGAAGAACCTATGCTCCTGCCATAAAAACCATATCTTTTTCAAAGGTACTGGAAACATGAAGCAAGGTAACTATCCACCCACTGTGAAAACATAGGATTGTTACGCATTCATAGTTAAGAGCTATGAACTATGAAGCACTCCATATATATGCATTGCATGATGTTTAAACCAAAGTAAAAACAGTTAACTTCTCAGACATTTACCATTTCTATGAACTGAAATTTTGATAATAGTTTGTTCTTGCCCTTTGAAACGGGTATATTATTATTATTCACATACTCTAAAGACTACAGTGAGAACTTATTTTTCAAATTTTCATTATCATTTTCACCATGTCCTTTTTCTTTCTTTTCTTTTTATCAAGGCTCTTCATTTTATTATTTTTTTTATTTTTATTAATATTTTATTTTATAATTAATTTAATTTTACATATCAGCCACAGATTCCCCTGTCCTCCCTCCTTCCACCCTCCAGCCTTGTCCCAATCCACCCCACACTCCCACCCCCTCCAAGGCAAGGTCTCCCCTGGGGTTTCAGATCAGCCTGGTAGATTCAGTTGAGGCAGATCTAGTCCCCTCCTTCCTACACCAAGACTGAGAAAAATGTCTCAGCATAGGCCCTAGGTTCCAAACAGCCAGCTCATGCACTAAGGACAGGTCCCGTTCCCACTGCCTGGGGGCCTGCTAAATAGTTCAAGCTCATCAGCTGTCTTACTTAACCAGAGGGCCTGATCCAGTTCCATGGGGGCTCCTCAGCTATGGGTTCATAGTTTATGTGTTTCCACGAGTTTGGCTATTTGTACCTGTGCTTTTTCCAATCAAATTATTTATTTGCTTTGTATTTCCTTGGTCATTTTGGCTTGTTAATGACAATATTGATCTGCTCTGTTTTCTTTCTAATCATTCAGTGTTTGTTGATTCATGACCATGAACTCACAGAATCAAGAAATTTAACAAATGCTAACAGGAGACTCCCTGTGCATGGGTTTGGGTCATTAACTGATGTTATGTTAGTGGAATGTATGACACCCAAGATGACATTATAATTTGTTCCCTTGCTATTTTCTGACTATCATTGTAGATCAGCAGTTAACTGACAGTGGCTGTTTTATCACATAAGAGCCCACTAATTTCCTAAGTAAGTTATGTTTAATTTACAGAAAAGTAGTTGAAGAGAGACCTGTCATTTGATACATGACTTCTGTTAACATCCCAATTTGTTTTCAATATCTGTAACCTCAAATAGTGTCTAATGCCTCATCCAAGGTAATGCTGGTCAAATGCCTTCCTAGAATTCACCTTACCTTTGTTTTCTATTTGAACACCTGCAGATCTAGGTAGAGCATGTTGTCCTAAGCATCATACATTTCTAATGTGATTGGACTTCCTTTAAGTGACCAGTATATTTGAGGAATATCTCTTCATCAGAGATTGCCCTGCACCCATTTGGCTTTCTACATTTGAATTGTGCTATTGTCTTCTTTCTTTATTCACTTTGTCCTTGTGGCATTATGCATGGTACCTGTGATGGAGGTCAAGAGAAAGAAGTTTGAACAGTTAGTAAGAAAGCATTCCAGTCTAAAAGAAAGAGAAGCAGCTATGGAAATTAGAATTCTACACCTACCCTTATCTGACTGTGGTACCAACATTCACTATTAGGGGTTCCTTATATTTAATTCCAAAGGAAAAAAATCTTGCTACAGAATCTTAGCAGCTCCAGGACAGGATTGACCAGCTGCCAATGGGAGCTGAACAATAGTAAATAAACTTTGGCATAGCCATTAAAAGGTGACAAGGAAAACACAAAAATATTGATAGGTGGTTACAAATAGGGGTCCTAAATTCACAAACAGGTATAGTCTTTACATTGTTATGACAAACACTGAACTCCTGCTCTTGGCACTTTGATAAATTCGTTTGCAAACTGCTGCTCCATGTGTGGAAGCATTTGATTCATGGGAAAACATCTGCCTCAGCTATCATAAAAAGGCCACCTCATTGATAATGTAAATAAGACATGTGGTAGCCTTCTTGGTACTTTGTGAATAGCCTTGGACATAATACAAATGCATACACTGAGAACTACACACAATGCATCTTTATCATGTCTGGAAAGAGGCTGTGCATTCTGTTCTTGTCTTATTCCCCTGTATGTACAGATCTTCATCAGTGTGTGTCCAGTGAAATGCTTCCCAACAACCATCTCCTGACTTGACTTCAGCACAGCATCTCACTCAGCATCTCCTTAATGTACAGTGAGGAGGAGATGCTGAGTGAGATACTTGACTAGTGCACTAGCAAGTCAGCAAGAAAGAATGTCAACGTAGTATGAAAATGGTGTGTTAAGACGAAGTTCCAGTCAGAATCCTAATCTCTGTGAGAAGAGCAAAGCTGGACCATCAGAAAATGGGTAGCAGGGCCTGAAGTGCTCCACTGTGGGCTGGAAACAGAAGGAATAGCTTGTGTTTTCAGGTGTTGATACAGAAGAATCTCTGCCAAATCCTCAGGAAATGGCTATTTTCTGGGCTCAGCCACCACCATGTTGAGCTTGCTTATGGTAATTAAATGAGTAATCCCTAATATTTTATGGATAAAATAGAAATATACGTATTTATCAAAATTTTGCACTGTAGCAGATTACTTAGTCTAGAAATATATCTTCACATCTCACAGAGTAGAGATTACATTGAAAACATATTTTTTTTAAAAAAATGAATCCTTTTAATCACAACAGCTAATTATCTTGCATTTTCTTTTTTCCATCCTGAATTTCTCTCACTTCGCCCCCAATCTCCTATTTCCTAGTCTTTGCTTTACTCTCTGCCTCCCACCCTCACCCCCTCAAATCTGGCTTTCCAGGCAACTTTGCAAGAACAGTAGAGACAAGCAAGAAAGTTTTCAGCTACTTTAATTCAGTTTTCCTACACATTTTACTTGAGTTCAGGCATGGGGACAAAAGAATGCACACTCTGTCTTATCCTTCTTGTTGTGGTATGATAGACACTTAATTTAAAGAAGATTAAGGTTTTTACAGTGGAAAGTATTTTAGGTTTTCACCAATTGCATTCTTTCATCTTTACAGAGGGATTCAATTGTTGGAATCGGGGTATGATCGGTTATTGTTCTTTCAATGTTTTATTTTTATATTCCAAAACAGATACTAGGTTATTTGCTAGGGCCCTGGAAATCAATAATTATGACATATTGATTCCATGTTCAACACCTTTTAGGCAAAGTCAAGATTTAATAGCATGAATGCTTGGAGTATTGTAAGTGTTCCAGAAATGTCAGTACAGTGTTTCATATTTGAAAATAGGTTCTGGTTACTGGATTTAGGAAAAGATCATAAAGAAGTTCTGGCCCAGAATAATTTTTAAATGGTAATAGTAGTATGGCATGTGAGTACAGAAAAATGTGGAGAAAATATTCACTGGTGTAGGTTCTATGGCATTTCTAGAAGATGCAACTCATAACTGTCATAACTGCTTAATCAAGACTAGACCAAAGTTGACAACAACTGACATGATAACATGAAAGGGGTAGATTTCACTAGGTCCAAAATCTAGACAATGAAATACAGACAACTAAGAAATGCTAAGAGCATGAAAAATAATCTTCCTCAGGGATGCATTCCAGAATTGGTTATCCAATACTATGGTGGTATTTTATTGGTAATGAAATGTGATTTTAATTGTATGTTAATAAATAAAGTTGCCCTGGGGTCAGAGCTATTAGAGCCATATCAAGAGCATGGTGGTTAGAAGAGCTAGGTAGATTTCTGTGTGTTCAGAGATACAGCCAGCATTTGGAGACATACACCTTTAAGACCTGGAGGGTGGTACTTACAGGCAGTGATGAGGCAGTCATGTTTTTGGGTTTACAACCAATGAGAAGGCAGAACAGAAAGACTATTTAAAGACAGACACACAGGAAGTAGCTCTCTCTCTCTGGGAAGGTAGGAGCACTGCAGGAGGTAAGACTTTAGCTCTGTGCTCTGACCTCTCGACTTTCCATTTACATTGGTTCTGTGTTTCTTATTTTAATAAGATGGTTGGTTACATCTACACAATACCAATTGTCAGTCCTGAAATCATAGACATGGAAATGGAAGTAACATATTGACTAGAACAGGTTTTTTTTTAGAAATATATATGCATGTGTGTGTATGTATGTATGTATATATATATATATATATATATACACATATATGTATGTGTGTGTGAAATGTAAATGTTGCAGTTATACTTCAATTCAAAAAATAGGTTTTCTGGACATTCATGTCAACTTTTGTAACTGGAATATGAAAGTAAGATTCTTAAAAAATAAACCCTCTATGCAAAAGGAAGGAGTTTAAAATTTGATTGAGAGAGTTTTTGAGAAGAATGAACAAAAATTTTCTGCAGAGGAACAGTGCACTCAACTGGATCTTGGGAGGATCATTTGCAGAGTGATATATGATTCAAGATATGGAAAAACTACGGGCAGTG
The DNA here is from genome assembly GCF_004664715.2 of Peromyscus leucopus. Taxonomy (NCBI): domain Eukaryota; kingdom Metazoa; phylum Chordata; class Mammalia; order Rodentia; family Cricetidae; genus Peromyscus; species Peromyscus leucopus. The sequence continues at coordinate 43,497,018 of NC_051071.1, read as the reverse complement.
GCAATGCTTATAGACCTCCTGATTTGAATTTAGCCTGCCAAGAAGGAAGCATAGATTAAATGAATCATCATTACAGAAAAAAATAAGTTAATTTCTATAAGCAACATGAACATACTGAATAAACAAATGTACATGAAATGAAAGAATAAGGTTTATGCTCAGGCTAAGTTGGAAATGACCTTGAGAAAAATAAGGGTTACTAAGTATAATGTTCAGTTTGAAACATATTTTCCAGGTAACATTTTATTTTTATTTCTGTTCTTTAGGAGATATTAAAGAGATTTAAGTATAAGAACTTTAATATTTTAATCACTTTGAGAAGACTGTTATGTTCAGAGGCTGTTTAATGTCTGTGATAGATATTTTTTAACCATCAAATATTTACAACCTATATTCAGTTGTGGAAAGTTTCCATTGAGAAATTATTTAGATCGGATAAATTACCAGACATATCTTTTAGAGGTTGTTTTGATTGTTATTTGACCCAGCCCTCTGAGTGGCACATTTCCTGTGTTGGCCTGTGAACTATATAAGGATGAATAAAGTTTACTAAGAGCAGGAAGCAAATCAATAACATGGATGTATTTATTTATCCATTTCTCTTCTTGATTTAAGTTCCTGCCTCAACTTTCCCAACACGATGGACTATAAACTGGAATTGTAAGCTGGATCAAACTATTTTTCTCTAAATTGCTTGTGTTGATGGTGTTTTATCACAACAACAAACTGAAGATACAACAAGCTTTCTGAGCTTCAATCCATTCATCTATAAAACAGGTTGAATTATGATATTTGACTGATAGATTTGTCTACCATTTTTCTAGAGGGCCTGACATGCTTACAGTTCCTTCTGTATCATTTGAGTTGGTGGAATTTAGGAAGAAAATATAGCTCCTCATTCTAAAACTTGATTCCTATGAGTTTTTATTTTCTAAATTAACCTCATAAATTTTTATACTTCTGTTAGCAATAGGGTCTTGGGGATCTCCCTAGGTATGATATTCAGATCCTTTGTGTCTTATACAAAGGATTGAACAGGACATGGGTAGTTAATGATAATGAAGTTATTTTCATTTTTCATTTGTGTTTTTAATTGAAAACATACAATCAACATTAAATGGACCAAACATGTATGGTGTGCATTTATGAAAGTGTGTGTTGTGTTGTGTGTGTGTGTGTGCATAGCAACAAAATTAATGAAAAAAGAGGACATTGATTTGTAAGAGAATAGAAGTAGCATATAGGAGAGTTTGGAGGTAAGAAAGGGAAACAGGGAATTATAATATTATTATTCAGTGATCTCAAAAATATTATGTTAAAAGAATATATATACACATATATATACATACATACCAATAGATAGATAGATAGAAAAATTAATAGATAGATAGATAGATGATAAACATATCATTTCCCCACACTCACTTTTAAATTTATGGCCTCTTTTTCTTAGTTATTATGCATAAGATATATATATATATATATATATATATATATAAATAAATAAATAAATATCATATATGTATATGTATATATCATTCATATATATGTATATATACGTGTGTGCGTGTTTTCAGGGAAAATCACTTAGTATTGGATAATCAGAGGGATTACTCATTTGGAATACTAATTCTCCCTCTCTTAGTAGTTGTTAATTACATGTATTTTTTTCTTTCTACAGTGAAAAGTGTTAATTACTTGTCATAGACTGGGAGTGAGCTGAATTGAGAAAACCTGTAGCTCAAGAGTATACTTTTCAGGTCTGGGGACTTTTTCTGACCAACAGGAAAGAAAGAATTCTCTGAAGCTGTGTACATTTCTTTGACTCTCATAGTCACCTTAGTTATTTTTCCATTGTTGTGATAAGAAAAATATCACTAAGGTGATATGGTGGTATTTTATTTGTACTGAAATGTAATTTTCATTGTATGTTAATAAATAAAGTTGCCTGGGGGTCAGAGCTATTAGAGCCATAGCAAGAGCATGGCAGTGGTGGAGCACACCTTTAATCCCAGCACTTGGTAGAAGAGCTAGGTAGATCTCTGTGTGTTCAGGGATACAGCCAGCATTGGAGACATATGCCTTTAAAACCTGGAGGGCTGTACTTACAGGCAGTGATGAGGCAGTCATATGTTTGGGTTTACAACCAATGAGAAGGCAGAACAGAAAGACTATTTAAAGACAGACACACAGGAAGTAGCTCTCTTTCCGGGAAGTTAGGAGCACTGCAGGAGTTAAGATTTTAGCTCTGAGCTCTGACCTCTCGGCTTTCTCTTTTACATTGGTTCTGTGTTTCTTATTTTAATAAGACGGTTGGTTACATCTACAAGGTGATTTATCATGGAACACATTTAATGGGGTGTACAGATCCACAGAGGTAGAGTGCATGCATAAAGGGAGGGCAAAAGCATGACAGCAGAAGCCATTGTAGACTCACATCTTCAGCAAGCAGCAAGCAGGGAGCATAATGGGAAACATGACGCTTGCCTCCAGTGGCACACCTCCTCCACCAAGGCCACACAACCCAGTTCACTCCAAACAGGTCCACAAACTGGAGACTAAATATTTGAACATATGAGTCTTGGGGGACCATTCTCATTCAAACTACATCAGGAGGTAACTGATGTTCTATATAGGAGTAGATTTAAACAATCTTTGCTTCAGTTTAGTGCAGATCACTAGACAGGTTTTCTTGGTTGCTGAGTCCCCACATTAACCTTAAATTAGAGTCATATTTGACATCCTTTTTTTTTCTTAACACCTGATTATGTCAACTGCCATAAACTTCATCAATTCAGATCAACTCCTTTTGTAGAATTCTAAAATAAACAAATTTTCCTCTTTTTCTCAATCTTTCTTCTCTCACCCTTATATTAATTTTCTTTAAGAATTAATGCACTTTAATTTATTCAAAATAAAATACAGCTCATAATTATTATGGTTTAATGGTACTATTAAGATTTTTATTCTTCCTTCAACACATATCACCTCATTTTACTCCTCCCAGTGCCTCCCCACATCCTTTCCCCAGATTCACTCTGCTTCTATTTCTTTTCAAAAGAGAGAGAGAGAAAGAGAGCCAGAGAGAGAAAAAAGATAGATAGATAGAAAGAAAGAAAGAAAGAAAGAAAGAAAGAAAGAAAGAAAGAAAGAAAAAAAAAGGAAGAGAGGAAGAGAGAGAGAAACAGACTTCCTAGTCCTCCTAGTGATATGCAGAGAACGTTGCCCAATAAGATGCAATAAGACTGGACACAATGTTATCTCCCTCTCTTTTCTCCCACTCTGCTCCTGATCCAGTTGGGATCTCCCTTTCCCCTGACCCTTGCCCTCCATTACCTCCCCCAACCCTAGTTTGTTCATGTAGATCTCATCCATTTCTCTGTCATTGGGCAATCCCTGTGTCTTTCTTAAGGTTCTCTTTACTGGGTAGGCTTCCTGGAGTTGTGAGTTGCAGTCTGGTTATCCTGTGCTTTACATCTAGTATCCACTTATGAGTGAGTACATACCATGCTTGTCTCTCTGAGTCTGGGTTACCTCACTCAGGATGATTTTTTTCTAGTTCTATCCATTTGCCTGCAAACCTCATGATGCCTTGTTTTTCTCTGCTGAGTAGTACTCCATTGTGTATATGTACCACATTTTATTTATCTATTCTTCAGTTGAAGGAAATCTAGGTTGTTTCCAGGACCTGGCTATTACAAATAATACTGCTATGAACATAGCTGAGCATGTGCTCTTGTGGTATGATTGAGCATCCTTGGGTTTATGCCCAAGAGTGGTACAGCTGGGTCTTGAGGGAGGTTGATTCTCAATTTTCTAAGAAAACGCCATATTAATTTCCAAAGTGGCTGTACAACTTTGCATTACCACCAACAGTGTAGGAGTGTTCCCCTTGCTCCACATCCTCTCCAACATAAGCTGTCTTCAGACCCCAGGGGAATAGGAAGAAGCAGAGTGCTAGACAGGTCCTCAGAAATCCACAAAGATCCTTCCACTCTAGACTGCTGGCCATGGTTGAGAGAGTGCCTGAGGTGACCTGCTCTGGTGAATGGTTGGCCAAACCCCCTGGCTGTCATTAGAGAACTCTCATCCAGTGTTTGATGGAAACAGATGCAGAGATCCACAGCCGAGCCCCTGTGTCCAATCAGCAAGTCCAATCAGCAAGAGACAGAAGGGACTATATGAGCGAGAGATATTGAGACCATGATTGAAAACAGCACAGGGACAAATAGCCAAACTAGTGAAAATGTATGAACTGTGAACCAATGGCTGAGGAACCCCCATGGAACTGGATCAGGCCCTCTGGATAAGTGAGAGAGTTGATTAGCTTGAACTGTTTGGGAGGCCCCCAAGCAGTGATGCTGGGACCTGTTCTTGGTGCATGGGCTGACTTTTTGGAGCCTAGAGCCTATGCTGGGACAGTTTGCTTAGCTTTGGTGTAGGGAGGAGGGGACTGGACCTGCCTTGGCTGAGTCTACCAAGCAGGACTAACTCACCAGGGGAGACCTTGCCTTGGAGAAGGTGGGAATGGGGGGTGGATTGAATGGGAAGCCCAGGGGTGGGAGGAGTGGGGATGGGGGAATCCATGACTGATGTGTAAAATTAAGTAAATTATAAAATAAAAATATTTAAAAAAAAACTGGACACAAACCCTCATTCAAAGTCTGGAAAAGACAACCCAGTAGGAAGGAAAGAGTCCAAAGTACAGACAATCAGAGACACTCCTCCTCTTCTTCTCCTGTTGGGAGTCCCATAAGAATTCCAAGCTGCACAACCATAAAGTATATATATGCAGAGGACCTAACTCAGACCCATACAGCGTTTGTTGTTTCAGTCTCTGTTAACTTCTATGAGCCTTCTTAGTTCATTCTGTGGGCCTTGTTCTTGTGGTGTCCTCTACCCCTCTGGCACCTACAATCTTTCTTCTTTATCTTCTACAGGATCCACTGGCTCTGCTCAGTGTATGCCTTTAAGTCTCTGCTTTTGCTCCCATCAGTTGCTGGATGATGCTCCACTGATGACAATTGGGCTAGGCAGAATATCAATTAGGAATCACTTCATTGACTTTTTTTAACCTATCCTGTTTGGTTCTATCTTGGGTCTTTGGGCTGTCCTACCTCTGGTTCCTGGCAATCCAGGCAGTGTCAGACTCCCTCTCTCTTGTGTCATGGGCATCTAGTTGGAGCATTAATTAGGTGACCACTCCCACAGTTCTGTGCCACTTTTATCCTAGCATATATTGCAAGCAGGACAGATTATAGGTTGAAGGTTTTGTGGCTGGGTTGATGTTCCAGTTCCACAGCTAGGAGCCTTGTCTGGTTATAGAAGATGGCCAGTTCTGGCTCCATATCATCCATTATGAGAAGACTTTCCTAGAGTCACTGTTATGGATTCCAGGGAGTTTCTATATCACCCCTCAAATGATCCCCAATTCCAATAGTCTCTCCCAGTACTATCTCCTTCTTTCCATCTTATTCATACTGCCTGTTCCCTCCTATTCACATCTCCAACAGTCCCAATTCCACCAAAAAAACTATTCTTTTTGCTTCCTAGGGAGATACATGTGTCCCTCTTTGAGCTCTCAGTGTTACTTAGCCTCTCTGGGTCTGTAGATTGTAGCATGGATACCCTTTATGTTACTGGCTAATATCCACTTATAAGTGAGTATAGTATACACTGTTTGTCTTTCCGTGTCTGGGTTACCTCACTTAGGATGATCTATTTTAGTTCTATCCATTTTCCTACAACTTTCATGATGTCATTATTTTAACAATAGAGTAACACTCCATTGTATAAATGCAACACATTTTCTTTATCAAGTATTTTGTTGAGGGACATATAGGTTGTTTCAGTTCCTAGTTATTATTAATAAAGCTGCAATAAACATAGTTGAGCATATGTTTCTGTGGTAGGATGGAGCATCTCTTAGATATATGTCCAAGAGTGGTATATATGGGTCTTGAGGTAGATCTATTCCCAATTTTCTAAGAAGCATCATACATATTTTCAAAGTGGCTTTTATAGTTTGCATTCCCACCAGCAATAGAAGAGTGTTCTCCTTGCTCCTCATCCTTGTCATCATGAATTGTATCTTGTGTTTTTGACCTTAGTCATTCTGACTTGTATAAGGTAGAATCTCAAAATAGTTTTGGTTTTCAATTCTCTGATGACTAAAGGATGGTTTTTCTCAGCCATTTGAGATTCCCCTGTTGAGAATCCTCTGTTTAGAACTGTACCCCATTTTTTAATTGGATTATTTGGTTTGTTGATGTCTAGTTCTTGAGTTTTTTTATATATTTTGGAGATCAGCCCTCTGTCAGATGTGGAGTTGGTCAAAATCTTTTCCCATTCTGTAGGCTGTCTTTTTGTCCTATTGATGGTGTCCTTTGTCTTAGAGAAGCTTTTCAGTTTCATGAAGTCCCATTTACTAATTGTAGATACTGATGTCTGTGCTGTCAGTGTTCTATTTAGGAAGTTGTCCCTTTTGCCAATGATTTCAAGAGTAATTCCTCTTTCTCTTCTATTGGGTTCAGTGTATCTGATTTTAAGTTGAGGTCTGTGATCCACTTAGATTGGAGTTTTGTGCAGAATGATAAATATGGATCAATTTACATTCTTTTACATGCTTATATCCAGATAGACCAGCAACATTTGTTGAGGATGCTTTCTTTTTTTCCCATTGTATATTCCTGGCTTCCTTCTGGTATCCATACGTGTTTGGAATTATTCAATTCTATTGATAAACTTACCTGTTTTTATGCCAGTGCCATGTTTTTTTTTTTTTTTATCAAAATAGCTTTATAGTATAGCTTGAAATCAGAATGATGATATGTCTGGCTATTCTTTTATTGTACAGGATTTTTTTTTAGCTATCCTGGGTTTTTCATTTTTCCATATTAACTTTAGTATTGTCAATCAAGTTCTATAAAGAATTGTGTGAGGATTGTAATAGGGATTGCATTGAATCTATAGGTTGCTTTTGCAAGGGTGGTCATTTTTACTAAGTAAATCCTACCAGTCTTCTGATACATTCTTCATTTTCTTCAAAGACTTGAAGTTTTAGTCTTACAAGTTTTTCACTCACTAGGTTAGAGTTACAAAAAGATAGTTAGCATTATTTGTGGCTCTTGTAAAGAGTGCTATTTCCTTGATTGCTTTCTCAGCCCATTTTTCACTGGTGTAAAGGAGGACTACTAATTTTTTTAAGTTAATATTGTATCCAGACACTTCACTACATTTATCAGCTATAGGTGTTCACTGGTAGCATTTTCGGGCCCCTTATACATACTACCATATAATCTGAAAATAATGATACTGTGACTTATTTCTTTCTGATTTGTATACCCTTGATCTCCTACAGTTGTCTTATTGTTCCTGGTAGAACTTCAATTACTGTGTTGAATCAGTATGGAGAGAGTGGACACCCTTGTAATGTTCCTGATTTTATTGGAATAGCTTTGTGTTTCTCTCCACTTAATTTGATGTTGGCTATTGGCTTGTTGTAAATTGACTTTATTATGTTTAGGTATGCCCCTTGTATCCCCGTTCTCTTAAAGACTTTTATCATAAAGGGGTGTTGGATTTTGTCAAAGGCTTATTCAGCATCTAATGAGATGATCATGTGGATTTTTTTTTCAGTATTTTTTTCATACAGTGGATTTCATTGACTGATTTTTGTATGTTAAACTATTGCTGCATCTCTAGGATGAAGCATATTTGATCTTAAAATTCAAGAAAAATGGTACAGCTCCAGAAAATATACTGTACTATCTATCCAAAAATCTCTGGTATTTTCAAACTAGCAATGTATTGCATTTCCTTGTTGTTACTTTATTTTCATTTTCATATTTCTAGGTAGTATGCAATAATTTGAATTTCATCTATCATATACTATATATTAGTTTATTAAAAAGATCAAATATGTAGAATATTTTTTGGTGTTTGTCACATGATCTTTACACAGTGTCTTCATTATTCCAGGAAATTTAATATTACATACTAAAAATAGTTATAATAATCAAGAAGAGAACTAGACCACATCTCTAGCCAGAAATAGTCTATATTATGAAACTTTAAGACAATATCTATGTTTTCAGTCTTAAAAGGATAATAGCATTAATAATAATAATTAGAATGTTTTTTTCCAGTTTTTTCCAGTGTGGGAGTTTCAAAAGCTTGGTCTTCAGGTTTATATTTTTTTCTCAACCATTGAAGAACAAAGCATTTTGATTAGTATCAATCTTTCTAAGTCTTTTTATGTAAGAAAAGAGATAAATATAAATAATAGGAAATAAAACACAAAAAATCACAACAGAATAAGAGAAAAAATGATGATTAATTAGGACCATCAAAGAGATGAGGGAAAGGTAGTGGAGAACATTTCATAATAATTCATGTACCAAGCACGAACACGATGATGTCATCTTTCTCCTCCTGGTGGCTGTAGAAATACTATAAACAGTAGACATAATAATGCCCAGGAACCTGCACTTCATTAACCTAGGTAACCTTATATGTAGGAATAGTTCTTTTTTTTTTTTCTTTTGCTTTAGTAAGCAAAAGTAATTCTAATCTATAAAACTAGGCCAGGAAGCAATTGACCCAACCAGACACTTAGATTCCCTATGCCATGTTTTAATTAGAAATTTCCTAAGATTTCATATAGTTACGAATTCAAAATATGTTGTGTGGAAATCTCTGAACCTCAGTTCATGTGAAATCCTGAAAATGTATCACCTTCTGAGCTTCTACAGTCTTTGATGGATTTCACCAAAATGAAAGGACAGTTTCCCAAAGATAACTTACGTTGATCTCAACTGGCAGACAAATATCCATCTATAATGTCACATTTGATATGTTCCTCTTCCTGTAGATTGTAATTTCAAAAAAATTTCACCATATAATCTCAGTCTTACCCTTTAGATAGTAGGGCTAATCTACTGAGAATGATCATCTCTCTTTCTCTCCTTCCTCCCTCCCCCTTCCTCCTTCCCTCGATATGTGTGCGTGTGTTGTGTGTGTGTGTGTGTGTGTGTGTGTGTGTGTGTGTGTACCCATGTGGGTGGCATGAATGCATATGTTTATTTTCAGGCATATAGGCACATATGTGCAAGCACATGTGAATGTCTGTGAGTATGCATGTGAAAGCCCAAGGTTGATGGTAAATTTTTCCCTTTGTTACTCATCATCAACCATTTTGAGACACTGTCTCCTTTTTTATTAAGAAAATTTTTATTCATTTTATATACCAGTAACAGATTCCCCTCTTCCCTCCTTCCACCCCTCCAGCCCCCCCTCAAAACTAGCCTGATTCCCTCCTACAAGAATATAAGGCCTCCTATTGGGAGTCAGCATAGCCTTGTACATTCAGTAGAGGCAGGTTCAAGCTCCTTCCCCTGCATCAAGGCTGTACAAGGTGTCTCACCATAGGTACTGGGCTCCAAAAAGCCAGTTCATGTCCCAGGGATGGATCTTCATCCTACTGCTAGGGGGCCCTTAAGGAGATTAAGCTACACAACTCTCTCATGGAGAGGGCCTAGACCAGGCGCATAGAGGCTCCTCAGGTGTTGGTCTAAATTTCATGACTTCCTACTAGTTTGGTTTGGTTATCTCTGTAGGTTTCACGATCATGATCTTGATGTCCCTTGCTCATAAAATTCCTCTTCTCTCTCTTCAATTGGACTTTTGGAGCTCAGCTTGGTGTTTGGCTGTGGATCTCTGCATCTGCTCCCATCAGTTACTTGCATAAGTCAGTTCAGGCACCCTCTCCACTTTTGCTAGTAGTCTAAGCAGCAGTTGGATATCACTAATTCAGCAAGTATAGTCTACCTAGGTTTCTCTGGGGATATTCTTTATCTGCCTCATATATGTGGGAATCCATATGCGGAACTTATGAGTGCCTACCCAGATTATATGTGTTCTGGGGATCTCAACTGCCATCTTCATACTTGTGTGACAAGTGTTTTATGCACTAAGACATTTCCTCAGCTCTCACTCTACTTTTAGTTAAAATTAATCATATTATTGTATTCAAACCCACAAGTCTAGAGCTCATGAATGCCTATAAATATAAGAAAACACAGGTGAAAATGGAGGGAAGATGTGGAAGAAAGATAAAGAATAATCACTATAAGCTTGCAAAAGCCATTAGAGTATATGAGAAATGACATAGACAAGATTTTCAAATGATGGAAATAATATTGATACTAAACAATTGACTCTAAAGGCTTTGTTCAGTTTAGTCTCAAGAAACTTAATATGTTAAATAAGTATGGAACCATAATGTAGGGGATAAAATTTTTAATCAGATTTTTCTATATGGTAACAATGACTGCATAGATAAACTTCAAGTCAATGTTTCTCCTCCTAATCATCATTACTGTGATTATCATCATTCATGTTTTAACAAATAAATTCTTAAAAAAAGATTTCTTCCTTTCTCCATTGGAAAATTTTCACAGGTAATTTCTTAACCAGAAGTTGATAGAATTTGTCATAGAAATGGTAAATGTTGCAGGAAAATATATAGAAGGGAAAAAGTTTAATTATAGTGTAGATGTTGAAGTATAAGTACAGAAACAATGGGTTTCATGAAAGCTAAGTTGATAACTTTAATCAACTTAAAAATTGGTTAATGCCTAGTCCTTCAGAGTAGATCAAAGCAATTAGTGATTGAAGAGATCCATTTCTGTCATATCCTTTTTGTTCCTCATCATGTTTTTATATTACCAAGGTTTTACTTCCAGCTGGTCAACAAATATTTTATTATTTCTTATGGGAACATATTAATATCGCACACATTATTAATGATGAATAAAGCCTGTACATTTTGTTTCCTTTTTATCTTTGTCATTTCTAAAATTCAGTTATAGAAGCTATGTGTCAATAAACTCAGACACTTGGGCCAACTCAAGCTTTTCACTTTTAAGTGAGGAATGAGATAAAAAGTTTATAGATATTTTTGGTGGGTGAAAAAAATACTATGTGACTTTTGAAAATAATCCCATATATATTGTAAGAAATCATACTCTTTGTTTCTATAAAATTGTGTTATTGCAAGTCAGTGTCCTACATTCATTTTACTTTTAACCTATAGGTCAAGCCTGTGAATCAGATTTTTGGACTTGGGACAAAGGCAATACCAGAGACAAAATCTAAAACATGTCCATGTGGTACTTTACATGAATGAAAGATGATCTCACACCCAGGTCTTTAACAGGTCTGCAGTATTAAGTAACTTTATCATTGATATCCTGTTTTCCTTCTCTTTATTTTTCTTTAATCCATCTTCTGAAGATCTAACACAGTTATCTATCTAAGATGAAATATAGTCCTGTTAGGCCCATATTTAAAACTGGACATTGAGTTTCCAGTATCTTCAAGAAATACAAAACTTTTTTAAATCCACAGGGGATACTTTATTTGCAGGCACACCCTCTTCCCCATTCTGGAGCTGTGAGGACAGTTTTCTATTGAGAAATAAGCATTCATAGTCTCTGTCTGAAATGACTTTTGGTGGCATAAGGAACAGTGCAGAAGAGAAGAGATTAGAAAAGCAGCTATGCAAGAAAAGAGGAGACTAAGGCCAGACAGGAGACCATATGTCATAGTATCAATCTACAAGCAGAGAATCGCTTCCCCTGGAGGGAGGGATGCAGTATCATGTAACAGAGTTCACATACACAGTGGGAGTGGTGACCAGAATGGGAATAGTGCCTCAGTCACTGACCACCAATCACACCTCCCAATAAACAGGATTACTCCATTGTATGGGACTTTTCTGCCCCAGGTATGATAGATACTATATGCAGGGAATCAAAGAAATGAAGATGTACGGTTAAGTGGACATAAATGTTATGTGAAATCTACTGGTGATCTAAGGCAACAGTCTCACTGAAGTGCAAAGAATGAACTCCTGGGCAATGTGTAGAATGCCAAGGATGGATTTCCAGAGGAAATGAACAACAATAATGAGTTAACCATGTATGAAGTAGTAATCTTGGTAGTTTTTTTAAAAAATGTTTGGTATCAGAGTAGTGCCAAGAAACTCAATATTTGTATACAAATTCATCTTAACAGTCTATCTGATGGCATTAGAATCTGTATTTTCTTTTCTTCCCTGACCCTCGAAACCCATGTTTTCAAGCAACTATCAACAATACCACAGTTATCAGCACTCTGCATTGACCAAGTCATGGGAACATGGCACTTGATCCCCCTACCTGAAACACAGCTGAGAACTAAAGCCAAAGAAAATGAATATTGGCAAAACATATAAAATGTAAATGAGCACTATGGATCTCATAAGCATAGGCACATATAGGATAGTTTGGGGTCATAGGTCAAGAAATGCTCAGAACCCTGGAAAGCCAGGGAAAGACCTAGACATTTACCTATTTACTTGATCATAAGAAAAACACTGAGTTACTTTTGAAGATTATATTCCTGGAAAAGACTCAGGCATCAGTGCCCAAAAGGTTGTATGGACATGCTTGGAAGCTGAGCAAAAGCTTCTAGAACTTCTGTAACATTTGTCATGAGTTTCTGACTGTCATCTGAGGAGTGAATACTGGAGTAATGAGGTAAACATTCCTCTTCCCTTTTTTGTTCTAATGATAGTCACCACATGTTAATGCCTCATTTAACCAGTTTATTCTTTGTATATTATTGTTTATCATTTGAAATTTTATGCTTTCATATTTCTTTTATTTTACAAAACTGTCTCAAACATGGAGGGGAAAGAGTATGAACTAGTGAGACTCTTAAAAATAAAAAAGAAATGGAGCAATAACTGTCTTCTGGAAAGCCAACCATTCACCTCATATTAATTATTTATTTCTGTGAATTAAATGGAGAAATTCATGCAAGAGATGAACATGGAAGTTAGCCTATAGTAATCACAAACAGAATGGAATTGTACATTTGTTTGCATTTAATGGATAAACATTTTAAAACTATTTACTCTTACTGTCTTATAAAGTTAATATTTCAGAGTTTTTATTGCCTATTTGATATGATAATTTAACAAGTACTGTAGAATAGATATCACTAAGAAACATATGCATAGAAATGGTAAAAATCTGAAACAGAGACAGTCAGAAGAATGGGGGATAGTTTCACGTTCCATTGGTGTAAGGTACACAGATGTTTTATTGATAAGAAGTTTAATCAAATAACCTGGGCCTTTCTGTTTTGATCATTTGAATATGTTGACCTGTTTCAATTCCCTACTATCCTGGCCATAATATTTGGTTAGAATTTTTAAAATTAATGGAAAATATTTTTTTTAATTTTTTAAATTTTATTTTTGGTTTTTCGAGACAGGGTTTCTTTGTGTAGCTTTGCGCCTTTCCTGGAGCTCACTTGGCAGCCCAGGCTGGCCTCAAACTTACAGAGATTCACCTGTCTCTGCCTCCAGAGTGCTGGGATTAAAGGCGTGCGCCACCACTGCCAACTGGAAAAATATTTTAAGTGAATTGAATGAGAGCTCACTTCACCATTAACAACTTACAAAAACATAGACAATCATTCTGTGGCTCATATTTTTATACTAGAAAATGACAATGCAAGAACATAGGGCATTTGTGTGAGAGCTTTCTTATATGTAGATGTCAATGCATACTGCACCAAATAATATACAATTCAGACCTCAAACTGGAGGCCTTGTGTGTAGGAATCATACCTCCTCCAACTCCTGTTCCTCATAGTCACAGGCTTTTCTCTTAAATACTGACAAAGATGTGATGAAAAAGCATCAGAAAGATCTCAAAGGCAAATTACTACTCCAGAATGAGAATAAGATGGAGTTAATATGAAGAAGTTGTTGAGAAGGTATTCTTTGTAAAAAGGAGAATAACCTTGAAATACTAAGACTATGAAACCCATAATTATAGAGATAACTAGCTCCATAGACAGGCTATCCTTTTCCTGTGATGAGTAGTGTGCCCTCTAGTTGAATAGTCTATGTGGCTTTCAACTCCAGTAATACAAAAAGAAAAATAAAATCCGTTAACTTTCTTCCAAGCTCTAGGGCATGATTCAAAAGGGATTTTAGGAAGTAGTTCAAACACCTTATGTGTCAAATAGTCTTTAGTGATATGGTTTGAGAGCTCACAGACATTTATAATGTTATTCTGGAACAGTAAATTCATCAGGTTTCAAGCGCTTGAGTCAGATACAATGCCAACTTGTAAGCATTTGATAGCTGGAGGTTATATGATTTAATAGTGAAACATGAGAGTAATTATGTAGTTTTAAACACTGAACCTCTGAGATTCTCATCTATTTAAAGTGGATACTAACTCCTAAGTCCCATACTTGCTGTATTTGTCTGCCAATGCTGAAAAACACTGCAGTAAATCTAAGTGCAACAGCAGATAAGCACTGACTTGAAGGTGTGACTCAGGACGGCTACACAAGTGCTGTATGTTCAAGGTTTCTATAGCAAGTGAAGTATCCACTGTTGTATTTAATAAGGAACAGTATTATCATCAACTTCTTAGCATTAATATGACCAATGTAAAGTTAGTCAAGTTAAAAATAATGTTTAAATTTAAGATTATTCATTTTACTATTTGTATGTACATGTATGGTTATTTAACTTTTTTATATTTATATATAAAACCTATTAAAATACATTAATAGTTTATATATATAATCTCTCTCTATATATATGCATATATATCTACTTCTGTGATGTATTTCTGATAATTTCTGATATATGTATATACATGTGCATATGTGCTACCGAAAATATCTATGCTTACACACATTCACTCAAATGTTGCTAGAGTGGTCTCCAGTATCACTCAGACCTAAGTAAACACATAGAGACTTATATTACTTATAAACTGTATGGCCATAGCAGGCTTCTTGCTATCTGGTTCTTATATGTTAAATTAACCCATTTCTATTAATCTATAAGTTGCCATGTGGCTTGTGGCTTACCGGTACTTTACATCTTACTTGTCATGGCAGTGACGGCTGGCAGTGTCTCTTGACTCAGCCTTCCACCTCCCAGAATTCTCCTCTCTCCATATCCCACCTATACTATACTTCCTGCCTGGCTACTGGCCAATCAGCATATTATTTATCAATCAATCAGAGCAACACACTCACTGCATACAGAAAGACATCCCCAGTACTCAAACATATTTTATAGCCATGTATCTATGTATTTATAACAAATACATACCAGTTTCCCCAAACACACAGTTCTTCAAATCTCTGGTACCAAATTGGAGTTTAACACTTCAATTAAATTATAACATTAAATCACAGATACTTGACAAGGACCCCATAAAGGTCTCAGTTTAGGAGACTGCCATTATTTGAAAATATGACTAAAATTTGCAGTTCTTAACACATGCTTTCAAGTTCATTAGATCATTAGAATGATTCATAGATTAAAAAAAAAAAAAACAAGGCTCTATTAACTGTCAGCTCAAAAGAGGCAAGAAAAAGAGAATCATAACATGAAGCATAGCAGTTACATGAATCGTTCACCACCCGCTGCTTATGTATGTGAGAATATATGTGTAAAATATATTTTTATATTCATGTAAACAAGCATGTATATATAAATATATGTGTGTATATAACTGCATGTATATATATGCATGTAATATAGTTTTATCATGCCACAACATAAATAAAAAGTTTCTGAGGCATAGAAACTATAAATTTGTTTGAAATATTCTCTCAAAATCCATTACAACTCTAGATTGGATATAGCTCTAGATCCCCTGTGTACCAGGTCTAGGAACAAAGGTAGGAATTAGCTACTAATGTGTCTGAAGGAAACACTGTACTGTTTTAGGTACTGAAGGTTGCAGATTCAGTTCAAATCATCATATAGTTGACATCTAATCATGCATAGTAAACAAGTGGAATAAAACAAGTAATCCAGAAGTAAATCTTAGGTCAGCATCTGTTAAGGCTCCAAACATGACTCTCTGCCTGGTATAAGCAACACAGGAGAGGACCAGCGTTCTTAAGTCTATCTATCTACAGACCAGACTCCTTAAAATAGAGCACAATTCACTCATACCTAATTACCAACATTTTATCAAACGGGGGAGATTAAATTTTTACAAAAGAGGCAAGGAAACACTAACTCCACTCTCAGAGGCTTCAGGAACACTTTCCCACACTGTGATCTGATAACAGGGCCTATTTATCACCTCAGAATAATCAACTACTCCCTCTTGAATATCAGTATTATCCCTCAATTCCCTTTGCCATACGAAGAGGATATGTAAGCCTCAACCTTCCCTGAATAACATTACATATGACTTATGTTCATTTTAATCAAATATATCAAATTTTTTATTTTACAGTCTATCTCTTGCAATTTATTCAGTAGACTTGAACCTTCAGAAAGGAAGAAATTCTCCTGTCCTCTACATGGTTAATATCCATTTGTAATAAAAAAAAAAACCTATTAGTATGTTATATAGTTTTAAGAATCAAATGAATTAATAGTTTAATGTATTAAATAAGATTTTGAATTAAATATAGGATAACTCATAAGGTTTGAACTTAAGGTAAACAACATTTTGTTAACTGAAATATCTCCACAAGAGAATGGATATTGTCAAATGCTTAATCATATTGATATCAAAGAAATAAATTATTATCTACTTGAAATTCAAATTTCAGTGATTTTTGTTTTTTACTTATTAAATTGCCTAGAAAGACTCTTTAGATATAACAACTACTACATAGGCACAAAATTCTGAGGACAGCAACTGTTTTTACTATTTATAATTTCATTGTAGGTAGCATTAGGAAGTAGGAGATGACATTACTTTCTAGATTATCCAAACTTTCTCCTTCTTTCAGAAATTTTTGTTCAAAAATGTACGCTGCTTTTTCTTCCTGTGAACCTAGTTTGTATGAATTCTTTCAGGCAAATTCTGATACACAGGTTGATAAAGTAATATCAGGTTCTCAGAGTATCACTGATTTTTCTTAACTGTTGATATCAAGCCTTTCATTGAAGATCCTTGAGCCATAATTATGCATGAGCCTGGAGTATAAGAAATGCTGCTCTCTCTTGACGAATGTGATTTAGATATTTTTAGTCTTTGTGTGTTTATGAAGGGAGCAAACAAAGGCTTATATCTTCCTTTATTGTTAATGTTTCCCTTCTTTTTGTAACTCAACATATTTATAGTTATTTTTTGTGTGTAGGTTTTGTTTCATTTTAGATAAGATTGGAACTGCAAAGGATCAGAAAATCTATAAAATGGCAAGATTTATATGTTAATAAACTTCTTATGAAACTCTAAAATTCTAATTTTATCTCTATATTTGAATATTAAATTTCTCATTTCTGTAGCCCATTAATGGTCATTTATAATAGAAATATTAGTTAATAAAGGAACAGAAGAATTTTATCTTTTTTCTCTGCCGTTTATGACAACAGTTGTAGGGATTTTATATATAATTCAGGTAAATTAGTAAACAAATTAAGATTATGTATCTATATATGTTTATATATTCATTTATTCTGTCTTTTCTTTTTAGCTTTACATAAAGAGTTGGAAAGTGATAAGCAAGTATATCTTTACCATTATACATGTGTGATTTTTCCTTCATATATCTAAACAGAAGGTGTGAGGACACATTCATTCACAGGAAACTGAGTGTATTGTCTGTCTTTACTTCTGCTTCCCTCCTCTATATGCACAGACTAGGTCTTGTAGGAAAAGACTGATGAAGAGGCAGCTTAATCAATTATAATAGAATAATACATATTACATCGTTCTAGGCATCTGACACAAATATCAGCCTGAGGCTTCCATGTGTCGAGAAATCGCCTAATATCTCTTCTATCAAACCTCACTGCATATATTTCTCCATTGAAGTAGGTCTGCTTAGAAGAAAGCTCTTTATACAGATGTCAGAAAAATCAAGAATATTTTCCCCTCTTGCTGTAAAAGCATTAAACTTAAGGAACATTATCTAATTATTAAGTAAAAGGTAATATACAATAAAATATAATAGTGCTACTTTACTCTAAATACCAATAATCACTTAATAATAGCAAATATACAGAGAACTAAGGTAATACAAAGAAACACACAGTCACAGGAAAAAGAATCACAAAGTTTTTCTTAAATGAAAGCAAGCCTATTCTTACATACCCTTGAGAATGCATACCAAAAAGTTTTAAGAACCTTTGTTAACAACTTCATGAATATTAAAGAACATCATGAAGACCTTCTTTTAAAGAAGTGATTTATTATTTAATATTTATTTTCTCTCTATTATTGCTGTGAAGTAAGAGGCTTCCTAGTGGTCAAATAGGAATGTTTTCATATTGTAATGCTGCAGCACCAGGTCATTTATTATTAATTCTATACATAAATACTCTAGCTACCAGGAAATCCTCAAACTAACTTATTTAGGAAGATTCATACTTTACTTCTTCCCAAGAGGTTTCCAGTTTCTGGTCCATAATTGGTTGTCATCGATTCTGACTGAGAAGATTCTACCAACCCTCTGCCATGTCTCAATAATGTTCTTGACACATTTTATACCCTCAGGCAACATCAACAGTTTGCTAAGAGAGACCCACTAGAACAAAGACAGAAGGTCGAATGGAAAGAAAATCATCATTTTTACCTAGAAGTTAAAGTATACTTTGTGAAATTATTTCTTTCAAAATAGTCTTTTTCCTCAAATTTGGGACTCAGATTTTGCCACCCAATAATGGTATATCTGTGTAAAGAAATGTATTATCCTGCTAGTCAAGTCTTCCCATTAAACTTTTTATGCTGCCAAGTAATTCTTTTATATGTAATGTTCATATCTTCTGGAAAATGTCTCAACTGTTATTTAATTCCTAAAACAATTCATGGAGCATAAGGGGTCATATAAAAAATTCAGTTATTCTATGCCTGATATGACACACTACCGCTTCAGGTCTGCAGGTAGAATGACGACACTGGTTTTTCTATCACTTTCCAAATGGCTCGGAAAGCCCAGTATCTACCGTTCAGGCCTTGGCACACATTTCCAAAATGGGTAAAGTTCCTGTGCCACTACTACTGTGACTTTCCTGACAGCATGACAACAATGTCCAGTTTTGTTGCTGTTGTTATTGTTTGTTTGTTTTTATGCTTAAATTTCACTCTTTCTGTATATAGCTCTGTTTTGATGTTGTTTGTACAAGACATGAACACAAAAAGTTGAAAAATAAGTAGGTAGCTTTTAAATACTATACAATATTATTGGCACAAAGTGGTGAATATTAGGCCTATTCCTAAGGCATAGTTGTACTTTTGGGGTCTGTCTAGTGTACATAAATAGGTAAAACATCTTAAATAGTGTTAAAAAATGAACAACACAAAATAGTCAAGTTTTTGAAAATTTCAAATGAACATAACAGAAAAAAGAGAATAAACCAGATATATTATATCAATGTTTAAACTTCCAGCAGACTTAAAAAAATAAGGAAATGTAAATACTAAGGAAATGTAGCCTACATTAAATAATCAGAATCTAAAAGAATTAGTTTTCTGAATATAACACTATATTAATAAGAATTAGTTGTCTGAATATAACACTATAAAAACCTGACTAAGGGTGTGCTTCATATTAAATAGAAATATTGCTGGATAGGAATTCAGAATTCAAGATATACAGGTGAAACAAGCATAACTAGAGATAGATAAATATGAACTATATTTTATTTGTGTGTTTAATATATTTCAAAGACAACTGACTATATAAAATTAGATAAGAACATTGAATAGATATACAGATAAAGTATGTGGTAAGAAAAGCACATGGTTTAGAAAACAAATGGAATTACAATAATTTTATAGTCTTTTATTTTTTTTATTTTAAGCTTCACATGTAGTAGTGCAGAATCAAATCTAAGTGGACTGTAAAGTAGTTAACAGTGTAATTCCTAAGGAAGTTTAGGCAAATTATCTGACCTCAATATATACCATTGTAATCAAGAAAATGTTATTTTAACATCCGGATTTTGAAAAAAAAATAAACCATATTAATGACAACAATGAAGTCCATAATTGGCCTTCCAGATGCACATTGGAGAAAAGAGTGCCTCTACAATAAATGGCACTACAAAAAAGTAGATATCCGTGTGTAGAAGACTTAAATTACAACCTGCTCTTGCATGAGGCAAAATAATCAACTCCAAATGGGTCAATGTCTTCCATACAAAATCTGAAACATTGAAAGTTCTAGAAGAAAAACTATAACCTCCAGGAGGGCAAGGGATGGGGGGTGAGAGCTTAGAGGAGTGGGAGTTTCGAGCTGGCATGGGAACAGGGTGGAAGAGCAAGGGAAGAGATACTATGGTAAATGAAGACACCATGGGAATAGGGAGAAGTAGAGTGTTAGGGGGGTTCCCAGGAATCCACAAGGATGACTCCACCATAGACTACTGGCAATAGTCAGAGGGTGCCTGATCGGGCCTACTCTGGTGCTTGGATGACTGAATACTCTGTCATCAAGAACCCTCTTCCATTGACTGATGCAAGCAGATGCAGAAATCCACGGCTGGGGCCCAGTTAGAGCTCCAGGAGTCTAATCAATGAGAGAAAGGATTCTATGAGCAAGACATGTAGAGACCATGATTGGAAAACATACAGAGACAACTAGCTAAACTATTGGAAACCCATGAACTGTGGACCAATAAATGAGGAGACCCCGTGGTACTGGATTAGACCCTCTGGATAAGTAAGACAGTTGTTTAGCTTGAACTGTTTAGTGGCCCCCAGGCAGTGGGATCAGGACCTGTCCTTAGTGCATGAGCTGGCTTTTTGGAGCCTAGTGCCTATGGTAAGACACTTAGAGCAGCCTTGGTACAGGGAGGAGGGGCTTGAACCTGCCTCAACTGAATCTACCAGGCCCTGCTGACTCCCTATGGGAGACCTTGCCTTGGAGGAGGTAGTAATGGGGGTGGGGTGGGAGAGACAGCTGGGGGCAGGAGGAGGGAGGACAGGAGAATCTGTGGTTGGTATGCAAAATGAATAGAAAAATCTTTTAATTAAAAAAAGGAAAGAAAAAATATGCAATATCCTGGGTTGTTTGCAGCTTTTCATGGGGCTTCTTGGGCAAACAACTCAATTAGAGTACTGGAACTGGTGGTTTCATGTAGAGGCACGAGATATCTAGCTGGGGTTGTGTCTCCTCCATTATTTGGTGATTTAAATTTAGATTTCTTTCCTTTGTGTATATATTTTGAGAAGATTGAACTGTATTAACTTTCCATATGACCTCTCAAATGACCCTTAGTTTTAGATCTCTCTACCCCCCTTCTCCTTCCCCTCTCCATTTGTTCCTCCCACTAAAGTACTATCTCCCCTTCCATGCATAAATATTTGTTCAATTTAGTCTAGCTATGGTCTTTCCCCTTAATCTATTTCTCTACACACAATGTCTGTTGTTATAAGGATTGTAGCCTGTATATCAAAGACATAACAGCTAACATCCACATATAAGTGAATGCATACCATATTTGTCTTGTTGGGTCTGGGTTATCTCATTCAGTATAATTTTTTCCTATCTCAAACCATTTACCTAGGAATTTCATGATTTTGTTTTTTGTTCTGTAGTTTGTTTTTTAAAATTTTATTATGTAAGTTTTTTCTTTATCCATGCATTCATTTGTTGTTGAACATCTAGGCTGCCTCTGATTTCAGGCTATCATGAATAGAGCAGCAACAAACATACTTGAGCAAGAATCACAATTGTTCATGGTTCTAGAAGGTACTTAGCACACTACCAGAAGAGGAAAATAAACAACAACCCTATGAACTACAATTTTGACCTGCCAACAAATTTTGCGGGAGCAATATTGGCACAAAATTTGTGTGAGTAATCAACCACCCTTTGGAATTAAGACACAGTCTGAGATGGAACCAATCCCTATCACTGACCATTGCCAAGAACCTGAGACGAGATAGGTCATTTGACCTAGGGGAAAATCAAATATTACTGTTCTTCTAGAGGAATGTAGCAATAAAATGACTTTGAATGACATTCTGCTATACTCACAGATGCAAATCTACAGAGAAGATAGAAGACACGAAGGAAACATAAGCCTTCTAGACAAAATAGAGATGACACAGAAATGAATTCACACTGTGATAGTACACACAGGAACTACATGGGTGTAAATTCAATATAGTCCCAGAGCTGAGAGGGGTAGTAGACACAAGCAAACTCCCATTCCCAACATAGAAACTATTTACAATTGAAAACAACTCACAAAGAAAAGTTATTTTTCCAAAAGGGTCTCTCTCACATTGAAACCACACTTGAGAAAAAACCCCATGCCCGGCAGTATACAACGAACAGCAAACGAGCTCTGGGGGATCAGTGTTATTTTTGGACTTTTTTCCCCTTTGTCCCACATTGTTTTGTCTGGGATTTTGTTTTGTCTTGTTTTATCCTTACATATCATTTCCTTATATAGTATTGCTTCCATTGTTTGATGGGTTTTCCCTGTGTGCAAATATGTGCATCACAGCATCTGTATGTGTTTTTCTACTTTTCTTTGGCTTTTTTTTTTCTATTTGCTCATTTTTGTTGGTCATTCTCTAGTTTGTTGTTTTTAACTTATCTTTATTTATTCACTTATTATTGGGTGATGTTTTATTCTAATGAGAGAGAGAGAAAGAACAGGGGTGGTTAGGGTGGTTGGGGAAGTGGGGAGGATCTTGGGGAGCATTTGGATGAGGGGAAATGATAGGGGAAATATAGTATGTGGGAAAATCATTTTAATTTTTTAATAAAGAAAATAAGAAGTAGATAGTACCCTATGAGATGTACACATAGGGAAAGATTGTTCTCAATTGGATGCCAGCAGCTTAGGAAATAATGCCATTAGTTTAAAAATAAGAAACTATATAATGTATCTCCATATCAAAGAAAACCATAATCCACATGTAGAAGAAAAATACAAAGTGGAAGATATACTTGCCACAATTAAATAGGACAGAGAATTAATGTCTGGAATATACAAAGACCTAAAATATCATCGATAACAAAAATTGCAGGCTCTGTAATTAAACAGAGACTTCTAAAAAGGAGTACCAACAAATGCTAATAAATATCTTAAAATGTTTTCAACATCCTTAGCCATTAGGGAAATGAAAATTAAAACTACTTTGAGATTGTATTTCTTACCAGTAATAATGGCTATTATTTGGAAATGACAGCAAATACTGGGAAATACTGTGGGAAAAGGTGAACATTTACTCATGTTGGTAAGACTCTATATAGACTGGTGTGTCGAGGACCAGCCCCAACCTGTTGAAGGGTTCTTGAATGGAGGAGTGAGGAACTGAAAAATAATAGGAAGAAATATAGACATAGGTGAAGAAAAATACATGGACATAGGATAGCTTCAGGAGGGCCCAAGTCAATACCCGGTTGCCCCAAGTTTATTCATGATTTTTTTTTATACTTCAGCAATGGGAGGAACAAAAGACCTCCCCTTTCAAGGTCAAGGTATAAAGTACCAACAAGTATAGACCCTTCAAACACCTGGAAATCACACCTTTAGCCAAATCATCCTATTATGCAGCCTTGCTGGACAAAGTAAGCTCAGAATTTCTGGTCTTGAGTAAAGTCTTCACACTGGTGCAGACCTTATGGAAAATTGTGTAAAGGTTCATACAAAAGCTAGAATAGTCTACTATATATCCCTCGATACAAACTCTTAAAATTTAAAGCTATAGTGTTCCATTGTACTTATATATGTGCATGCATTACACTTCATTCATTCATCTGTTGGTTAAATTATATTCTCTAGAAATGATAAAAATACCACAAAGTAATTAACAGATTTAGAAGCCAATTAAATATATATAAAAAAGAATGTGAATAGAAAGAGAAAAAATATAGTATATTTATGAGTCACAATTAAAGACCCAGGACATTGCTTAACTCCTGGATAGCTATCAAATTTCATTATAAACCTTTTTGTTTACTGTAGGCTAGGGTCAGTTCTTCATGCTCAATCATTCTGAAAAGTTATCAGCTGCATTAAACAGAATAATTACACGTGACAGAGACTATCATTTTATAAAAACATAATAAAATATACTTCAATGCCTTTATTCCTAACTTCCATTGTAATCGATGCTGTGACTTTTTTTTAATATAATAAAAGTTTCTTAATGTGTGCCCAATGGAGATAGCATTGATCAGAGTCACCCCTTAATTAAGATGGATTTGTAGTTCAAGAAACTCATAAAATTTTGATTTTCAAGATACAGATTTTTAAACTGCAGTCTATTTCATTTCATCTGACTATAAAATATACATAAATATCTATATATATATGAGACTTGCTTCATGCCTTGTCAGACTGACAGAAAAACTAAAATTATATCAAAGAATAAGCAAAGTACATAATAGCTTTTGTCTCATACTGAAAATATTTTACAGAGTAAATAGGAAGAAGTATTATAATATGTGGAGGTCCTATAAGATGTTTTAGTCCATTCTTAATGAAATGCTTATTTTTGAATAGCATTAGATTTTAAGACAATTTGAAGACACTACACAAAGCACTAACTAGTCCACCGTGTTATTAACATAGTCTCTCTGTTATATTTGTACAGTGAGTGAGTGGAAATTCCCAGGTTGTTACTAACTGAAGTTCATTCTCAATCCAGACTTCCTTAACCTCTACCCAAGGGCTTTTTCTACTAGAATTTCATTCACAAATTGATTTTACTTGTGGTCATCATCTCTCCTCAAACTTTTCTTATTGTGACAGTTTCTTAGTTTTTCTTTGACATAGTCAACCTTGAAAAATTTGAACAGTATTTGTTAGACATTTTGTGTAATGTCTCATGGACTCTGGATCATAGTTTTCTGATAATATCTATCTAACTACCTATCATCTATCTGAAGGTATGGACATATATAGACATATGATGATGTTTTTAGAAGAAACTAAGTGCAATAGCTCATGTCCATGTCAGCATAGGAAAAACACGTGGTTCTGTTCACTGGGTTTCTGAGTATCACATTTTATATTTCCCTTGACACTGATCACAACTTTTATCTGTGAATTTCAACATTTACCAGTTTCTTAACTTGCAGGGATTAACAGGTTACTCTTTTATATTTTTAGTAAATATTTTCTCTAGTTTTGTGATTTTTTAATTGCATGTATATTGTGATCACTACTGAATTAATATCGCTAATATTATCCTCACATCTACCAATAGCTGTACATAACTTTTCACTGTACATTTGCACTCAGAACTCTCAAACTTGAACTGTTGAAGGAGAGCTGTTCTTAGAATTGTTCATCCACACACATTCATCTCCTTATTATACTTCATTCTTCTAATCCATTGAAAAACAAAAAAAAACAAGGATCTGCCTTAGACACATTTGATGCTTTGAATGAGAATGGCTACCATAGTAGGTGCATGAATTGGAATATTTTGACCCAAATGGTGTAATTCTTTAGGAACGATTACAAGTCATGGCCTTGTTGAAGGAGGTGTGTCACAGGGGTCAGGCTTGGAGTTTTCAAAAAGACTTTTGCTAATATGAGTCTCTGCCTCCTGGTTTCATCTAAAAATTTGAGCTCTCAGCTAGTGTTCTATTCGTATATCTGCCTGCCTGTCTGATGCCATACTCCCCACCAGGATGTCATTTCATGGACTCTACTCCTCTGATTTTAAGCTTGGAAGAAATGCTTTCTTCTAGAAGTTGCCTTGGTCATTGTGTCTTATCATAGGAATAGCAATGTAATTAAGACAACATATTTAATTTAAATCCTATATCAGATATATTAGCCAAAGTAACCTCACTTAGTAATGGCTTTTCTTACATTCATGTATAATCAGAAATCTTTCAGCATCTCTTGTTACATTGCCATGTTCCCAGGTATTAGCTTCTGTCTCTTCCCTATCCTCCCATTTAGGTCTCTTTGAAACACAGCAGTCCTCTCTCTGTGTTGCAAACATTGTATGGTCTTCATCTCATGAAGAATAAAGCTTTGTCCAAATTTTTAAGATCTGAACAATCTAATTCTTAGTAAAAGTTCTAAACTCATCATCTGCACAGAATTGTACAGAATCCTGCTTCTTGTTATCCAGCTATGATAGGCACGCACTTGTCTCAAGATACTGGTATTGTACTATCTTTTTGAAGCATTGTGCCCCACAGTGAGTTTCCTCTTCATTCTTATCTTTTTTAAGTCAGTATGGGGAGAGAAATAACCCTCTCTGACACCTTTTTGATATTGTTTTGCAAGTGTTAGCTTCTTCTCACATATCTCACTTTAAGACACCATGGAACAAGCTTAATTTTTGTATTTTCCTCTTCATCCCCCACACTAATACATAGTGATTCCATGACCTTCTGATTCTTCTCAGATCTAATTTATACTACAATTTTATCAAATGATGTTTAGCATTCAGTAATGACATATTTTTAATATGTTAATTTCATGGGAAAAAAGATAAGTAGCCTAGAGCCCTGCAAATTCAGGTAAATGAAATTCATATTACTCTCATTTAAGGTACTTTAGTTTTAACTATTAATTCAAGATTAGATTATTAAATATACTGAAACAGCCTAGTGTATTTATTTTTATTTATTATTGTTGTGTGGTATGGTATATAAATTGTATATGTGTGCTTGTGTGTATGCATATATGTATGTGTGTGTGTTTATACAGTATATACCTTCCAGAGTACACATTGGGAAGACAAAGATCAACTTTCTAGAGTAGGTCCTGTTCTTTCACCTCATTAAGGCCAAATCTCTCTTGTTTTGAACAGTACAGCATATCCCAAGTAAACTGTGCTAAAAGCTTAAAGGTGATTGTCCTGTTTCACATCCAATCTCACAATATTAGTACTAGAATTATAAATATGTGCCAACCCATCTGGATTTTTACATAGATTCTCAGTATTGAACTCAAGTTTGTGTGCCTAACTTGTTTATCCACTGAACCAGCTCACCATTGCCTGCTCATCATATTTCTATTACTGTCACAATTACATATCCTTCTATTCCCTAAGTGAGAAATCCTTCAGCTGCATAAATAATGAAAATATGAGATTTTTGAAAATAATGACCACACTTGAAAAGGTGACCACAGGAATAAAAGTGTCTGTTGTAGACAACAGTCTTTACTTTTAAAAATATATACTAATAAACCTGATATGAACTTCAAAATAAAAAGCGAAGTAACTAAGCCCTAAACTTCATCTGATGAGTAGCCTAGCTTGACTCTGAAAAGTCATCTTTATTATGAGAAGAGCAACTGGAAATATCTCAGCAAAGAAGTCTCCAGGGGCTCTTCCACCAGAGAGAGCTCAAACAGGCTCATTGGGCTGGGGATTGGACATGACTAGTTCAAAGTCAGTGAACTGTGGGTGGCATGCCAAGAATAGAGACTTTTTTTGAGAGAAGGTTATAAAAGTTATTCCAAAGAGAGATGTACCTGTCATTGATTTCTTATACTCCAGTACAACAGAAATGAAAGACTACAGTTTCTCTCTGGAAGATTAAAACCAGAGTTTTCAAGTGAGTCCTTTTACCATTTCTAAATTCCTTTGTGAGCAGCTGTAATTGTTATGGTATTTCTCTTCTTAAGGTGTATTTGGTGGGAAATTTTTAATTATAACAAACAATGATACTCTTATGTTGCAGTTTACCAGTTTGGAAAGGATAAAAATTGGAAAACCAAAAGTCAAGACCGAGAAGCCCTTTACTTACATTTAAACAACCTCTCTTGAACTCTGACAGTAGCATAGAATCACAAACTGTTTCGGAAATGAAGATGAAACCATAAATTCATAAAATTAAAAACCACCAGAAATTTAATTTGGAACTTGCTTGAACACATTTTTTATTTATTTAGAAAATAAATTATTTACTTTTCCAAAAAGAAATCCAAATATTCTAATCAGAATCAGAGTATCTTGATTTAGTGCATCTACTAAAATACAGAAGACATGCCTCTAAATATTTTATGACTAACTGTAAGAAAAAGTACTGTTCGAAGAAAAAGATGTGGTCTCAATTCATAGAGATGTTTGATGGTAACATTTGTATGCTTTGATTCACAGTGCTTGGTGGTAACTCCTACTTATGGGTGGACATGCTGTGGATGTAAATCCTGGTAATGCTTTCATCTCTGCTGTCTAGACCATGAAGAAACATAGAGAATAATTCTTCATTGTCAAATTGCTCATCAAATGATCAGCTCAGGCTGAAATTTTGTAACAGATCTCAAAGGAGGAAGTAAAATTGTGTTACAGCTGTATAAAAATACTTGTGAAATATTTTCAAAAATTCAGACGATATCATCTGGGTATCTTAAATTTAAACACTGCCTACATTAATTTTTTTTTATAAGATAAGGATGCACTAAGGACTGAGAGTGAGTGCTGTGACATTAAAAACCTAGTAGCTGTAATTTGCTGGCAGGCAGGTCTGTGTTGTACTGTACCTGCTTCTCAAATGGGCAAGTGATACAGGGACGTCTTCAGAAAGTTCTGACATGCAATTGTTCTCTATGTTTAATGAGAAGAATAGGGTGCTACTAGTTTCAAAACGAGTTCTTAAAAAATCAATTTCAGGTGCATGATTCAAACACAGGACTAATTCTATGTCATGTTGAGGAAAAAAGAATATCTAAGGTACTCTTGTACTAGTATGTTTTCAAAGCCCAACATTTTAAATAAGTTCTAATTCAATTTTCTCTATGTGTTTTTATAAGACTACCTTATTATTTTTGAGACATAAAAACAAACATTAAATCTCTATTTAAAATATTCACAGTAAAGCTAAGAAACTATCTAATTACCTTAAAACTTTGAGTTGATGAGGGAATAATTCCATCTTTCATGTACCCTTGCTTTGAATTACACAGTGCTGATAAATTATTTTTCAGCTAATGATCAGTTTGCAACAATGCCAATTTCATCTTTTCCATATAGTTCTATCAAAACATCCCTGTTTAGTTCTTTCCCTGAAGATTGGATAATACTGCATTTTAAGTAGAAAAATACCACTATAAAAGAGAAACTCTCGAACAGGTATGAAAATCAATAATTACATTCATTTCTCCAAACTACCACATAAGACAAAGGGGAGAGCATGTTATAACAAGTGTGTTGTTCAATGTAAAAGAAAGACAATGTTAAATTTGTGCTGTGCATATAATGTTGCAAACTTCTAATTGTAGTATTTAGATGCTGAAGAAGGAGGATTATAATTTTGAGGGGTATCATATTGAGAAACAATAAAAATATATTTCATTTGAATAAATTAAAATAGATTCTGATGAAACCAAATTACTTTCCTGATGAAATCAAATTAGCTGCCAAAACAGTTCTACCAACTCAGTGACTCAGCTAAGAAAATTTATTTCCTCCCTATTCTGGAAGCTAGAGAAAGCATCTGAAGATGTTGGCAATTGATTACCCTAGATTCTGAAATTTCAAAGCCCATCCATTATGTCACACTTCCTCTAACAAGGCCATGACTACTACAACAAGGTCACATCTCCAATAATGGTACTCCTTCTGAGTCTATGGGGACCACTGTTATTCAATCCACCACATTGTGCTATTGGAGGAAAAAAGTAATCAAAAGTTTTACCAGACTGTGAACCCTCCAAATTATAATAAAAACTGGCCTAGCAAAATATACCCAGTTGTTCAACAATGGCATGAGTATTATTGGAGCAACCAACCACTTTTTGATTAGACTCAAAGTTTGCATTTTTTCCTCTGTGTTTTTCATTTGATTCACTTGAAAACTCCCTTTCCCTTTTAGTTTTGGCAAAAGATTATTTCTTGCATAGTTAAAAATCTATATGTTGACATTTGAAGAAATATCTACAAATTATATGATGGATCCTACTAAACTAAACCCATATCATCAATATTTCATATCAGATTGTTAAGATCCATATATATATATACATTTTATACACCTACCCTGCTAAGGACTATTCTCTACTCATATCAGCAAGAAACGTCCTTTAAAAAGATAATTAAATCATTTTTTTCTTAATCAGATACTCTCAAAGTTAATAAAATTCCCTACCATGATCTATAGGATCTGCTCTAATTCCTTGAGTTCTTTTTATTCACACTACTCATATTTGATGAGAAAATAGGTTTCTTGGTAATTCTAAACACAAAACTGCTATCGTATCTTTACACTGTTGTGATGGTTATTCTTGGTTGATAATGTGAATAAATTTGCAGTCAACTAAAATGCAAACTATTGGGCAGTGTTGTGAGATTACATGATCAAATGTGAAAATGTGAGGCAAAAAGAACCACCCTAAATGTGTACAATGGCATCTAGTTGCAGCCCAGATAAAAGGACCAAAAGGAAAACAAGTAAGTCTTTACATTTGCATGCTTGCATGCACTATTGCAAGAAAACCCATCCATCCTGTTGATCTGTCATTCCTTCACTGATGTAAGAGCCAGATTCTCTGGGTGTAGATGTAACTGTCTTGTTAAATAAGAAACACAGAGCCAAATACAGAGTTAAAAGCCAAGAGGTCAGAGCAATAGCTAAGAGCTGAGATTAAAAACCTTACCTTTCACTGATGCTGCTCTCCTACCTCTCTGCAAGAGACCTACTTCCTGTGTGTTTTTCCTATTTATTGACTTTCTGTTCTGCCTTCTCATTGCCTGTAAACCCACCCACATGACCTCCTCGTCACTGCCTGTTGTACAGACCTCCAGGTCTTCTATGCTTGGTATTGAGATTAAAGGCGTGTGTCTCCATGCTGGTGGTATCCTTGAACACACAGAGCTCTGCCTGTCATGTCATCAGGATTAAAGGTGTGTGCTACCACTGCCAGACTTCTGCTATGGCTTGCTATTAGCTCTGACCCTCAAGCAACTTTATTTATTAACATACAAATAATATATCACCATATCTGGGCTTCGAATGTAGACTAAAGACCAGCAGCTCTCCAGAAATCCTCTGGACTTTCAGCACTGGCTTGCAACTGCGGAGACAGCCAGTCACATGGACTACCAGATACTCAGCTTCTCAACTGTGAAACAGTCATTATTGGACCACCTGGGCCACATCACATAGGCAAATCTGGTAAACCCTTACTGATTTGTATTCACTTAGAGAACCCTGCCTACTACAACTACCTCTCTTCCTTCCTCAAATATACAAAATTTACTTATTCCCTTCCTATATAACTCTGATCAAATGTCTTTTTTAACCTTTCCAAATGTTCCGTATAAAATAGCATGACCAAGAATTTTATGTTGATTTACACATTTTAATTCCAAAGAAATACTTACTAGCACTTAAAATATACATGTATTATATATTTACTTATTTACCTTCCTTTATTCAGAACACACCTTTTTAGAATTACGATAGTTTTTAATTCTAATAGTCAACATTCATCAATATGTATGGATAAAGATGAAATTTTACAATTCATATCTATGCTAATAAACACTGGGTCACCAAGGCATCAAAAATTTATACCATTTTTCATAGAAATATATAACTATCAAAGTATGGGAATAGGATTTCAAAAGATACTTAAGCAAAAACTTACAGTTTCAGATACATTCAGTCAGGATCCTCTACTGTGAAAGTGTATCTAGTAAGTAATATGCCAAATAAAACAGTTGAGTAGTACTCTTTTTTTTCTATGTATATTTCCCTACTATGATCATTATGCTGGGGGAATGTATTCATGAAGGCAAAAATACACATACTTTTGGTAGGTATCACTTATACATAGTCATAGTATTAGCTCTTCTAATTTCATGGAAGCATATATTTGCCCATCTATTTGTATTTCCCTTGCAATTTTATTTTACAGAATGAACTATGGAATTTAAGACCAAAGTTTATAGAATACAGTATATTTTTAATGTTGCCCCAGAGTAGAACAAGCAAGATGAAGAACTATGTTTCTTTCCACTGAGTTATTGCTATCATTATATAGTTTTCCCCAGAATGACATTGCCACATTATAGCACAGAATATATCATTAGGGCTTTCCATTGGTGTAAACTCATGAATTAATTAAAATAAAAATGAAAACTCTTCTTTTCCAATATGGTAATCAAATAATGAATTCATATTATTAGCTCTAAAATCTTGCTCTGAATAAATTAAAAGCAGTATGTATGACATTCAGAGACAGTTACTACTTATTTATTTATGACTTTATAATTTATCTTTTTTCAGATAGGAATTATGAGGTCAACAATGGAGAATGCATCAGATTATTGGGGTATGATAAACATTGACCAAATGAGCTCAGATATTCAATGAGGGACAAATTCAACACTTGAATTTTGATCTTTTGAATATTAATAGGAAAGTATTGTAGACTCAAACAAGGGGAAAAAAGATAAAACAGACTTTTTTTCTAATTCTATTCTCATGTTTATTCACTGAAGAACCAGATATCAAGCACACAGGTGAAAATTGTAGACAAGCACAGGTAAGAGCCATGTTTTTATAACCATTGAGAATTATTGAGACAGAACAGAATTGGTCAAATAGCTCAACTTTTTACTTAGAGTTATGTAACATCAATGCCTGTTAAAGATAACTAAATAAAGGATGTGTGTGTGAGTGTGTGTGAGTGTGTGTGAGTGTGTGTGTGTGTGTGTGTGTGTGTGTGTGTGTGTGGCCACATCAGGATTTCTGAATTAGTTGATGGCAAATCATTCATATTTTGATCTCAGATTTAAGTTTCTCAAATTACAAGTATAGATCCTTGATGATGTTTACTTAATTCAGTTTCCTCAATGACATTTAGGAACTTAGAGTTACATTTGAATGGACATTTTATTACAGTTGAAGATAGTATTTTTCAAATATGTACACATTTATTTCTGTTTACATAATAAACTTTTCCTTTATTTTTTTTCTTTTATGAAAAATAGATTTTTAACACATTATAGTCTATTTAGGGTTCCCCTCTCCCAACTTCTCCCAGCCCCCCCCAACACCTTCCATTTAGATCAATACCCTTTCTGTCTCTTTTTAGAAACCAAACAGATACCTAAAGAATAATAATAAAATAAAGCAAATTAAGATAAAACAAACGGAAGAAAGAGAGTCAGAGTAAAATAAGGGAAACACAAAGACACAATGACACAAAGTTTTGTACACATAGGAATCCCATAAAAAAAACACTGAAAGCTATACTATAAGGACTTATAAGATTAAAAATAAAAATTAAACAAAGGAATAAATAAAATAATTATAAATGCACTGACACAACATGATGAGGCAAAGAACATCCAAAGAAACCATTGAGTCTGTTTTGTTTTGGCCATCTAATGCTGGACATGCAGCCTACATTTAAGAGTGGTTTGTTTCTCCAGTAAGACACCATTGGGGAAAACTAATTTCTCATTTGCAAGTGACTATCACTTATACATAGCTTCAGGGCTACGGATGGAGGCCTTTGTCTACTTCTTTGTGCTCTAGGGCTTTATCTGCTGCAGACCAATTCAGATCCTGTGTATGCTTCCACAGTGTCTGTAGATTCATACACACATCAGTCCTGCTATGCTTAGAAGGCCTTGTTCTCTTGATGCCTTTCATCCCCTCTGGCTCTTATATTTTCTTCCTCCTCTTTAACAGAGAGTGGAGAGATTTGATGGAGATATTCCATTTAGGACTGAGCATATTGTCCAGCTGTGGATCATTGTATTTGTTCCCATCTGCTGCAAGAGGAAGCTTATCTAATGATGGATGAGCAAGGCACTGATCTATGAATATAGCTGAATATCATTAGAAGTCATTGCAGAAAAGAGTGCAAAAAGACAGTGTATTCCAGAAAACCAGGAAATCAGCCATGAGCTTCTGACTCTGAAAATGACAGAGAAGCTTCACCTATGATACCTCAACAATACAGCCTCCAAAAATGATTTCTGAACAATGACAACATGAACTGGCATGCTAACATAGAAGGGGAGGGAGGTCTAATATCCCTAACCCTGGACAAAGAACTAGAGGTTAATAAGGAATACCAAGATCTGGAGAAATTGTCTTTCCCAAGGATGAGCCCCCTAACTAGTTATCCAAAACCAAATAAGCAGCCCTGAAATTACACCCACACTGAATGAACTGAGCATTATGTATTTGACTATTTAGGCACAGGTGTGTGTGTGTGTGTGTGTGTGTGTGTGTGTGTGTGTGTGTGTAACAACAAGTATGAAGAAAAGGAGGCCATGATGATTTTGAGAGGGATCAAAGCCTATATAGGGGTGTCTTGGGAATGATTGAAGGGAAGAATTTGGGAAATGATGTAATCATATTTTAATCTTAAAAATGATGAAAATATAATTTAAAGAATATAAGGGTGGTACCTGAGATTATCTTTGTCACTGAAAGGGGTCAATAAGTTCCAGTCAGTGAGATACAGATTATGGG
Organism: Peromyscus leucopus; assembly: GCF_004664715.2. NCBI lineage: Eukaryota > Metazoa > Chordata > Mammalia > Rodentia > Cricetidae > Peromyscus > Peromyscus leucopus. The sequence continues at coordinate 43,462,590 of NC_051071.1, read as the reverse complement.
ATAGCAATAATTGTTTTATTTTGTGGTATATGTTTCCTATTTGGAAAAGGATAGGTTAACAATTTCAGAATTTGACACATTTAGATTGACTGTTGAAATTTGAATGTCATTGTGGTAGACACAGATACTCAGCACTTGAAAAGAAAAAATAGACTTCACCACTGGGAGATGTCCTTAGAATCTTAACACTTCCAAACTAGCACAAATAAACGCATTATATACTATGAGAGTGGAAGCATCAAATGAGCAGACAAAGGTTCAAGATTCTGGAATGGAAATAACTAGGACACACTAAATATAGACTCCGGCTTCCTATATGGGACCTATTTGATCAGAACTTGCAGGTGGTAGGGATGAGGACTATATTTAAAACAATTTTCTTAAGTGAATTGTCAGTGTGGCCTAATTTGGGAATGATCGCGTTTAAATGAACTTTAAGCATCATAAGGCCCCACATTCCACTCAGTGTCCTACTATTTTTGGCTATAAAAATACAAAGGACAAAAGCCTAGACATATAGAGGGAGTCCTTTTTCTGCTTAGTTTTGAGAATAATGCATGTTCATCTCCAGAGTGGGATGATAGTAATAATATGTGAAGCTAGTCAGGCCAAGGAGGTTTGGATCCACATCACTCTAATACTGAAACAATTGTTGCTCTGCTACAGATGACTCTTTTTCTACAAGAGTGGGTTCAGTCCTATATATCTGTACATGTGAATTGATTATTAATGATGTACCAATTTGAATTAAAATTAAAATTGAAATTATGGATTAGTTCTTGGTCTTAATATTTCTTTCTGAAATTCCCAGCCATTATTTGTCACTGAACATGGAAAAATGGTGCTCTCTTTTCTTATTTTCAGACCTAATATTAGCACAATTATAATTCACTGTGTAAGGAAACAAATATACAAATTTCACAATTAAACTTGTAATAGTCGATGTGCAACGTGTCATCTGTTACTCAGTTGATTGTGATGAATAGTGTGTATTATTGCTTTTTGTGTGAATGTCATCCTGGCCAGGAATCTAAAGAGCAGAAGAGCTCTGTTTTATATATGGTGCTGATTACAATTTTGGGTATCTTGAAATATTTTCAACTGGTCATATATTTCCCCCTTCAGTAAACACCTAGCTCTTTCAGATTTTAAGAACAATAACAGTTGATTTCTTTTTAACTTTTTATTGTGACCAAAAATATTCCAAGAGGTAGTTCCTTCAAATCACGACTCTTTGAGCTCTTCATCATAAAAGCACCTGCCAAAAGGATGTGTTCTATTTGGCTGACCTGTATAGCTTGAGAAAGCAGCTTTCAGTTTCTGTGCAAGTATCTTCAGCTTGTATTTTCAAAGCACATTCTCCATCCTACATTTCACTCTCATTTTGAAGAAGTTGATCTGCAATGTTACATAATATAGCTTTGTTGCCATCTGGCCAGCGGAGACCTGCAGGAAATGAAGAAGAGACTGTGAGAGGGAGGTGATGCCTTTTTGTCCTATGCCCTTGAGAGTTCCCTATTACTCCCTGGAGAACAATCCTTCCTGAAGTGTTTGCTTGATCCTTCCTGCCACGGAAAGTTGGCAGTGAAATGATGCTCGTGACAAGAAATAGCTGAAGTGTTCTAACAGTTATGTTTCAGTTTTCCAGGGAAAGACTGCATTTTTTTAAACATTTTGCATTTATAGGAATTTATATTCAGTTTATTTTAAAATGTTTATTTTCAAAGAATCGCAATACAAATAAATCAAAATAAATTACTACCCCTTGGCACAAAACAGGCACATTTTCTCTACTGATATTTTCCAGACTTAGAAAGTAAAACTGGGGAGGGGTAGTGAATTTTGAATTCACCAAAATAATTATGAGCTTAACTAGCATTGATTTTCCTGAGTACTGTGCACATTTTGTTTGACAGTCGTACAGATGGCCTGGAAAATGTGGTTGTACCCCCTCTGCCTTTCCAAGAGTGTTCCTTGTAGTTAAGAGTTTTATCCTACAGAAAGTGGGTTGGTACAAGCAGTAATATTAAGGGTAACAGCCTGAAGAATTTCCCCAAATTGTGTTCATACATGTTTCCACAATCCCCTTCTTATAATTTTCCGTTGACTATTCTAAGTTGTCTATGTTACCTGCTCCTCACCAGAATGCACTGATACAGATTTAATGCTAAAATTTCTAGATATTATAAACTGTAATATTAAGTGTCCTTCCAGTTTTCTTCCTACATTGACACTGTTTAGAAATGCCACACAGTATATACCAACATTTTTCTTCTCATGTAATATGTATCCTGATTATGGTTTCCCCTTATTGCGTTCCTCCAAGTTCCCCTCCCACCTCACCTCACATCCAGACCATCCCTCTTTCTCTCTCTCATTAGGAAAAAAAATGAACAGATTTCTAAGGTACAATAATGAATAAAAATAAATACATTACAAGTGGGAATGGGGGGGAAGGCTGGGGTAGGAGGAGGGAGGACAGGGGAATCCATGGCTGATATGTAACATGACTACAAAATCTCTTAAATAAAATTAAAAAAAAATACATTAAAACAAAAACATACAGTAGGAAAAGAGCCCAAGAAATGATAGAAGAAGCAAATGTAGATGCAGAGATCCAATAGTTCACTTAATTAGGAATCCCATAAAAACACTAACGTGAAAGCCATACTATAGACACAAAAGATCTGTAGGGTAAAAAGAGAGATATATGTATATGTAAATTTGATGTTTTTTAAATCCCTGATATAACATTATGAGACAAGGAACTTCCAATCAACGATGCCATTGAGTTGCTTTGTGTTGGCCATTTACTGACAGATATGAAGCCTACATGAGTGTAGTTTGTTTTCTCAATGAGACATCTTGCAGAAAGCTATATTTTCATTTGCAAGTGATTATCAATTGGAAATAGCTTGTGGGATAGACTGAGCAAGGCACTGATCTATGAATCTGTCAAAATGTCATTAAGAGCCATTGTATTGTTTTCTCTTTGTTTCTATTTTATTGATTTCAGCCCAGAGTTTGATTATTTCCTGCCATCTACTCCTTTTAGGAGTGATTTCTTCTTTTTGTTTAGAGATTTCAGGTATACTGTCTAGTTACTATTATGAGGGCTTTCTTTTATTTTTTATTTATATTTTTATGTAAGCACTTAGTTCTATGAACTTACTTCTCAAAACCACCTTCATTGCGTCCTATTTGGGTATGTTGTTTATTCATTTTCATTCAGGTCTAGAAAGTCTTTAATTTCTGTTTGACCCATTTTTCATTCAGTAGTGAGTTGTTCAATTTCCATCAGTTTGGAAGTTTTCATTTGTGTCTGTTGTTAACATCCAGCCTTACCATGGTGGTCAGATAGGATGTGGGTGTTGTTTCATATTTCTTATATCTGTTGAGACTCGTTTGTATCCAAGTATGTGGCTAATTTAATTTAAAGTTTCATGAGCTGATAAGAAAAGGTATATTATTTTGTGTTTGGATGAAATATTCTGTAAATATCTATTGGGTCTATAATTTCAGTTAGTTGGCTCCATCATTTCACTGTTTATTTTTTTCTGGATGACTTCTCTATTGATAGATGCGTATTGAGGTCTCAAACTAATAGGGTTTGAGGGTCAATACATTTTAAAAAGTAATAGAAACATGTATGAATGCCTAACTTGGTGACAGCAGACTCCATTATGCTGCCAATCAATATTATCCAGATGTCTGCATCTGGTAACCTCATTCTTCAACTTTTGTTTTCAATTTACCTCTGGCTGATTTCTTTCAATGTATGATTTACTTATTCCCTGACTTCTGTCAGAATCTCTCTTTAATTGTCATAATTCACGCCCTGCAATTATGCAATTGATAGAATGAATAGACTTACAGCGAACAAACACCTACAGAGCCTGACATTAAATACTCAGCTTCCCACATTTAACACCATGCCCTCTATGAGATCAGATTTGAAATATCCCCAGACAACTACTTCATTTACAGTACAATACTCAGTTCCTCTGCTTAAGCTTCATCCTGTTTTCTTCCTTGTGACTTACAACTAGAAATTCTACTTTTGCCCTTTATTATATTAAGACTTGTGTGTTTGTTCTTGCTTCTAACAGTTATCTACCAATATAATATACAGCTAATAAAATTCATTTAATTAGATTTCATATCAATAAATGGCAATTCAATATCTTTCATAACATGGAAAGGTTTACATATACATAATACACACACACACACACACACACACACACACACACACACACACACTTACTGCAGTGAAATACCCTGACAATAAACAACTTAGTGCAGATAGAGTTTATTTTACCTCACAATTCCAGATCACAATAAATTACTTTGAGGAAAGTTGAGGCACCAGAAGCTTAATCAACTGGTAACATCACATCCCCAGACAAGAGTACAATGGCAGGAAAGCACACATTCTCTCTTCTTTGCTTGCTTATACTCAGCTCAATTTCTTGTCTCTTGCAAAGTCTAATTCATTTTATGAGACCAGAGTTATCCTGGTACCCAACCCACATAAAGACACAATAAAGAAAAAGAATTACAGAACATTTTACTTTATGAGCAAAGATGCAAAATTACTTGCAAACTGAATCCAAGAAAACATCAAAATGATGTCCACTATGATCAAGTAGGCTTCATTCCAGAGATCCAGGGATGAGTCAACATACAAAAATCAGTAAATGTAGTCCACTACATAAATAAACTGAAGGAAAAACAAGTGATCATCTCATTAAATACTAAAAAAGTCTTAGACAAAGCCCAACACCCTTTTGTGATAAAAATCTTTGAGAGATTAGGAATACAAGGGACATACCTAGACACAATAAAAGCAATTTACAGCAAACCCATAATCAACATCAAATTAAATGGAGAGAAATGTTAAGCAATTCCACTAAAATTAGGAACAAGACAAGGTTGTTCATACTCTCCATATCTAGTCAATAAACTACTTGAACATTGAACTAGAGCAGTAAGACAACTGTAGGAGATCAAGTGGATCTAATTGAAAAGAAAGAAGTCAACTTACTGTTATTTACAGATGAGATGGAACTGGTACAGGATGATAAACATTTTCAGCAAAGTGGTTGGAACTAAAAAAAAAAAATCAGTAAAAAAAGCTCTCCTATATACAAATGGCAAATGCATTGAAAAAGAAATCAATGAAACAACAGCATTCACAATAGCCTCACACAATATAAAACATCTTGGAGTAACTCTACTTGAGCAAGGGAAAGACTTATATGATAAAAACTTCAAGTCCTTGAGGAAAGAAATTTGTTGCAAAAATATTACGAAGTCCTTCTGTACCCTCTGCAGGTTCCCTTTGCAACTCTGCTCAGTACTTGGCACTGGCTGCTGGCTCCCCTATCCTTGGGTTTGTCCCACAGGCGACTCCAATGGTTCTGGGCTCTAGGCACGGTTTGCCTTTCTGTGAGAGCGTAGCCTCGTACTTTCAGACATTGTCCAGCAGCGGTGCCTATCCTCTCCAGCTCTGAGGAGTTGGTGGACATGCAATGCAGCAGGCATTTTGACCTATTGCCACCAAAGAGTGCACCTGCGGTTCAAGTGCTTGACTACAAAGCAGAGCCTCTTAAAGGAGCCACACCTCTGCATGCCCCTGGCAGTTACTGAAAAGCCATGTCCATCTCCATGTCCATAACTGTTCTGAGCTTTTCAAGGCCCTGTGTTTGGATACATGCTGCACACTGGGCAGCAATTGTAATCTGACTTTATTTGGAATGCCAGCTCCAAAATAATGGCAGGGAGACTTATTATTAAGTATTAAAGCTTGGCATTAGTTAGGCTAATCCACAATTATCTCTTAAAACTTAAATGAAACTATTTATATGAGACACAACTTCACAGTGTACAAAATACTTATCCCATAACATAATTGAATTAGAATCAGAAAATGAAAAAGCTCCATGCTTATGGATTGACATCATAAAAATGACCATCCTACCAAAAGTTATATACAGATTCAACACAATCTGCATTAAAATTTTAACACAATTCTTTTCAGGCCTTGAAAGGACAGTTCTTAACTTCATATGGATAAGAAAAAAAAAAAAAAAAAACGTGGACAGCCAAAATAATCCTAAAAATATGAGAACTGTGAGAGGATCACCATCCTGATTTCAGGTTGTACAACAGAGATATAGTAATAAGAAATACATGGTATTGGCATAAAAACAGACACATTGATAAATGGAATTGAATCAAAGTCCCAAACATAAATTCACACACCTATAGACATCTGATTTTTGATAAATAAGAAAGAAATATACCCTGGAAAAAGAAAGCATCTTCAAAAAATGGTATTGATCAAACTTGATGTCCACATGTAGAATAATGCAAATCGATTCATATTTATCACCTTACAGAAATCTCAAGTCCAAGTAGATCAAACACTTCAACATCAAACCAAACACCTAACCTGATAGAAGAGGTAGTAGGGAATAGCCTGAAACACAATTCTCTGGAAAGAACAAGGATAGCACAGGCACTAAGTTTAACAATTAATAAATGAGACATTATGAAACAGAAGTTCCTGTAATGCAAAGTACATTACCAAAAGAACAAACAGTTTGTCTATAAAATGAAAAAAAAAAAGTTTTTTTTGACAACTCTGCATATAATAGAGGTCTAATATCCAAAATATATAAAGAAATCAAGAAACTAGATATTAAAAAAAAAAATAGTCCAATTAAAATGGGGTGTAACACAAATTGCTAAACTGCCTTATTAATAAAATATGTAGAGCCATGTATTGGGGTGAATGCTGATAGATCAGAGAAGCACAACAAGCCACAGTCAACCTCACCTTGCCAACTCCTCAGCCAAACTTGTTTCTTCAGACTGTATGTCTCTGAGTCCTCACCTGGAAGGGTTCTCAGCTGAACTGCTTAAAAGCTTCTAGTTCCTGGTCCTCATGACTTATATACCTTTCTGCTTCCTGTCATCACTTCCTGGGATTAAAGGCACATGTCCTTCCCAAGTAAATACACAAGATCTCAAATGCTGGGATTAAAGGTGTGTGCCACCATGCCAGCTCTGTTCCCAGTGTGGCCTTGAACTCACAGAGATCCACATGGATCTCTAATTTCTGAGTGATAGGATTAAAGGCATGTGTGCCACCACTGTCTGAACTCTATGTCTAATCTAGTGGCTGTTCTGTTCTCTGCCCCAGATAAGTTTTATTAGGGTACACAATATATTGCAGGATACCATTTATAACCACAATGGGGTACATAACTAAACAGAGAACTCTCAATAGAGGATGGCTGAGAAACAAAGAAATGTTCAATGTCCTTGTCATTAGGGAAATGCAAATCAAAACTACTTTGAGATTTCATCTTACACCTGTCAGAATATTTAAGATCAATAACACAAGTGAAAACTCATTCTGGCAAGGATATGGAGCAAGGGGAACACTCCTCCATTGCAGGAAAGATCATAGGAGTCAGAGGGGATGGAGGACATCAGGAGAACATGGCCCACTGAATAAACTAAGCAGAGATCACATGGGCTCAGACACTGAACTAGAAAGCATTGTGCCTACATAGGTCTGTCCTAGGTCCTCTCCATGCATGTTATGACTCTTAGCTTGATTGTTTTGTGTGATTCCTAACTGTAGCACAAATCTTAAAAGGTCTTATTAATAAAAACACGCAGAAGCCAGATATTCGAGTGAATCTGAAAGGTCAGAGAAATAGAGCAAGCCACATCCAAACTCACCTTGCCAGTTCCTCATCTGATCTTGTTTCCTTAAGCTGGAAGCCTCTGAGTCCTCATCCTAATGGATCTCAGCTGAACTGCTGCTAAAAGCTTAAAAGCTTAAAAAGCCTAAAAAGCTTTCTAGTTCCTGGTCCTCATGCCTTATATATGACCTTTCTGCTTCCTAATATCACTTCCTAGGATTAAAGGTGTGTGTGTCACCATTTTCTGGCCTTTATACCTGTCTAGTGGCTGTTCTGTTCTCTAACCCCAGATAAGTTTATTGGGATGCATAATATACTGGGGGACACAATATCACCACACATAACAGAGACAGCTAGTGTATCTCTGACTCTTTTGCCTCTTCTCTAGACCCTTTTCCTTCTATTGGGTTGCCTTGTCCAGCCTTGAGGAGTCTTTCCATGACTTATTGTATAACGTATTGTCAGGTTTGGATGTTGGTTTTTGGAGGCCTGCTCTTTTCTGGAGAGGAAACAGTGTAAGTCAATCTGGGGAACAGGGAAGTGGGGAGTTGCTAGGAGAAGTTGAGGGAGGAAAAACTCATTGGGTGTATTGTATGATAAAAGAACCTGTTTTAAGTGAAAATTAAAACAAAAGAAGAAAACATTCTATTCTATGGATACAATGCTTTGATCCCCATATACACTCTATTCAATCACACCGAATGTTCTTTTTAATTTTCATGTTTTTCCTCAGCTTTTTTCCATAGAAGATACATCCTAATTAGCGTTGCCAACTATTTCCTAAGAAGATATTTTTGATTGGTCACTGTGCTAGAGCCTGTACAAAAAACACATCATCTAATCCTTGCAACAGCTAGCTAAGGGATAAAAACTGTTGCTCTTTTTACAGAGAGAGAGAAATAAAATAACCAACAGGTCTAGAGATGTGAAGTCAGAATATTAAAGTCCTCTAGTGAAATAGACAGTTTTAATTCAATAAATATTGACTCTTTTAACTCCTTTCCTGCATTTTCTTCATAATTCCAGGTTCTGTTTTTCTACTTAGTTATCTAGGAGTTTTGTGTATAATTTCATTCACAGAATTGGCACAAAGATTTATTTTGTTCATTGCTCTTGCTCCATGTTGGCATCAAATGGGAAAACGCACACAAACACATACACACACACACACACACACACACACACACACACACACAATGGCCTTTTCTTTTTCCCAGCCAAAAAAACTTGCATTTTCTTCCTTAATATAAAGCTTGTAGCTTGCTTTTCTTAGAGGTTGTATTTTAGAAAACTTGACGTTTTAAATTCTTCCTCAACTCTTTTGAGATATAAATCTTCACCTAGCCTCTTGTTAGTTTTATAGCATAGGAACATTTTTTTCTCAAGGACCTAGGAGCTATTCTTTTGAATGTAACAGCAGAAGAATGTGCAGCCCATATGTGGTGCTTATCTCCAATTCTGTGAAGCTGACCTCCATAAGTAGCACTTAATAACCAGATGGCCTGATCACCCTGGCCAGCCTACTCTGCAATATGTTTGAGCATCTCTCCCTTAGTTCACCTTCCTGTTTTAAAGCATCCCCAGACTTTTGTTTGTCTATTTTAGCCTAATCTCCCTTCCCTACTGTGTTCATCTGGAATGAATTCTTCATTTTTTATAAGACTGCTCATTGTAAATTCTCTTGCCAATTATCTGCATGTACCTTGTCTTACATTGTTGCTGCTTTTTTAAACTTCTCAATATGCTTCTGTGTTTATGGCTCCATGTCAATGAAATCGCCTATCTTTTATGTAATGTGGACACAAAGGACAAAATTCTTGTGTCTATTCACAAGGTTTTCCTAAACTCTTCCTCTACCAGATATATTGAATTTCATAAAACATTTTATAGCACATCTCTATCTGAACAAATGGAAAAATATTCACACAAGCTGTGGGCATAATGTTTGCTGGACCTGATTTTCTGCTCTTCCTTAGGAAAGTGACATGTTAGTTGCCCTTCTTGTCATGAGTTCCATAAGCTCTGGCCATTTCTCTTTATTGTCCATAAGAACTAAATGATGAAACCCTGCTGCTAAAGACACCACACATCTTGGGTGCCTATTATAAAGAAATTAATCTGAAACTATGTAGAAAACATTTTCTACAGCAACTAGCTTTCACAGTGCTAGGGTATGAGAAACAGCCCGTGTCTTACTCATATTTAACAAAGATCCAATCTCCAAGGCAAGTCTTGTTCACTGTTGGCAGGACTGTTTGGAGTGGGGGGAATAGCCAAATACTCCAGTGATTGAATTGAAGCCCCACACCACAGGAAGGAATCCATCCCTGGTACTGCAAGGAATCCATCCCTGGTACTGCAATCCCACTAAAATGCCCACTGGGAGTAGCTCATAAGCACTAAAGATGAACTTGTTTAACTTTTTTTTTTACTTGTTAACCCTTTAAGGATTATCTTGTTTAACTTAACTTTCAAAAGATAGAATCACTTGCTAAATACATACATGTACACCCATAGACAGTTATCATTTTCAGCCTTAACAGGAGAAGCCTTTCTTACTTTGAACTATGGTAGGAGAAGAGACTTTCAGGGTACAAAAGGTAAGTGATGGTTTAAGTGCTCATCAATAAATAAGATATTACCCCTTTCAAGGCTCAGGGCATAGTGTTGAAGAGGGGACAGAATAAACATAAGAGACAGAAATAGAGAGAAAAAGAAAATAGAGAGAATGACATTTTCTGGGTGATAAAGATCCATTGTAATCAGGAATTTTGAACAACTATAGGTACAGGATATGTATAAGAATGTGTTCATCAACAGAGAGGCATGAAATTAGAAGATGCCTAGCTGGCCTTCCTTCTCATCTCTGAGTTATGCTGTGAAATTCATGGAAAGTGAAACCACTCACTTCAGTTACTTACCTAGCCCTTATCTCACCAGATCCCCATTGTTAGTTCTAATCCAATGGTTACACACGTGACCCTGGTTAAAATAAATGAGTCACAAAACAGAAGCAAAAGTCATTAATTTGGGAAGAGGTAGAGTAGGAAGATTTGCTCAGCATGAGAGGGAGTAAGAGAAGGTGGGAAAGTGAGTTTTATGAATGCTTTGTTGATGTGTATGAAATTATCAATGAACTGACTAAATAAAAAAGCACAAATCCTCGCAGAAGTGTAAATGTGTGTTTGTGCATATAAATAGAAGTAAATAAGAGGTAATGGTGACAGAGAATGATATAGATTAGTGACACTTAACATCATTTCCACCCTTTCTTTACACCACAGAACCACCTATCGTTCAAGAAATCATAAATGCTTTCATGTTATCTGAAGTTCTTTCTAATATTTTGTAGAAGACCTGGATCTTCTTCCATATTAGTGTTCTTAATCCATATTTGCCAGTCATAAGAAAAGAATCTATCATCTCTGAAGGACTTGGCATTCATTTATCATTGCATTGGATTGTAGAGTGTATGCTTGTATTGCTTTGTATTGCTTTGTAAAGAGCTGGCAGTAGTTGCAAATGAAGGAGACAACAAATTCCTGATCAGAGGGTGAAAACAACCGCTGTCTACATATATTTATCTTATGATACTCAAATATTGCACAATGAACACTTTTAGGGTCAGCAGAATAAATTCAGTTAGAGCATTCTTTGGAAGAAGAGAATGAAGTGAATTATATTGCTTCTTTCATGTTTAAAGGATTAAAAAACAAGTTTTAAAGTTCATCAGACTCAGAAAGAGAAACTTTCAACTAAGAATTTAAAGAATAAGCTATAATGCCTTAGAAAGGGTTAAACATATTCTTTGTGGAAATAGTGTGCAGATAAAAGAAGAAATACTAAACTTTTAACATTTATTGTACTTTATTATAAGAATTTATATAAGACTATGAATATACTTGAGTATGCCATATAGCACCATGCATTTTAAGGATCATATTCTGAATTTTTATGCTAGCAATGTACGACACTCTAGGAATACAATTGTCTCATTTTTACCTATAACTAAATTCTTTTTTCTTTAGTGACCATTTAAATGGGTTTTAGGCATTCATTCAAGGAGTTTCATACATTATTCTGCCTATGACTGATAATGTGAACTAATCATCAAGAGTGACTTTATTTCATTTATAAATTCCTTGCAAATAGACTTTCCACTACTCTATTTGTCTATATTCTTCTACTTTTGAATGTCAGTGGGAATGAACTACAAATGCCTTTCAGACTTCATCATTTTTTTTTTCATGACTGACTTCCTTAAAGGCACTAAGAAATATATGATAGAGGCCAGTTAAATAGCAACAAAGGATATACAGCAGAAGACAGGTTTGAGCTATCCATTGTGGGACATGATTGGGAAAACGAGACCAGAGGACACAAATCATAAATGGATGCGCTTCTTTTCTGGCTTTAAAATTTCCTAACTGGCTCAGGAGAGATGGCTCAGAGAGCAATTATGCTTGCCATCAAAACTAACAAACCTGATGATTTAAATCTCATAGTCAGATCCTACATTGTGGGATGAAAGCGCTAACTCCCAGAAATTGTCCCCTTAATGCCACAACCAACTTCAACAAATAAGCAAATAAAAAATAAAATTTGCAAAATTTTCTTGCTACACTTGAGCAAAATGATGGTAATGATAAAAGAAAAGTTTTTCTTTCATTTTTTAATTTCCTTTTGAGATTTATTTCACTTTTCCCTTTAGATAAAATTTTTTTAGCAGTCTGTAAATTGTGGAGCTAATGTTTTTCGTACTCAGTTCAAATTTGTTTAATAAAATAACCATTGGACTGAGTCTACCAGGTTGATCTCAGTCCTGGGGGAGGCTTTGCCCTGGAGGAGGTGGGAATGGGGGGTGGGCTGGGGGGAAGGGGAAAGGGGCAGGAGGGGGGAGAACAAGGGAATCCGTAGCTGATATGTAGAACTGAATATTGTAAAATAAAATAAAAGGAAAAAAAAATAGAAACACTAAAAAAAAAAAAAAAAAAAAGTTCCATCAAGACACCTTAGTGTACAAAATGAACATATTGTTCATAGTTTTTGGTTTGGAAATCCCAGATTCTCCTTCATAAATGCCACCTTCTTTGTGTTCTAATAGGATAGAGGAGCAAGGCCTCACTTTCTTCTTCTTTTTTGTTAGCAGTAGTAATATTCACAGATGTGGGTTGGGTTTCAGCATATGAACTGAGAGAGTACTAATATTTCTATTGTAGCACCATGTGAGGGAACAGTGGTAATGTTCATTATAGTGACTATGTACTGGAGCTACACGAGATCAACTTTATGACTTTCCTTAATTTTTATTAATCTGTTGTTCTATAAACCCTCAGTGTGACATTAAGGGAGATTCCTATACCCTATTTCTATTTTTTCATACACCTGGTTGTGAAATATGGTTCCAAATTTGATCACACTATCAAATTTCTGAGGACCTTATGTTCACACTTCACCAATTTAGATAAACATTTCTAAACTGACACCAGTGAACACCAGAACTAAACTATTATTATAACTCCACAGAGAATTCCAGTATGAAAATTAGATTGATATAAATTAACCTAGATCATTGTTTTGAAATTGAGTGGAGCTATAGGTCTTTTAAAATAAATATAACTATATTATGAGTAAGTTTTAGTGTGTAGAAAAAATAATATTTTAGGTTAAGTGCTAAAAATTTTCTAACATTTTCATATGCCCTTGAATAGTATATTCTTCCTCAACTACTAAATGTTTATAAAGTTACACAACTACAGGGAACTTAGGACTATAGATAATGTCTTATATAATTATGTAATAATAGTTATTAATCCAATATGAATTATGTTGGCATGTTCCTATAAACGATATCTCACAATGCAAATATTTCTTGTCAAACGACTTTGGCAAATTAGAGTCAAATCCTTTTTTAAATTTATGTTCATGTGTGTCTGTGTGCATGCTATGTCTATGAGGTTAGAAGACACATTGGATCCACTAGAGATGGAGTTAAAGGCAGTAGTGTGATACCAAACATGGTTCCTGGGAGCAGAATTTGGTTTCCCTAGAAGAGCAGCAAGTGTTTTTATGTTGTGATCCATCTCCTCAACTTCCAGAATAAGAATTATTTTTCTATCAGAAATGTGATAGTTTGCGGTAGGGGTGGGTGTGGTAGATAGGAGAAACGTATCACAAAGCTCTCTTTGCCCATTTGGAAGGGAGTGTTATCACATCTCTTTACTCTCCCTGAGAATGAGGGATCAGATATATGCAAATGAGGCAGCCCATTCCACACTCTGATTGATGTACAGAGAGGCATGTAACTCAGTGCCTCAAGTAAGAGTCTGCCCTGGGAATTTAAACAACATCCTTAAGGCAGACAAGTTTAGAGATGACTTTAAGCAAAATGAGGTGTTGCATTATTTGTATCCAGATTGTAGCCCAGTAAATCCTATAACATGAAGACCTTGTTAAAATGTCTCCACCTCAGTGAAGTCAGAGGTCATTAGCTTTGCTTTTCTTCTTCACATTACAACAGTCCTGATTGCATTTTCAGAAACACTATACAGAAGTATTCCAAACTGTACATAAAGCTATTTATAAAAGCTCTCCAAATATCACTTTTATCATGCTGATCCTATGATCTATAGCCTGAAATAGATCATTGTTTGTACTTCAGCAAATATAAATCATTCCTGGTCCACTTGCTTCCTGTGTATTTGTTCCATAGCATAATAGATTTTCCTTATTCTTTTCCTTGGCAAATCACCTTTGTCATCCAAAGTGCATAATAAGAGTCAAAATTTTTATTTCAATTTCTGGTAAGAGTTCTTCTTCTTTTTATTAATTTTTATCTGTATTGATTTATGAGGTCTACTGTTTACATCTGAGAGTAGGATCCATGCTGTATTTACCTTTTAACTTTCACACCTAGTATTGTAGCTGGTACAAAGTAGAAAATCTATTAATATTATTGAATTAACTAAATTGAATTTCCTTGAAGTTAATAAAACCCCAGGCTGACTTCATAAATACAATTACAGTTTTCAAAACAAGGTCAGCCATGTCTCCAATGTTTAATCATGTCTCAAAATTTACTTTCAGTCCCTGTACAGCTCTTTGAAGAATGTGAAGATGATAACAAATAAGAATATTTCTCTATATGAAGCTGAATTATTAAAATGATATTCAATCAATTGATAGAAGGACACCTGTTCTGATGACTGTTTTCAGTATTTACAGAAATTACAATGCCATTGGAAATGTGTTCAAATATGTTGAGAAGTTAAAGATACATATTAAATAACTTTAAATACAATAATTATCATAAAGTCATTCAAAGGTGAAACAGAAGGTTAATTAAAGAACTTCAAGAGTCTATAGGTTCTACAGTGATCTCAAAGCCAACAATGGGCTGCAAACATTAATGAAATATAACTCAAGAAAAAAAAAACAGTTTGCAAATTTCAACCATTTCAAAGCAACAAACTTTTTGAAAACCATCTATTATACTTTCATTTACTGACAAATAAATAAGATACACATGAATTGATGGATTTTTTTCTGACTTAAGAATTCCTTGATTCAGGCTGGGGAGATGGCTCAGAGATTAAGAGCACTGACTCTTCTTCCAGAGGTCCTGAGTTCAATTCACAGCAACCACATGGTGGCTCACAACCATTTGTAATGAGATCTGGTGCCCTCTTCTGGCTTGCTGGAATACATGCAAGCAGAACACTGTAAACATAATAAACAGTAATAAAAAAAGATTTCCATGATTCATATCACTGCTAGTATTTTCTTCAATCTAAATTAATATTCTGTTTTAATAATCAGTATCAAAATGTTATAGTTAAGATTTCTATTGCTGTGAAGATGCACTATGATCACAGCAATTCTTATATAGGATATCATTTAACAGGGACTGGCTTACACTTTCCGAGTTTTAGTCCATTATCACCACAGTGGGACATGGCAGTGTCCAGGAAGACATGGTGGTGGAAAAGGAGCTGCGAGTAGGGCAGGAGCTACATCAAGATCCTGCAGGCAACAGGAAGTGAGCTGAACTAGACATAGCTTGAGTACAGGAGACCTCAAAGCCACCACCTCCCCCACTACCACAGTGTCACACTTCCTCTAACCAGACCACATGTACATAGGACAGACCTCCTAATAGTGCCACTCGCTGTGAGCATACAGGGGCAATTAAATTCAAACGACCACATAAATAAAGTAAGAATAAAAATAAATACCTAAAAAATTGTTATGGATAAAAAAAATTAGCAAAGAAATTGACAGGTAATTTTTGGATAAAGTTAATATTTTTACATGCATTTTAGAAGGGTATGACTGTTAGCTTTTAGTTCATAAAATATTCTGAGGTACAGATTTTATTTGTTATATTAGTAGTGCTTTGAGAATTCATTACTTTATAGTTTTAACATATTCATCCCTTCTCCCCAAGATCCAACATCCCTTTTTCTAACTACCCAACTTCAATTTCTTCTTCTTCTTCTCCTCCTCTTCCTCCTTTTCTTCTTCTTCTTCTTCTTCTTCTTCTTCTTCTTCTTCTTCTTCTTCTTCTTCTTCTTCTTCTCCTCCTTCTTCTTCACCTTCTCCTCCTCTTCCTTTCTTCTTCCTTCCTTCTTCCTCCTCCTTCTCCTCTCTTGTACTCCTCTTCCTGCCCCTTCCTCCTCCTCTTCTTTTTCTTCTTCTTTCTTCTCCTCCCCCTCATCCACATCCCCAGCTTAGTGGCACACGGTGGAGGTCCCCAGCTTTGTGGCCCATGGTGGAGAATGGTGTACAAGTCAATGGAAACACCCTAAACAAATTGAGTATCCCTCTCCCACAGCAGCAACCAATTAGCAATAGCTTCTCCATTACAACAGGAACTTTGTGTGTACTTCCTCTCTCCATGCTTGCTTTTTGTGTTTCTTTCATTCTCCACTTCAATCTAGGCTTCATATTCATAGCTTCATATAGTTGCCAAATTCACAAGTAATAAATAAATAAATAAATAAATAAATAAATAAATAAATAAATGTTACTACTGTGATGAGAAAAGAGTGAAATAGAAATTGGTTTAGTGACAATAAACTGAATGAAGACTAAAAATTAACTCCAGATAGAAGAACAGATAAACATTAGTATGTAAAACCCCCCAAAATAAGTAATATTTTTTTTTCTGTTCATAATGTACTTCTATTCTTGCTTCCCAAAGAAAGAATGTTTTTTTTTTTTCTGCAGACCTTTTATATGAAATTCACCCAATAAGAAGTTTTTCTTGCTATTTACTAGTTGGTCAAATTCTTAGGTAACAGGTATAAATGTCATTATATTCTCCTCTTTTGTGTCTTCTGTCACAATTTATACATTGCATTTATTCATGTAAGAGACACCATGATCACAATACCTCTTATAAAGAAAACATTTAATTGAGGTGGCTTGCTTACAGTTTCAGAGGTTCAGTCCATTATGATCATGAAAGTGGAGCATGGCAGCTTGCAGGCAGACGTGATGATATGACGAATATTGAATTCTACACTAGTTTTAAAGTATCAACAGGATCCCAATTTGCTCACCCAACAAAAGCACAAACTTTTCAAGAATTACTTAGTGAGACAAGACAGAAATTTTATCATCAGGATAATAAGTATTATCTATAACCTTATGATATTTGGTTGAAGTGAAAAAAATAATACTGAGTAAGAAGGATCTTATTTATCTTGTTTATGTTCTTGAAGTCAATTCTTTAAGCAGTAGAAAAATCTGAGAACACTGTGCCAATTGGACATTCATAAATAAATTCTCATCTTACAATGCTACAAAAGAGGCATTTGAAACTAAAATGAAAATGGAAGATCCATGAATAGCCATGAAAAAATACAGTAGTGCAGCAGACGAATCATTTAGTAAAGTTTGAATGTACAAAAGAAGTCTTTATTTCAGATTTCTTAAAACACCAAAATAGTAAATTAAACCCCAAATATAAAGCCCACCCAAATAGCTATCACTGATCTAATTCAAATTAAACAGAGAAAATTTGAATTCTTCATTTAAAGTTTTTTCCAAAATATCATGGGGCCATTGTGAGTCATTATAATATTATATATAATATTATACATACATGTGCATGTATATATCTGTAACTATTCTTCAAATATAATATTGTAAAATAATAATTTATGAGAAATTCATCATCTCATTGTGCTCTAAATGTAATACATACACAAGAAATAAAATTCTACTATGTCTTTATAAATGTCGCTGTAAGAATAAAGGTATGATATATGTTTGGAGTCTGAAGAAAATATATTATGGTGGATTTGGTTTTACATTTATATCATAAATTAAGAATATCACTAAAAATTATAAGGTTTGAGGGTGAGGTTCACTGTAACTCTTATCTAAGAAGAAATGTTGCTATAATGTTCTGCATCAGCACTTTCTGAAATGACAGTAGATGAAGAATAATAGGCAATGCCTAGGAATGCAAGATGTAAAATGAAAATTACCCAGCTTAGTCTGTAACTACCAGCACCACCTGCATTTGGTGGTGCAGAGATTCCCTCCACTTTTGTACCTTCATGTTTTGCAAAGGGCTTGTGGTTGGGGAAAGAGCCTAGATCTGCATAGGGACTCTCTGCTCATTTTCCATGCTCCAAATGACAGAATGAATTAACCCCTGAAGAATCTGTCCCTGAACATGATGAACAAAGAATAATTCCTGTATTTAGTGCAGTGTCAGACAAAAGGGACAGTGATCCAGAGATGTAAATGACTGAAAGGGCTTTTTCCCAGAATGTTAATAACAGGTCAGTAATCATTCTGAAAAGAAAAGGGACAGATAGAATTCTATTGAGAACTCAGCCTCCTGTGTTATATATTGACATACGACCTACAGGGAAAAGAATTTAGTTTATAAGGGAAGACACATTTTCTGCTTGCAATCTATATTAAATGTTTAATTAAAGTTAATAGAAAGACTCCATTTAAGAAAGCAATTAAGCCGGGCGGTGGTGGCGCACACCTTTAATCCCAGCACTCGGGAGGCAGAGCCAGATGGATCTTTGTGAGTTCGAGGCCAGCCTGGGCTACCAAGTGAGATCCAGGAAAGGCACAAAGCTACACAGAGAAACGCTGTCTCAAAAAACTAAAAAAAAAAAAAAAAAAAAAAAAAAAAGAAGCAATTAAACACTAGGATACTAGAAAATGTTTTTCCCACTTTTGGCTGTTATGCTATGGGAAATAGCAGCAACATTATTGTCCACTGTGTCAGAATAAAGAATCCAGGGGGAAGTATATTACCCACATTGTTTTTCAATGCTTAGCCATATGTGGCAAAAAAGACAATTCTTGAAAATAATATAGACAATAGTTCTTTATAATTTTTTTTAAATAAATGAGGATTTACCTTGTCATTCATGTTCAATATTGTTCATATATTGACAATTTTGTGTCTAAGAAACTTTTATCTGGAACATAATGGGAAAAGCTGTGGAAATGTATTTCACTGTACAAAGTATTCAGTGAGCTAGACTTCCAAGATAATGAGTTTCTGGGACCTTCTTAGAACGAAATTAAGACTTGCCCTTTCTCTTTGAAAATACTGGGAGAAAATAGAAAGTTCTGTTTTTTGGACATGTGCATAGTATATTCAGAACAACATGAAAGTAATTAAATGACCTTAATGTGTTCATGTACCCCCCCCAAATGCAGAAGACTTGAAAGGGATAATGGTTGTTTGTTTTCACAACTTTACTCCATCTATTAATTATTAAACAACAACCATCAACTGTAAATTATAAAGTAGAAGCACAGTAAATTGTTAAATGAAGGATTATATATCCTCTAGATGTTTTATGTTTTAAAACAGAAGAGATTAACATAGAACTGTGATGAGTATGAGCACATATGTGCCTCTGCATGTAAGGGTTTATACCAATTATTATTCAGATGGATCTTGTGTTTTGATAATTCTAAAATTAAAAATACAGGGACACATGCAATAGGTTAAAACAACAAGAAGAGAGGGATGACTCAAAAATTGCAAGCAACTCTCATTATGTGCCTATGACCTTGCACACCAACTGGTAGAATGAGGTCTGCAAAGAGCTGAGAGAACAATGCCGTAAAAAGTGACTGCGAATAATTTCTGGATCGTTTTGCCAGTGCTTCCTGCTTTAATCATCTCTTCCTTATCATTTTAGAAATTGACTGGGCCACCCAGCAAAATTAAAAACCGAACACACCACGAGCCAGAAACTTGTAAACACCCATTTCCCCTAGTATATACTTAATAAAGAGGTTTCATTTGTCCTATGTCTCTTAAATGGACTAAAGCAAAAGCCTCTTACATTAGAAGAACATTTCATTGAGAGAACAATTTCCCATTTAGTCAAAAATAGTAAAACATAATGTAAATGTCAAAACACAATCTTTATGACAGAAGGAAAGGAGGATACAAATGATGTAATAAAGGAAGAATGTCAAGGTTGTGTGCACATGGCCACATTTAAGCAAAGTAGAGAAGAAAGTTTGAGAAACAAGTGTGGAACAAACAACAGAACACAGATGTGATGAAAACAGAAATTGAACTCAAAATACTAGTTCTAAAGAGACACTCTGTTTCGATTTGCTCATAATATTTCAAATGATGCTACAAAAAGCAACATGATACCCTAGTGGATGAAAATGAAAGTATGATTCTGTCATTTAAGGCTTTGCCCATTCCAGGTGCAAAGTACTGTCTTCCTCTATGCCTCCCCCCCCATTACCCTTGACTAAATACCAATGCATCACTGTAGGCTAAAATATTTTTTTTTTCTGGTGTATTTCTTTTTTTTAATTTTATTTTACGATACTATTCATTTCTACATAACAGCCACAGATTCCCTTGTTCTCCCCCTTCCTGCCCCCCTTCCCTTCCCCCCAGCACACCCCCATTCCCACCTCCTCCAGATCAAGGTCTCCCCTGAGGATTGAGATCGACCTGATGGACTCAGTCCAGGCAGGTCCAGTCCCCTCCTCCCAGATTGAGCCAAGCATCCCTGCATAAGTCCCAGGTTTCAAACAGCTAACTCATGCAACGAGCCCAGGACCTGGTACCACTGCCTAGATGCTTCCCAAGCAGATCAAGCCAATCAACTGTCTCACCTATTCAGAGGGCCTGATCCAGTTGGGGGCCCCTCAGCCTTTGGTTCATAGTTCATGTGTTTCCATTCGTTTCACTATTTGTCCCTGTGCTTTATCCAACCTTGGTTTCAACAATTCTCGCTCAAATATTTTCTTAATAAAAATTAAGTTTACTTTAAAAAGGAAAATCTATTTTAAAGTATGGGATATTATGAAAAGAATAATATCTTGGTGGGTGCCATAGAATTGATATCAGTTATTTTAAGATTATCAAATTTAAATGCATAGATTTTTGAGAAAAATGTGTTCCTATTAGGATGTAAAAAGGAGTGGTATATATACTTTAAGTCACTTTGGTACATTTTATTCTTAATGGAGCCTAAAAACTGAAAATAATTGTAATACATATTTACATATGTATATGTATATATTTGTTCACATATCATGTATCAGCATACACTATTTGTTCTGATCCTTCCAAACTAGATTCCAATGTTACTTTTATCCACCCCCATAACTATAACTAATTAAATAATAATTATACCAATTTGGGTTTATCCTTGTTGATTTCTGGGAACTTCCCTAGAACTTGGTTTTTCCCTATCCCTATGATGTCTCCAGAAGTCCAGTCAAAGAGAAAGAAGAAGGATTCTATAAGCAAGGGGCATCAAGATCATGACAGGGAAAACTACAGAGACAACCAAATTAAGCTAGTAGTAACTCTTGAACTTTAGACAAACAGCTGTAGAACATCCATGGGACTGGACTCGGTCCTCTACATAAGTGAGACAGTTGTGTAGCTTGATGTGCTCAAGGGGCGCCCTGGCAGTAGGATCAGGGTCTATCCCTGGTGCATAAACTGGCTTTTTAGAGCTCACTATCTATGATGGGTTACTTTGCTCAGCCTTGATGCAGGGGAAGAGCTTGGACCTGTTTCAACTGAATGTACCAGGCTCTGCTTACTCCTCATGGGAGGACTTACCTTGTGGGAGGAGGAAATGAGTGTTGGGTTGAGGGGGGAATGCTGGAGTGCTGAAGAAGGAAAGAAATGTGGATCTGTGGTAGTTATATAAAATGAAAAAATAAAGTCTTATCCATCACAAAAATTAATAATTGGACCAATTCTGCTTCAGCTCTTGGTGAATGGTCATAACCCTTTAAGCAGATATTTTATATTCCTTTATGCTTCTATATAATCTAATTTTCATGCATTTAATAAAGACCTTGAAACTAAAAAAGATATGAAATTACTCTTATGTTCAAATTAATTCAGTAATTGTCAAACACTCTTAAGAATAAAATCAAAAATCTTTATGTTGACCTATGATGGTTCATGGATGCTATCTTTGATTCAAAAGTGATTCTCCAGGCCTGACAGTTTTTTTTTTTTTTCTGGCATGCTGGAAAATTCCTGTGCAATGGAGAAAAGGGACTTTAGAAAGAGACAGAGTCAACATTTACATAAGCTAGAATGGCTTCTCTCTATACAGGTCCAGAAAAGCTCTATCAGGAATTCCTTTAACTGTATTAAGACCAAGTTGCAAAGGTGGAATGCTCTCTCTCTCTCTCTCTCTCTCTCTCTCTCTCTCTCTCTCTCTCTCTCTCTCTCTCTCTCTCTCCCAGACTGAAATCACAAAGAAAATGAGAACAATACTTGGTTGTCATTTTAATCCAAAAGAGAATTATTAAACTAACTAATTTCCATCACAAGGACCACATATTTCACTCATAAACACTTACAACTCCTTAATATTTTCTGAATACCCCCATCTCTTTCTACTAGGGAAATGGAGCATTCATATATAAGGATAATGTTAAGCAGGTGCATTATGATATTCAGTCACCTACTATTATGTTTTCAGTCCAGACACAATTCACTCACACTAGAAATTAAAAACAGATCTGTGTCTATTTTCACGGACTTCAATTCTCCTTTGGGATAGATGCTACAGAATAAATTGATGAATGGAAAGCCACCAGTGTTCTCACTTTATTATAAAGGATAGAAACTGCCTTAAGGAGGGCTTCCATGCACCAGTGGTCGCAATGGAAGAACACACAGTGTTTGGCAGCATGCAGTGAGTTAATGCAGGGGGCAAAGAGAGAAGAAGAGTTCAAAGATGGCATACTTCTGTCCACAGGTCTTAGCATGCCAGCCAGGCTTATCAAAACACTGGGTTTGTTGAAATAAATTTGGAGGAAGGTTTAAAAAAAAAAAAAAAGGCCATGAAGCAGCTAATACTAATGCTTGAGAGTGGAGTGACTTCTCTTTCTCGGTAAAGACCAGAGCACGACTTCATTGTTGCAGTGATTACAGCTAAGTTGTTGGCCTATGAGATGAATAAAATATATGAACGTTTAAACTTATTCTGCTTTAAGGCATATATGATTGCAGCAGCTAACCTCCCCTCGACCTAATTCAGGTAAAGACAGGCTTTTATTAAACTTCAGAAGTAAAATCATGGCAGCCAGCTTTTGTGCAGTTTGTTAAAGGTTATATTAGAATTTATTTTGCACTTGGAGTAAATGAGCTGCTCTGATTATCCACTATAGCAGGCTGCAGTTTGAAGGGACTCTTTTAAGTAAACTGAATCGGAATGCTCATAAGCGCTTGTCAATTGAGGCTGCAAGTGGTTTAATCTAAATCACAGCATGAATAATGGCAGTAAATCCTTCTCAGGACTAACAATTCACCAGAGGGCAGATCTGTGACAATCTTTTCCTTTAGCCTGGAATTGTGAATGGGGCTTTAAATACAAAGATTTTACATTTGTGGACCCAGTGACTTCCTTTCCCAATAGAATACCTACAAATTCAGAATATATTTCCTATCAAAACATATATTTTTATTTAATAATAACAACAATTGTTTCATAGTCAAATAACATCTAAAAAACCTTGAGCATCATTTTCTTCCAAAACTACACCTTGATTTACTGTCTAAACACTAAATGCAAAGTTTGGTTTTCTGTTGCTGGCACTGCTCTCCTCTCAACTTTCACCTATTCCAAAGCCATGTCCTTATAAGTGACGTGATGGCCAGACACCAATTACTATTAGCACTATTCAAGATAATGCCATTTTATTCCTACTCTTCTACTTACTCGACAGATTGTTTTTCTTCATTTTTGGTTTGATTGTGCTGGAGATTTCTAAACTTAATCAAATTTCTTGTTTTCTTTTGCTTACATTTAAATATGACAAATTGTCTTCTTGGTTTAGAAAAAAATCAATATTATTACTAAATTCAGTATCTATAAGTGAAAATATATTCTATGTATATAAAATAATAGAATGTTAAAAATTGCATCTTCAGTCTACAACAGAGAAATAGCACACACAAGTTCACATTTGTAACAGTGTGCACAAAGCCTCTGCAAGTTCAAACCAGACCAAATCCCAGCATGGAGAGGTGAGTTGGTCGCACAATCCCACCCATAGCCATGGAGCAGATGGTAATTTTTAGATGCTAGGGGAGTGAAAGGACAGTTTTCTCTAAGAGTGCAACCCCGGATAAGGTGACTGGTTCCAGAAGTAGAGCAAGCATACATCCCATGGTACTTGGGCAGCACAAATTGCTTTCAAAGGGAAAAAAATCTTAAGATACAATGATGGACAGGTAAGGAAGTGAATGTAGTTTTGGAAAGAGTTGGGGAAATTGGGGTTAATATAATAAAGTCACATTGTCCTGAATCTAAAACTCTCCAAGAACTAAATTTTTTTAAGGTGAAGAATCAAAATTTTTCAGGTGGTCTTAGATACTCTAATAACCTAAATAAAATACCCAACAAAATCTTAATTTTAAATTTTGGTCCTTTAGTGGGTTAGCATCACACTATTGGAGTAAGCAGTTCACAGAGCACAGATAAAAATGAAACACATAATAATTTGGCTTCTTCAAGGAAGAGGTCAAGATTTGCAGACTTGGGGGTGAGTACAGACTATCTACAAGACAGCCACCTCATTTTTCTCTACTTTAGAATCTCTCTCTCTCTCTCTCTCTCTCTCTCTCTCTCTCTCTCTCTCTCTCTCTCTCTCTCTCTTTCTCACTAATTCTGTTCTTCCTAGGAGTGTATAAAATTATTTGTTGCATCAAAATAACATGATTTCCACAGTGAACCTGTCCAAGTGTGAAACTTTGAGCAAGGCACTTAAAAACACAAGGGAGACCTCATGAATATTGTAGCTTTACAACAGATATAAGTTCCTTTGTCCCTTCAGTCTTGAGAAGACAAAACAAGGTATTTATCAATGAGATAAGGGGATAGGCCTTCCAAGCAACAAATCTATGGGTAGCTTCACCTTTTACTTCCTTGAACGCATAACTACAAAAATTAAGTATCGGTTCGAGAGACACATAGTCTATGGTATTCGGTTGTATTGTAGCACCTTTGTTTGTCTTTCTGTCTCTCCTCATCTTTTCAACTATTCATGATCTTTTAGAAAATTTGAGATCTAACAGATATTACCCATAAGAAGGTCTATTTGCAGAAGAGCTGAAGAAACAAGCTATAGACCTGTTGTGATAGCAAATAATTTTTATATAAAATAAGGGTGCCACCCTGAAAGGACAGAGCACACATATACCTCTTATAAAGTAATTGGAGAAGCCAGGAAAGGTTGTGATCTCAGTACATGAATGGAACCTGGAAGGTAATGAGTTCAGGGTTATCTTCCGAAACAGAGCAGATTGAGGCCATCCTCATCTGTGTATGACCCTGTTTCAAAACCAAACACAAAACAAGTGAAATTCACGCAATTGAAATAAAAGCAAAATACAGTTAGACTAAGATCTTTCATTTCAATGCTCATATACAATCCCTAAAACCCCAAAGAGCTAAAGTTTGTTCTTTCCTGTGGAAGCTTTCAGTTTCTTCAGAAGATCCTAGCAGGGCCTGGCACACAGAAGAAAATTCCATGATAGCATGGAGTGTCAACACATAAAACTATAGCTTTGAGAAGTATTTTTGTTTTTGTTTTTAGGTTTTTGTTGTTGTTGTTGTTTTGTTTTTAGAGACAGGGTTTCTCTGTGTAGCTTTGCGCCTTTTCCTGGAACTCACTTTGAGAAGTTTTAAAGCACACTGATGTAGAGTGCACACCAGGAGTTGCCTGCCAGGTGTGTATCCTGCAAAGTACATCTCCAGGAATGTCCATCTCCTTTCTTTGTGGTTCTTTTTTTTTTTTTTTTTTTTTTGGTTTTTCGAGACAGGGTTTCTCTGTGTAGCTTTGCGCCTTTCCTGGAGCTCACTTGGTAGCCCAGGCTGGCCTTGAACTCACAGAGATCCGCCTGCCTCTGCCTCCCGAGTGCTGGGATTAAAGGCGTGCGCCACCAACGCCCAGCTCTTTGTGGTTCTTTGCAGAGGTCTCACCAACATCATTTAAGGTTCTGATCCAAATACATGCTTCACTGTGAAAGGAGAATTTGTAAATCTGAAGCATGTGAATTAATAATTAAAGTATCAGAGCAGTATATTTTAATCCTATGGCCTCACAGGATAATATATGCCCTTCACAGTGTTTAAGTTCTATACACATAGGTTTTTCTCCCCTTTCACTCATATCCAGAGAGAAGCTTCTGCACAGAAAAGGACGCTGTCATGGTGACATAGTGTCTTTGGAAATCATATCCAACACTCATAATCTATGAAGAAGGTGGTTGGGGGACAGCTGTTAGGAATCTCAACACAAAGGATACTAGAAGTAATGAATAAACTGTGAAACCGCTATGCCGCTTCCTAAATGATGAATTTCATGAACACTGATACATGGAATATTTTGTTATATAATTAATATCAATTTTCTGATTCCACTGGATAAATACACAGGCAATGATGGATTTATTCTGTGCATAAGCAAAACTCTGCCAAACATCTATGAGTTCTTGAAACAGTGAAAAGAAAATATTTTTTAATTAGAAAAGACATCAATATAAACATGTGTATAATCTAAGACTTGTGAGAAGTGAAAAGTAAAAATGAGTTTTTATGTAAATTCTTACAGTATGACAATGTAATTTCTTATGTCTAATTTACATAATATCTCATTTTCATAACAATCTTCACATTATCATTGATAGGCATTCCTAAAATCTATGAGCAATTTTGTTGTTAAAGATTTTCTTTCAGATATGGATGATGGGAAGTTTTAAATTATTTTAATATGTACAAAAATAGAGTATTCCAAATGTCATATCTTGTCACCCACAAACTGGTGAGTCCCAGGCTACTGTGGCAGAATCTGCCTTGTTGGGTGTTCCAGTGGAATATTTTGTTCATGGATTGACTAGTGTTTATAACCTTACTGTGTGAATAACTGAAGGGATCATGCTATTATATTGAATATAACCTGCACTCAAGCTCAAATCCAAGACTAGAAAGCAGACACAATCTGAGACATTGTGTGTGAGAACCTGTGTATTCTGAAAAGACTGGAAGAGTGGCACTCTGGAATAAACGACTGTGGTAAGCGTGAGCTGTGAAGCAGGGGAGCTGTAGATTCCTAGTGTGTGATCCCTGCCTGTTTAGCACTTTGGAAACAATTTTCAAGCTGTCCTATGTGTATAGATAGATCTTATACCAATTGCAATTTAAACCTGAGATCATGATATTACCCACTAATCTTCCCCAGTCTGTTCCTTCTGTGGTCTTCAAAACTGACAATAGAGCTTTCAGAACCCAAGCTTATCCATGGCTGCCCTGTTTCCTATTTCATCCACTTAAAAATGCTTACCTCTGTCTTCAAATTATTAGCAGGATCAGATCATTGTTTAAATGACCACTTCCACCATGGTCGGAGACAACATAGTTAGTTGGAACTTAATATTGTTTCCTTCTTCCTCTAGAGACCTCCAGATCCACTATCTCTATGCCTTCTGTGTCAGGCTGTTCTTAATACAGTAATTAGAGGAACTGCTAGCAAATGAGTCACACCTGCATATTAACCAATGAAAGCTACCAACCATTATCCATCAGTCTGAATGAACACCTGTAGCAAGCTTTCTTGTGGGAATATTTTTCAATCGCCAGCCCCCAAATAATGACACGGAGACTTATAGATTATGAAACTTGACATTGCGCTTAGTATTGTTCTACTAGCTCTTATAACTAAAATTAACCTGTTTCTATTAATCTATGTTCTGCCACGTGGGTCATTTACCTCTGCTCTGTACCATATTTCCAACTTCTTCAGAGTCTCGCTGAAATGCCTCTGGTGTAATCTGTAGTGATATATTGTATATCCTAACAAAATTTGCCTGAGAATCAGAGAACAGAACAAACCATTAAATTAAACATGGTTGCCAGGCAGTGGTGGCATATACCCAGCACTTGAGACCTCATGCCTTTGCTTG
Source organism: Peromyscus leucopus (assembly GCF_004664715.2). Lineage (NCBI taxonomy): Eukaryota > Metazoa > Chordata > Mammalia > Rodentia > Cricetidae > Peromyscus > Peromyscus leucopus. The sequence goes on along the minus strand of NC_051071.1, from coordinate 43,434,405 downwards.
GGAAGCACACACACCTTTAATTCCAGGAAGTGATGGCTGGGTGAAGAAAGGTATATAAGGCTTGAGGAGATGGGAACTAGTAAGCAGCCTTTTTGACTGAGGAAGTTCATTCAGCCAGAGGCCTATTGGCTGAAGCTTTTCAGGCCAAAGAGTCCTAGAGGTAAGAGGTGGCTTGTTTCTTTTTCTCTCTAATCTTTCAACCTTTATCCCAATATCTGGTACCAGGTTTTTTATTATAAGACCTTTACAAATTTGTGTTACAGTAACCTGCTCGCCTAGATTCCTCCTCTTCTTCCTCTCCCTCTCTCCTGTCTACCTATTGACCATTCACCTTTTTTTTAAACCAATCACAGTGACACATCTTCAGACAGTGTAAACAAATACTCTGTAACATCAACCAGTCTTCAAAATGACCTATGATGTTCCACATCGTATCACACAATTTTATCCTCACTATCTCTAATAATCCATTCTGATTTTGTTGCTGTTCCATCTGCTCCAAGCCCATGAGCTCTGTTGCATATCATTTCGTTTCTTTTGTTTATCATCACACATTCCTCTATGTTTACATGGTTCACTATCCCTGCACCTCTGGCCTTTCTTCAGATGCCACATTCTCCTTGACTTATATCCTATCCGGTTTGTTTAATATTGTACAGCCTGCTTTGACTCTAAAACCCAATTCTCATTCATTATTAATCAACTGTTTTCTGCCTTAAGCTAAATATTCCACTAAACACAGCAAACTGCTTAGAAGTGGACTTTACCATTAATAAGTGTATCACTTGAGCATGTGATCTCTTTCTCCTTTCTTTTATTTCAGCAGTATGACCTGAATGTTATATTTGTACTTAATTATTTGGTTTTTATATCTCTTTCCACTATTATTTACCTTCTTATCACTTTATTAAATTCAATGCTATGTCAAATATTTAGAGATTGGCTGGGAACTTTATTGTTCAATAAAGGGGTAGACAAATAATTATGCTTTAGGTTTGGATTTTATTAAAAATTGGATCTGGGTCTCTTATTTCTTTGTTACTTAATATTAATAAAATTTAATAATAATAAGCTAATGTTTCCTGGGAATACAAACACTGAGGTTTGGGAGAGGAGGGAGATACAGACATGAACCTAGGAATATCCAGTGCTTAAACAATTCAGTCACTGGTGAGATAATTTACACAAGCATGGCATCAGTTCCTTCCCTCTTTCCTTCAGACCTCCAAACATTGGGATTTTTCAAGTCTCATTCCTTAATATTATCTCCAAAATCAACACTGGTCTTTGACTAATAGTATAGATGAATCATCTTAATGTACAATCTCTATAAAATTCGGAGCTTTTCTCTCCCACCAGCAATGAAGAAGTGTTCCACCTGCTCCATATCCCCTCTAGCATGAGCTGTCACTTGTGTTTTTGATCTTAGCCATTCTGACAGATGTAAGATGGAATCTCAGAGTTGTTTTGATTGACATTTCCTTAATGGCTAAGGATATTGGACTATTCTTTAAGTGTTTCTTAGCCATATGACTTACTTCTGTTGAGAATTCTCTGTTTACATCTGTGCCCCATTTTTTAATTGGATCATTTGGTTTGTTAATGTCTAGGTTCTTGAGTTTATATATTTTGGAAATCTGTCTGATGTGGGGTTTGTGAAGATATCTTCCCACTCTGTATGTTGCAATTTTGTCCTATTGATGGTGTCTTTTGCCTTACACAAGCTTTTCAGTTTCATGAGGTTCCCTTGATTGTTGATCTTAGTGCCTGTACTATTGGTATTCTTATTCAGCAAGGTGTCTCCTGTGCCCATGTGTTCAAGACTGTTTTGCATATTTGTGGCAGTTGTGTAACTTTGTTTTTTTATGGGACTCCTAACAGTGGGAACAGGGACTGTCTTTGACTCTTTTGAAACCTTTTGAGACTATATTCCTCATATTGGATTGCCTTGCCCACCCTTAATACAAGAGGAGGTACTTGGTCTTACTGTAAATTAAAATCCACATTTCTTTCTTTCTTTCTTTCTTTCTTTCTTTCTTTCTTTCTTTCTTTCTTTCTTTCTTTCTTTCCTTCTTTCTTTCCTTCTTTCTTTCCTTCTTTCTTTCTTTCCTTCTTTCTTTCTTTCTTTCTTTCTTTCTTTCTTTCTTTCTTTCTTTCTTTCTTTCTTTTTTTGATACTCATGGGAGGCCTTCCTTTTTCTGAATTGTAGCTGGAGTTTTCTCTCCAGGCCCCGCCAAGCCCAGGCAGTCCCTTAGCCCACTTATAAAATAAATATACAGACACGCTTATATTATTTAAACTGCTTGGCCATTAGCTCAGGCCTATCATTGTCTAGCTCTTACTCTTATATTTAGCCCATTTCTATTAATCTATACTTTGCCATGTGGCTCATGGCTTATCGGTACCTTACATCTTCCTTGTTCTGGTGGCGGCTCCAGCAGTCTCTCCCTCTGCCTTCCTGTTCCCTCAATTCTCCTCTCTGTTAGTCCCACCTATACTTCCTGTCTGGCTACTGGCCAATCAGTGTTTATTTATACAGAATGATATCCACAGCACTGAATAGAAATGGAGGAGAGGATTGGGTAGGGGCAGAGGGCAGGTGGGAAAACGGACTGGGATTAAAGGAGGGAGGGAAACCTGGTATCAGGATGTAAAATAAATAAATAAATAAATGTAAAAAAATTAAAACCTTTTCAATAACAAGCTCAGTCGTGCTCTTATTGTTGTTTGGGAATTATGTCCAGGGTACAATCTAGATTCCAGAAGACCTGCTCTGCTCTCTCTTAGGGTCAACCAGGTTTTCTAGGTATTGATACATGTCCCCTGAGAGTAATGTTGAGGACATTTCCAGAACATACTAATATTTTATAAAATTCTAAAATAGTAAATATCATCTATTTCTATAATGATTAATTCAGGCTTCCTATTTTTCTTCTAGCTGCCTTGAATGTGACTGATAAAGACTGCTGCGCACATGTCAGATAATGGCATGAAATATCAATGAGTCAAACAGTGCCAGCAGAGTTCGGAGTCAATGAACCCAGTATTCCCGTTCATTAACAATACTAGCTCCCACCTAGTAATGTCTGCTACCAACTCACACTGGAGACACTGTTTCCTTATATTAAGGTGAAATTTGTTTATGTCTAATATTCCATTTTAAATTGCACTTCTTATTTATGCATTTATTTATTTGTTCATTTGTTCAAGATACGGTCTCAGAAACTAACTGTGGCTGACTCAAAACTCACCCTGCAGATCAAGTTGGCCTGGAGCAAGTAGCAGTCCTCTTGCCTATACCTCTTGAATGCTAGAATTGGAAGCTCTGCCACCAGAAATCTTATAGAAAAGGCAGAGAATGGATGAAAATATTTAAAGCATGGTGAATAAGTCACAGGCAGTACTTCATACTTGTAATCCCAGAACTTAAACCAAACACTGAAATTTAAATCATAGTCAATAAGAGGCATGTGGTGGTCCATTCTAGCAATCTAAACAATCACATACTGAGGCAGGAGAATTTGGGAGTTGGCCTGAATATTGACTGTCATAATAGAAGACTGAGAGCTATAGGGAATATTTGTAATTGTATATACATACATACAAATATACATATGTATATACATACATATATACACACATACAAACACACACAAAGATAGATAGATGATTAATAGATAGATAGATAGATAGATAGATAGATAGATAGATAGATAGATAGATATAGATACAGTTACACAGACCTATGATCATTCAAACTATCAAACTACAGAATGAGGAAAGTAAATAAATTCATAGAGAGGATGAAAAACTCTACAAACTAAAGAGAACATGTCATTCAACTTTGATGAAGCTGTGGAGATTGTTTTAGACTCAAAGTTTTAGCAATTCCATAATTATGGTTCTAGCTCTTTTGTCTTCTTATGTGCTTTCATCTTCAGTGATATGGCAAAATCCAGAGGAAAAAAAATTAACCCATAGGACATCTTGGGAAGGTGAAGTCAGCACTTTGTCAAGATTGACCACATTCTATACCATTATTAAAAATCAGTTGAATGAGTTTCCCTCTTCATTATGACTAAAGGTGTTTCCCAGGTTTTTTTCCTCTGGTCTTTCTATGCATCCAGTTTTCTTAGTTAGCAATGATCCATTGCTGATATGAAGCACCACGAATGAAAAGCAAATGTGGGGGGAGAGTTTATTTGACTTACACTTCCACGTCACTGTTCACTACTGAAAGATGTCAAGACTGGAACTTGAACAGGGTTGAAACCTGGAGGCAAAAGCTGATGCAGAGGCCATGGAAGATTGTTGCTTATTGGTTTGCTCCTCATGGCTTGCTCAGTCTGTTTTCTAATAGAACTCAGTATCACTAGCCCAGGGATAGCACCACCCATGATAGTCTGGCCCCTCTCCCACTAATTATTAATAAAGAAAATGCTTTACAGGCCTACCTACAACCCCATCTTCTTGAGGTATTTTTTTAACAGATGTTGCCTCTCCTCAGATGACTCCATCTTGTGTCAGTTTGGCATAAAACTATCTAATAAACCAATATAAACCTTCTCTTGATATTCATAATATGTGCTAAAATCCTTACCAGAGGGGGCTAAGTATTCTTGAGAGATAGTTAGCATATATGGCTAGACAAAATGGCTCAGAATTTAAATGTAATGATCTCAGTTAGATCTTTGTGATCAAGTTCAAAACACATGGTAGAAAGGAAAGAAATTACTCCCACAAATTGTCCTGTCATACACACACACACGCACGCACGCACGCACACACACACACATGCACACACCACAAAGAACTGAAAATGAAAAAAAAAATGAATTAAAAAGATATTTCCCTTGAATAAATTGTCATACAGGTCTGAGCCTGTATGACATCTCACATTCATTTCCAACTGGCCATGTGAACCCTTACTATTGAAAATGCTTCTGCCACAATGCTGACACTCATTATGAAGTTCTTTCTGTTCAGGATAGAACTGAAGGCACTCACAAGCCCAGGAACAATCCAGAGTTATGATCTAATCCAAACTAATATTTTAGGTTGTGTATCCTCACCTCATGCATTTTTAATTGTAATCAAAAATACAAATCATTTCTCAATAGTCTGAGAGCATTTCAACCTATAGATTTTAAAATCAGGATGTATTAGGAGTACCTTTTGCTAAACAAACTTTCTGTTAACCTATTAGGAAAACTCCTAACACTATGCACATCATCACTTAGAATGTTATTCTTGACTCTTTCATTATCAACATCTCCCCGTACTTTCCTGTCATTCATGATTTCTACAGCTAGCTAGTAGGTAAGTGCTGCCAAAGCAACATCTCCCCTAAGGGTTGAACAGATGCTTCCTTTCCAACTTTCATGCCATTAATCTAGCGTGAGCTACTATCACCAAGCTAAAATCCATGCAACTTGCTTCTGATTGCCTTCTCTGGCCTCTTTGAATATGTTTCATTAAGCAAAATGTACCAATGTGATTATACAGTTCCATATCTGAAGTCATTTGGCCACTTCTTTTTTACTCCATTGTTAGAGACAATCTGATAAATGATATTCTCTTTAATTATAGTTATACATGGTTCTATTTTCTGTCTTTGCCTTACCTCAAAATTTCCTCATATATGATACCAGGTAAATAGATTGTCACTTAAGTGTGGGATGATATAAATCTTTGATAATTGCAGTGGTATTGAGAAAAAAATGAACATCTTTTAGTTATCATTTGAGAATTTCATTTAAAAAAATGTCTTGATAATATTCATCTCTAATTTAGAACTCCTTAGAAAGAAGAGAGGTTTTCTTACTAGAACATGTATGTTTTCTTTGTATATACATACTGATACAGTGTCATGTATGGCACACTTCTCTATACACTAATTCACATTAATGATTACTAAACATAATTTCACTTTCCTAGTATTTTCACACTATTTTTCTATCAGCACAGTTAACACATTATGTGAGCAAGTTTTTATAATTATAGGTAATTTGAAGATTATATAGCAGTCTAGAATTTTTTCTGAATTTTGAGAATATTTATAATAACTTGTTTTTAAGATTGTTGTTGACCTTTCATTCTACTTGAATTAGGGGTAGTTATCTGAATTCTGTCTTTGATTATAATCTGTTGCTAACAATCTCCTAAATTCTATCAAATATAAATTTAGAATATTTTAAGCATTTTTCTGGTGCTTAAGATAAACTGAAGAAATTGTGTATATAGAATATAAATATTGCTAGATATTGATTTCAGTTCATACTTCTCTAAGTCAATTACTGCAATTTCCCATCTCCTCTTATTTCTTGATTCCAACTTACTATTGAATATCTTATGGTATCATTATGGTAAGAAGGGGTGTTTTAAAGAAGATATATTTAGAGCATTTTCAATAATTTTAATTCCATAAAATTTCACTTTAAACAAATCTAGAAAAAACAGTAATGCAGCCTTCATGTCCAAACTTCAGAACTATATGCCAAGGAAACCTCTTTAACAAATAATCTAGTGTTAGGTATGGTGTTAGCATCTCAGAAATTAAGCCAATAGACACCTTTGCAATATCCTATGAGGTCTGCACTACATATAGGATCCAAACTAGAATTTCCTTTCATTTTTTTCTGTAAATATGAGAAAACATTTGGCTTTCATGATAATGAGTATGATAATTTGATAACAGCTTTAAAGCTGTAATTGGAAATTAAGAATTATCACTTTCATACACACATGGCTAAAATCTCCTCATCTATCTAGATGTAAATATGTTCCTTAGAAAGTGGGAAAAAATATTGACCTTACTCACTGTTAACTTCTAAAACTTATTGCCACATTGTTAATAGATGGAAATCGGTATGTAAAAAGTATGTTTTAAATGAGGCTATAAGTGTTATAGTATATATTTTGTCTGCTAAAAGGCATGGTTCTTACATCTCCATAAAAAAACAGTTCACATTACTATTAAAATTATTCCATTAATGGCAAAGTACACTGACTTTTTGAAATGCAGAAGTAGAATTCTCCTCTAAGATACAGTAGCATGTTTAAAAGTTGCTTAGAGGAAAAGTGTGTTAAAAATGCATGCCAATAGAGTACTAGGGGTGGAGAAGCAAACAGAGGGACAAGGAAAAATAACAGTGGAGTTGATGGGGCTTGTGTTGACCATAACTATATAAGAAAGTATCGTAAGGAAAAAAAAAACTGTAAGTTAATATCACACACACACACACACACACAAATACTTTTCTAAAAGAAATTTCCTTCACACCTGACTCTTGAAGTGTCTGCCCCTCCTGCTAACTTTACAACAATTGATGTCAGTGTTAGTGTTTTCTTAAATTTTATGTATGTAAAAATGATGAGTGTATTTGTTTTCCTATTTCCTATAAGAAAGTTGGACATCAATTCCTAAGTCCTTCAAATTTTGATGCTATGATTTACTTATAAACTTTTCTAGATAACAAATTAAACACTTCACGACTTCTTCCTTTATCCCCCGATGAAGATCAGGAGCAAGTGACATCAAAGGACACTTTCATTTCCCATTTTTTCTGTTTTTCAGATATTATAGCCCTAAAGTTATTTTTTAGAATTAGCTAAAATTTTAACATTAACATACTTCCTTTGAGTCCCTCATTCCAGTTTTATCCAATAAGTGGAGACTATCAATGTTAATCATTTATTTTAATTTTTATTTACATTTTATTATGTATGTGTAGGTGGATATGCATGCATGCATGCATAGATGTGTACATGTCATAGTATGCATGGAGATATCAGAGGACCATTTATGGTAGTCACTTTTCTTCTACCCTGTGGGTCCCAGTAACTCCGGTGCTAGGTTTAATGAAGAGCACCTTTACTCACTGAGCCAACTTTTGGCCCTAAGCATTTTCTTTATACTACAGACTATAGTATGATTTTTGATGGCAAAGATCCAATAGTGTGTTATTTTCATTTTAATAGTGTTCAGAGGGAGCTAATTTTATTCCAATGGGATGCTAAACCCGAGCCCTCAAATCTATTCCCTCAACTCTGCTGTGAACCCACACTAAAAATTCTGGTTCCCCTTCCATATTTTTCAAGAGTGTTCTTAGTTTGATTCATTTTTTTCCTGGTCCCATTGTCTCTTTGTCCCTCTGGGTGAATGATATTTATGATAGGACAGAGACCATCAGTTTGAAATAGATGAAGAATAATCTGGGTCAGCTCCAAGGCCAGGTTCTATATATCATGTTATTTGATGGTTTATGATCTTTTTTCCTCACAAATCTGTAAGAATACTGAGCACCATGTGTCACCACACAGACAGAGTCAGAGCTTCTACCCCTGGAGGCTGTACATTTGCTCCCTCACCTGAGACAATGGCGCTTTCAGCATTTTGGCATCCACTCACTCAACTCAGATGACATTTCCTTTGTCATCTAAGTTAATGGATATACAATAACCTTATAGAAGTGTAAAAGGACATCTCAAAAGGCACTTCAGTTTTTCTTCTATTTCTAGAACTCTCAAAAGTTGACATGACTGATGAGTAAATCCTAAATGGAGCCATGGGCACTGTCAGTTACAAATATGTAATGAATACACACTGCTAGTTCATGTGTCAGGCTCATTCTGCACTCCGTTTCTCTTCAGACCTAAAGCTAACTACAAGATATCTATGTTTACTTTTTAAAATTTAAAATAATATTTTAATGAAGAAATAATTTCAATGTATTTTGATCCTCTTTACTCTCCCTTCCCAACTCTTCACAGATTCACCCCACATTATTTACCTACTCAATTTCATGTTTGCTTCTTCTGTTTGATTTTTTTTTACCCATGCAGCCCAATTTGTGTTGCCCAAATACACATTAGTATGTGCCCTACCATGGACAGCAATTGACTTATCAGGAGTTATGCCTTAGAAATGACCCTCCTAGTATTTACAAAATGTCAATAACTCTTCAGCTACAGGTAGGACTTCATGCCCAATGACTCCTTCCATGCTGTGATTTTTGTCTTGCTTGGGCTTATACAGCTCTTGTGTATGTTGCCATGATTATTGTCAGTTCCTATGAGCCTCTGGCCTATTGTGCCTGGAAAGGACTGTTTTCTTACAATGATGTAACATCCTTGGTTCTTATGATTATTTTCATCCCTTTTCTGCAATGGTCCCTGACCCTTGGGAGGAGAAGAGTGATATAGGTATACTATTTAGGTCTGAGAAGTCCACAATCTCCTCTTCTCTGTATGTTGAGAGATGCACTGATATATAGATATATCAATAAAATATTAGCAGTCATTTTAAAACTCAGTCCATTTAAAATAATTGTAATATTCTTTCCACCTAGGGTATGTGACCCATCTAGTCACAGGTTCTTGGCCCTAATAATGATGCCCAGTATGGGTTCTATCTTGAATTGAGCCTTAAATTTATCCCATCAGAAAATGTTTGGTTACACCCATAACATTCAAGTTATCATTGCACCAATATCTTGCTAGCATAGTCATTGTTCTACCTATGAGGGATCATAGACAACTGATGATTATTTTTCTCTTTCAGTAGTGTGCCATAGCAACTTCCCACCCTGTGAAAGTTAGTTAGTAGATATGAAGTACACAGGTCATTATCAACTTAGTTCCTCCATGCTTTATGACTCAACTTTCTGGTTTCTGGTATCTTTAAGAATAAGGAGAATTTTAGCACAACAAAATAAGCTTTAATATTACCACAATATTTTCATGCAAAACAATTGTGCAAATACATGTTTTGGACATCTAATAAGTTTATTGCAAACATTATATATCTGTATAATAAATACTGTATGCTTTAATTTGCCAGTGATGCTTCAGGTCACCAAGGCTGGACCTGCACAATCCCAAACTAGACAAGATTGCAGCATGTCTGAGGAACTGACGGCATTTGGAAGCTGCTGAGAAAGGGAGAGTAGGTTGGTCATGTGACAGTGAAATGTCATACACCCAAGAGTGACAATGACAATCCTCATCTTCCACTGACTGATGGATCCCATACTCCACCTTTGCCTCCATCTTCACACACATCTCATTCAATCTCATTCCTTCTGTCTCATTAAGTCAACAATCCTAAATGTGTGTGAGTACAATTGTTCCAATCATCTTAACTTTAATAACTATAGCAGACATGACTGTGTGATAGTTAATCTTGATTATTAACATGGCAGATTTGAGAATCACCATGGAAGCAAATTTCTGGGCATGCCTGTGAGAGATTTTTTTAGACTAGGCTAATTGAGGCAGGAAGACTGACCCGAAAATTAGGCAACAGCATTCTATGGGCAGTGGTCCCATTTTGCATGCATAGGAGAAAAGAGATAAGTACTAAAATCAGTCACTACCAGCTTCCTGATACAGAATGTAATGTGACCAGCTTATTCCTGCTCCTTTTACCTTCCTGTCCCTGATGTAATGGAATGCACCTCTTGATACTCTGAGCCAAAACAAATCCTTCCTTTAAAAGTTGTTTTGGTTGTGAGCCTAGCCTTTAATGGCTGAGCCATCTCTCCAGCCCTCATTCCATGTCAGTTTTCAAAACAGCATATGGCAAGCCAAGTAGTAAGACCCTAATCAGCCATCATGCTCTCTGCTGCCTACTTGGAATCAGAGTGTTAGAAAGGACTCGATCATCCTGGGGAAGGACAGGAACAATCCTGACAAGTTCCTTTTAAGCATGCTAGAAAGGTTACCATCATTTTTAAAATTGCTGTTACATTGAGAGTTCTTATCTGTGAAATGTTTTAGGCATAATTTACCAGGGCCATGTTGATTAATTCCAATAAATTTCAATGAATGAAATTATAACAAAAAAAAAGTTGTTTTGTCAGATTTTTTTTTCTCACAGCAACAAGACAAGTACCTAACACCTGCCTTATTCCAGATGAAGTCATGTTCTCAAGTACCAGGGGCTAAGGTGTTAATATATGCTTTGGGTGTTATAACGTAAATAACACCCCAAAGCTGATTTACAATCAGGATTTAACTAGCTGAATTCTCTGCTTCACTATGCACTGACTCAGACTCTAGTAGCTACTTAGCGGCCATTCCAAAGATTAGAAAATTATACCTTTCCAGGTTTTGTTGTAATTTTTTAACACAGAGATGGGTTTTATAAGTATTTAATCTTCCCATTACAGTGGCACATGGCTATAATTCCAGCAGAATTCTAGCAGTTACAAGCAGAAGGAGGTAGAACTCTGTGAGTTCAAAGCTAGGTTGGTCTACATATTGAACTTTAGGTTAGGTTAGCAAGGGCTACAAGTAAAGATTCCGTTTGTTAAAATATTCTGAATATGCAAAGTAGTCTAATAAACTTCTGATATCCAACATATTGTTGATTTTCTTCTTCATGTAACCAAAGATATTGCATACATGATGACAAAACCTCCAAAAGTAATAAGATAGTACTCATCACAGTTACACTGACATCTCACAGGGAAGAGGTGCCACAGTAGTTTAACTTGTGACTCATGTTCCTACTTTGAAAATCACCAGTAATGATTGATTAGCCACTCTACTAAGAGAACCAAGCCAAAGACAGTTTTATCAGTATCAAAGGAGCTCATTTTAAAGATGACGTTGCTGTCTAAATAGTCAGGACTGAAAAAATATTAACATTTTATACTGCACGCATATTCTCTGGGGATTGTGGGCACAGAAGAAAGCTCTGGAGAATGAAAACATGGTTGTTACTTTCAAACTGTGGGTGCACCTGGTTGGGATTGATCTTTCAGGCTATGTATGCTATGTATGAATCACTTGATAAGATATTTCAACCTCAGAGCATCAGAGTTGTTTTTAAAAACTAATTTATTTGGAAAGAGTGTTTATTATAGCCTGAAGTGGGATCAAACAGTGATATTGATTGAATGAACAGAAATACTTGGTTAGCAGAAGAAATCTTTTATGTAGTTTTCCATTAAACAGGAAATGTTAATAGTTAACATCTTATAAAATTGCTTTGCCATTTTATGAAGAATTTTCTAAGTACAAGTTGGTTCAGTAAGTGGGTGTATGTCTATGTGTGTGTTTGTGTTTGTGTGTGTGTCTGTATCTATGTAATGTGTCCCTATGTGTGCCTGTGAATATCTCTGTGTGTGTGTGTTTGTGTGTGCATCTATGATGTGATTCCTATGCAAATAACAGTAACACTGTTACCTTAATAATTAATAAGGCACTGTAAGTCTTCCCTAATCTTTTGACACTATCAGGACAAACATGAATGTACTGATATAAGAATAAATTTTAGGACTACATCAAACCAAATATATTTAAAGGCCCTTGGGGACACAAAGAACATATTTTTACTTTGTTAAACTGTATTAGATGGGTAAATCTTAACAAAAAATTATAAATGAAAACCATATGTACTAGATAATCTGTAACTTGAAAATTCCAAACAATAGTGAAGAAAATTCCATAGACTACTTAAAAGGAAGTACATTCTTTTATATTTGGATGGAATGTTCTGTAAATGTCTATTAAGATCATTTGATTTATAATATTACCTTATTCCAGCCTTTCTCAGTTAATTTCTTGTCTGGATGGCCTGGTTATTGTTGAGAATCATGTTCTGAAGTCAACCACTGTCCCTGTGTTACAGTCAATATATGATTTGAATTGTAGCAGTATTCCTTTGATGAGCTAGGATGCCCTTGTGTTTGGTGTATAAATGTTTTGTAATATCCTTTCAGTAGACATTTTCTCCATACTCCAGGGCAGGCCTGGTGTAGTTGGCTAATATAAAACAAACCTCCTATCCTTAGTTTGTTTTGTTTGTTTGTTCTCTGTGTGTATTTGTGTGAAATTTTTGTTTTGTTTGGGTATTTTTTGTCACTATTCTATATAATTTGTTTTAATTTTCTTTTGGTTGTTGTTGTCATTGATTTTCAGGGGTTTTTTAGACAGAGACAAGAGTAATACATGTGAGCAGAGAGGTGGTGAGGGTCTGAGAGAAGTTTGGAAAGGAGAAATAATATGATTAAAATAGGTTGTATGAAAAATTTGCTAACAATTACTAAAGAGTAGTTTATATTGAATTAGAATTAATCTTTTATTTCTGCATTTCTAGTTTAAAATTTGTATCTTTCTATTTCAGTATTAATTACTTTACATTCCTCTGGTTTTATAATTCCTAGGTTTAATACTAATGGGGCAAATATTTTGTGTGGAACGTCTCCCTGTGACACCAAAAACACACTTGTTTGACAAAAGTCAGATTTGTAGATTCATCCTGCCTGTTTTGCTAACCAGTACATGCTGGTAAGATTGTAAAGGCCAAGGTTTTATTCTCTGTTGACTGTGGTAGCTTCACAAGCTCTCATAATTTTAATCTATAGGAATTCAGGAAGAATTTATTTCTGACAGTCTGAATATCTCTTAAAATATATGGGAATTCCCACCAGCAGTGGAGGAGAGTTCCCCGAGTTCCACATCCTCTCCAGCATAAAGTGTCCTCAGTGTTTTTAATCTTGGCCATTCTGACAGGCATAAGGTGGTATCTCAGAGTTGTTTTGATTTGCATTTCCCTGATGACTAGGGATGTTGAGCAATTCCTTAAATGTCTTTCAGCCATTTGAGTTTCCTCTCTTGAGAAATCTCTGTTTAGTTCTATAGCCCATTTCTTAATTGGACTGTTGGTCATTTTGATGTCTAATTTCTTGAGTTCCTTATATATTCTGGATATCAGTCCTCTGTCAGATGTGGGGTTGGTGAAGATCTTTTCCCATTCTGTAGGCTGTCGCTTTGCCTTGTTGACTGTATCCTTTGCTCTACAAAAGCTTCTCAGTTTCAAGAGGTCCCATTGATTGATTGTTTGTCTCAGTGCCTGTGCTACTGGTGTTATATTTAGGAAGTGATCTCCTATGTCAATGCAAGCTTGTACAACCACTTTGGAAATCAATATGGCGCTTTCTTAGAAAACTGGGAACCAATCTTCCCCAAGATCCTGCTATACCACTCTTGGGCATATACCCAAGAAATGCTCAATCATACCACAAGAGCACTTGCTCAGCTATGTTTATATCAGCATTGTTTGTAATAGCCAAAACTGGGAAACAACCTAGATGCCCTTCAACTGAAGAATGGATAAATAAATTGTGGCACACATACACAATGGAAGAATACTCAGCAGAGAAAAGCAATGACATCATGAGGTTTGCAGGCAAATGGATGGATCTAGAAAAAATCATCCTGAGTGAGGTAACCCTGACTCAGAAAGACAAATATGGTATGTACTCAGTCATAGGAGGATACTAGATGTGGAACAAGGATGACTGGACTGCTACTCACATCACCAGTGAGGCTACCTGGAAAACAGGACCCCAAGAAAGACACGGGGATCACCCAATGACCGAGAAATGGATGAGATCTACATGAACAGCCTGGACATGAGTGGGAGCAATGAACGTCGAGGGTTGAGAGAAAGAGAGTGGGAGATCCCACCTGGATCAAGAACAGAGAGGGAGAACAAGAACAGAATAGGAGACCGTGGTAAATGAAGACCACATGAGAAAAGGAAGAAACAAAATGCTAAAGAGGCCCACAAAAATCCACAAAGATACCCCCACAAAAGACTGCTGGCAATGGCCGAGAGACAGCCGGGACTGACCTACTCTGCTGATGGGATGGCCAAACACCCTAATAGTTGTGCCAGAAACTCCATCCAAGGACTGAGGTATCTGGATGCAGACATCCATGGCTAGGCCCCGGGTGGAGCGCTGGGAGTCTAATTAGTGAGAAATAGGAGGGTTTATATGAGCGAGAATTGTTAAAACCAAGGTTGGATAAAGCACAGGGACAAATAGCCAAACGAATGGAAACACATGAACTATGAACCAAAGGCTGAGGGGCCCCCAACTGGATCAGGCCCTCTGAATAGGTGAGACAGTTGATTGGCTTGATCTGTTTGGGAGGCATCTAGGCAGTGGTACCAGGTCCTGGGCTCGCTGCATAAGATAGCTGTTTGAAACCTGGGACTTATACAGGGACACTTGGCTCAATCTGGGAGGAGGGGACTGGACCTGCCTGGACTGAGTCCTTCAGGTCGATCTCAGTCCTCGGGGTGGCCTTGATGTGGAGGTGGTGGGAAAGGGGGGTGGGCTGGGGGGAAGGGGAGGGGTGCAGGAAAGGGGAGAACAAGGGAATCTGTGGCTGTTATGTAGAACTGAATATTATTGTAAAATAAAATAAATAAATAAAAGAAAAAAATATATATGGGCATTTTTATCACCCAAACTGCCATAGACTTACTTCTTTTCAAAGATATCATTTAACATTTCCTGAAGTTTCAAACACTAATTATTTTTGACCATGGTAGAAGCAGCAAATCTGAGCACAAATACAAAAAACATTTTTTTGCCTGGGGGGACGACTTAAACGTTAACTTAGAAACCCCTATGAGACAATAATGTCAGAAAGTAGTCACAAAATACTATTTTGAAAATATCCAGATATAATGTACAATCATGCCCTTATATATAAGTACTGTATTCTTGCCCTTGCACATATAATTATCTTTACATGCTTGTTCATGTACACTCACCTTTATATACACAAATAAAACACTTAGATTTTAGCTCCCTTCTTCGTTTTTTCATGACTTTCTATTTCACATTGTATGTAAACCTTCTGAGATCAAGAACCATTGAGATTAACTGCATATTTACTCAATTGAAACAGTTTGTAGAAAAACAATATTCACTCCTGTTTAAATCAATGCTTAATGGTTATTATAATTTCAGTTTTAATAAGCAAGTAGTATTTTTGTTTGGACTGAGAATTCAACCCAGGACTTTTACAGAGTATGTAGACCCTCCACTTCTAAACCATATGTTTAGCTCTACTCATAATTGTAATTTTGATCAATAGGCTAGATAAAATGTAATGGCAATGCCCAAAATATAATGGAAAATTAGTTATTTACACTCTCAAATATCTGCATTAGGCATGGTTTCAAAGCTAAAGAATCAGCGAAAACACATGTAGTTTCTTCTTTCACAGATATGCCATTATTTGTGGCAAAAGAAAGTAGGTGATAATTTAAAACATGAACAAAAAGTGAAGACACGGGCTATTATATATAATGAAAAAAATCTAAAACATGGAATAGAGATGATGGGTTCTGGTTTCTTTTGTCAGAGGAAGACTCCTGAATCATAGGAATTATGTTTTGGGAGAATTTAAGGAAAAGCCTGAGGTATTTACTAAGAACATAACAGAGAAATGGTAATTGCAGGTGACATCATGAAGGCTGTTTTTGACTCTCAGACATGTGACTGGGTGAGAGAGAAGAATCAGGAAATCATATGATGGGCATTATGTGAACAAGTGAATTGTAAAGCTTTAGAGAATACAGAAACTTCTCAGATGAGTAGGAGAATGGCAATACAGAGTAAAGTAGAGACTGTAGCTAGATTAGTCTACAATAGCTTAGGACAGTGTATTCTATACCAACAGTAATTTGGTAAGTGATAGTCTCCCAGACATGCTAATTTACCAAGCTCTGCAAATACATTACCAAATGCCAAAAAGAGTATTGTAGATGTGATTAAATTAAAGAACTTGACCTGGAAATATTATCCTGGAGTGCCTCCACAGACAGAATATATTCCCAGGGGATTGGATAAGCAGAAAGCAGTAGGGTCAGCAGCAGAAATAAAGCATGATGATTAAAACAATTAATAGGTTAATATGGCCCTGAACCAATAATTGTAGAAAATTTCTAGAAGAAAAAAAAAGACATAGAAACACATGCTTTCCCCCCAAATTTCCTATTTATATTTTGTGTTTTGTTTGATTTTTACTGCAATGAAGTTTATTTTAGAATTTTCATGTCTAAAAATGTAAGGTAATAAGTATAATATTTTTTAAGATTGACAATTTTAGGAACCAAAAGCATCAGTAATATGCAGTTAATGGAAATACAGTGCTATGAAAGGATGGGGAAACCTGCTAAAGCATGACCTTCTCATGTAATACCTTTGAAAGATAACTAGAAAAAAGATGAAGAAATGATATCTGATATACCTAAATATATTTCACCCAAGGCAAGTATGAGTAAACACAGGCCATGGTTGGCCCTTTGCCTTGATGCTTAACACAGAGTCATATACTAAAAATGAAGAAGAAAGTGGGTCAAAACATAACTGAAGAAGGAGTGTCTTTGAGGACACAGGAAAGGTAGAACACAGGGAGAATAGCAGGCCATAATTCTTTGGACCTCCCCTTTGAGACCCCAGCTTTCATCAATCTACCTTCTGCATTCAATGCCACAGACCAATGCCAACTGGTTAACTCTAACAAATTTGGTCCAGTGTTGCTATGAACCGAGTGCTGTTGCATACCTTGAATTTTCCAAGTTCAATAGTAAAAACATGGCTCTTAGTGTTTTGAAAGTCAAGAAGTTTATAGTTAAAACGTGGTTTGCTTTGCTTGTTTTGTTTATTGAGACAGGATCTCATATTGTAGCTCATGTTATCATAGAACACTGTTGCTCAAATTCTAATCACTTAGTTGCACTTCTCCTGCTACAGCCTCCTGAGATCGACAGATCTCAGATTACAGATGTGAAGCATCAAATTCTTTCTCCAATTGTGAATCTTAAATACTGGGACATCCAAGAAGAGAAAGATCCCAAATGTACACTTCTTAGGCAGAGGATAGGGGCAGCATACACAAGAAATCAAATTTATTTTACCTCTTGATACAGTAGTATAACACGTGAATAAGAAGCTTAGGATCAACGAACCTCATCTCACCATGGGTTTTCACGATATCCTTATGCTTATATCCTGGAGTATCAAGATACATAAACCTGAGTCCTACCTCACCTACAAAATGATGTAGTAGAGTGTTTTCTTAGATTGAGGGTTTTGTATTACATTTTAACATTAACTTGCTTCTTGATTTTCCTGTTTTATTAATCAATGGAATGTTTCTCCTAAATTTCTTTATAACTTGTAGAATTTTTCTTTCATTTGTTCACTTCTCACGAACTTGCTGGAGTTTCTTTGTTCCAAGAAGACAAAAAGAAAATGATCAGAAAATTGTAGAATGTCAGAATTAATTCGTTTTGTTTATAATTATCCTTTTGATTTGTAACATTTTCTAATATATGAAAAGGAATGCTACATTATAATGATGTTGCCTGGGGTCAAAAATCCAAATTGAAAATATTCACAATAAAGCACACAAATTTCTAGCAATTAAAATGGCATAGTAATAATGTATCACATTGTAATGACTACTTTTAAAGTAAAAGATACCACATAATAAACTCTATTATTAATTTTACATGAAAAGATTTATAAGTAATTTTTTTTCAATCTATCTGGAGTCAAACTTCCACACATTAAAAATGTAATAATTTGCTACAGATTGTTTATAATTCATTCAACAGTAATTCCTTTGTTGTATTATTGTAAATCTTTTTAAAATTTTATTTAATTTCTAATTAGAAAATGAATGCATGCTTGTAAAGATACAAGAGGACAGACATTATACAATAACTGCTAATATTCTTCCCTTGCCCATTTCTTTCACTTCCATCAACGCTGAGATCACCAAGTAGAGTTAACAGCTTAGTTTTACTGCATTCAAGCTTCTTGTGTGAATCTAGTACAGATATATGTACGTATATGATTTATTTTATCTTTTAATTTTATGGTTTACTAGAATAGAGTCACCTACTACTAAATAAAAGTGGTAAGAACAGCTCCAAGTCCATAAATAAATGATGAAATAATTTACTTAATTGCTGCATTTTCTGATTGCAAATGTAGCTTCATTTATTTAATGACTCTATGTTTTGACAGTTTGTTCCCATTCAGATAATTTATTTCAAGCAGTATTTTTGTGTTTTTTGTTGCATGTTTCTTATAACAGAGTTTATTCTAGCTGGTGCTAGTATAATTCTATACACACAAAAAATACTAAATATATTATGTTAAAATAGTTATTTTCTTTATAATTTTCATTCAATTCAGTGTTGATAAGACTGAACTGTTTTCTAATGATTTTCTTGGACATTTGGATTAACTTCTTTTAATTACTAATTTATAACAGTAACATAAGTTAAAAATAAATGGCTGAAAGAGACATGTCATGCCAATATCAACCAAATAAATAATAAAAATCAACCAAAAATCTGAAATGAAAAAAATAATATGAGAAAGGAAAGTACACTCAATAATACAAATAGCTTTGGTAACTTTAACTATCCATATTCACACATGTGTGAGAGAGAATAAGGGTGGAGATGGGCCCTTAAATCAATGATTGTAGAGCTGCACAAAACAATATTCAAGAAACTCCTAAGCAATAGAAAATATGACCACCCTTTTTTCGTTATTTTAATTTTGTGTATGTATATGTATCTGTGTGGGTATGTGCATGCGAGTATTGTTAACCTGGAGGCCAAAGGATTTGGATCTTCTGGGATTGGAGTTCCAAACAGTTGTGAGTCGCTGGACCTAAGTATTATGAATTCAATTTAGGTCCTCTGCAAAAGAAGTATCCACTCTTGTCCACAGAGCCAGTTTTCCATCCCAGTTCTTCTGAGACTCCTAACATTTGGAGAGAAGGCTGTCTCTGACTCCTTTGTCTGCTTTTGGGACCTTTTTTCTCCTACAGGTTTGCCTCATCCAAACTTAGGAGGAGGATATGTGCCTGGTCTGACTGTAACTTGGCATGCTATGTTTGGTTGACATCCCTGAGATTTCTGCTATTTTCTGAAGAGAAACAGAGGAGGAGTAGAAACAGAGGAGGTATGAGGTGGGGGGAGGAGAGGAGAGCGGAAAGACTGCACTCAGGATGCAATAGATGAGAGAAGAATAAATAAACTAATTAAATTTTTTAAAGTGTAAAATAAAAAAATTCAAGAGCTTGCAACTTTGGAAAGGCAGGCTTGTTTTTCACTTTCTGTTATCACACGTCTGACAGTGTACTCAAGAATTTATCCTGTAATTGCTCTCTACAGTGTTTCCCAATGTCCCTTCCCTCACAGATTGGTTTTACGTATATGTAAGGAAAATCGGGCTAAACCACTTAACTAAACACGGTGTTTTTCGTATTCTAACCACTTTAATGGTTTCCTTCCTTCCCCTCCTGGTGAGATCATTCTTCTTCAACCTCTTCCCTTAGACTCTTGGATGCAATTAAAAAAAACAGATAATTAACATGAAAAATGTAAGTTAATGTGCCATTAAAACTCAGAACACAAGCAGAGGCAGGTGGGAAGAGGACCTGCTTCCTGAGCAGGAGCCAGAGATGGGCAAAGCTCAGATGGCTCTCATGCATCTGAGTCAGCAAACACCACTGTCTCCACTGGTCAGAGAAGTAAAGAGAAAATTTCCAGGGGACTTGGGCAATAAGGGAATAATAGTAAAATAATAGGTAAATAGGTAAACTCAGGGCAAAAAATACATCAGGCTTTGTACCAAAACCACCTTTAAAACTTAATGATCTCATGATGGTACCTAAGGCAAAACCCAGTAACATTTCAAAATAAATCAATATTTTAATAATTCTAATATATTTTTGAGAAACTTGAGTCCTCAAATGCAAGCTAAATATTATTATAATTTATTTAATCTAATTTTGCTTTGCTTTTCAGATGTATGACCTCATGAATGTTCAGCTATTTCTCTGAAACTCAGTTTCCCCCTAATCAACAGAATTGTCTCATCCATATTCACACACATTAAATTCATAGTATTTAAAGATCAGTAGAACACATAATAAACACTGAAAATTTTTAAATTGTTCCCTCAGATATTGAGTTAATGGGTTGAGAATCTGGTTCATTATTAGTATACTGGAAAAATATACAATCTGAACATGGTCTTAAATGATTAACTATCATGTACACACATTAGTAAATGACCTATGCTCACAGAAAAGTGCTGTGGATATCGCTCCGTATAAATAAACACTGATTGTCCAGTAGCCAAACAGGAAGTATAGACTAACAGAGAGGAGAATCGAGGGAACAGGAAGGCAGAGGAGGAGACTGCTGGAGCCTCGGCCATGACAAGAAAGATATAAAATACCTATAAGCCACGAGCCATGTGGCAAAGTATAGATTAATAAAAAATGGGCTAAATATAAGAGCAAGAACTAGACAATGATAGGCCTGAGCTAATAGCCAAGCAGTTTAAATAATGTAAGAGTCTGTCTGTTATTTTATTAGTGGGCTCTGGGACTGGCAGGACTTGGCGGGAGCTGAAGAGAAATTCTTCAGCTACAAGCTTCTTTGGTCTTTTTGTGCCTCAGCTTCTCCACAGACAAAATTAATCAGAAAGGAATAATATTGAGATGTGAGATAGCTTAGCATGCAAACTGCTTGTCCCAGAAACAACCTGAGTTCAATTGTCAGATCCCACAATGGAAGGAAAGGTCTGAATCCCAAAATTTACCCTCTGACCTTCATCCCTGAGTACCTACACACACACACACACACACACACACACACACACACACACACACACACACACTAAAATTATATAAAAATATAACCTCTAATATTGATTATTGATGCTTGGTATATTTCTGTAAACAGTGTTGTCTTTTGTGTGTGTGTGTGTGTGTGTGTAACACATCTTGAAGTGTTCTTTTAACACATATAGTAGGTATATCAACTAATGTAAATAGACTTTACTAATGTACATTGTCCAAGGCTGCTAGTGCAGGTTTGTAATCTGAGCTACATGGGAGGCTATGACAGAGGTGTCATAAAGTCAAGGTTAACTTGGACTACAGAAGGCATTAAAGGACAACTTCAGCGACTTAGTGAGATCCTGTTTCAAAATGTAGGTAAAAGAAAGGATAAGGATGTAATACAATAACTAGAATAACTCTAGAGTGAATACGAAGAGTCTCTAGATCCAGAATTATATGGAAACACATGTAAAGAAAGGTTACAAAGATCCCAGAATTTAAAAACCAAGTTAAATTAAAAAAGGAGTGAAGAAAGCAGAGCATAACTGTTCACTGTTAAAAATATCATGGAATTACTGAATATTTTATCAAAAGCTCAGTGACCACAATGCTGCCATATTTATTTAAATATGAGGAATTAATCTTCTAAGAGGTGGCAGAGTCTAAGCACAGACATAAAATTAAGACAAGTGGTTCTTCTGGCTAGCAGTCTCCTACACCATCCTCCCTCATGGGAAGTGACGCAGAAGATTTCTGGCTTGTCCAATGGTACATTTGCCCCCAAAGAGAAAACAAGTGAAGATAGGCATGTGTTATACCACTGAAACTAGGGAATGATGACTACTTCCCATACGGCAGGCAGGTAATGGCTGCAATATTTCTACCACTTTCTACACAGTCACTACTTATTTTTCCATTCTTCATGGCTTATCTCAGAAAACCCTTATGAACTCTTTTATAAACAATGCAGAAACATGAATATTTCCTCTCCAAAATTAGAGTTCCTCTGTGTTGACATTCAAATTGTCCAGTATGTAGTATATATTAGTTATTTTGTAGTTCTAGATTGTACTGAATGGTGTTTGCAAAATAGTTAGTACTGATTTCAGATTCTACTTTTACATTGGTTATTGTTTTATTTTGTGAACATCACAGATGACAGGATTATCTGGCCAAAGAAAACATCTACTGAGACAATGTCTCTAATGGATGGGCCTGTAGACATGTCTGTGGGGTATTTTCCTCATTAATGATTGATATGCAAGGGCCCACCCCACTGTGGGCAATTGGTTCCCCATGGTGTCTTCTAGATTCCTGCCTTGGCTTCCCTCAGTGACAGTCTGTGACCTGGAAATGTAAACCAAATAAACCTTTTCCCCCAAGTTGCTTTTGTTTGTGATATTTTAGTACAGGATTGAAACTAGAACAATTTTGAAACAGATCATAGTTATTTGGGGAAAATATATCCAGTTAAATGAAATTGAGTAAGCTTCAATATATTAGTTATAAATCAGAATCATTCCTAAGAAATCTCACCATATTAATTGATGTCCTTATTGCTGCAAACAATTACTGGGCAAATGGCAATTTATGACAGAAGATTTATTTAGGTTTGAGGGAATAGCGTCCATCATGGGAGATAAGGCATTATCACCTCAATGGGAATGTATGGATGCACTGTAATATGAATCTTAAAAGATCTTATTAATAATAAAAAAGCCAGATATTGGGGTGAAATATGAAAGATCAGAGAAACAGAACAAGTCAGCCACATTCTTACCTCTATGAAATTCTCAGCCTCAAGAGCATGAGTTCCTGTTTCCTCACACTTTATACACCTTTTTCTGCCCTGCCATCTTATGTCCTGGGATTAAAGGTATGTGTGCTTCCCAAGCAAAGGCATGAGATCTCAAGTGTTTGGATTAAAGGTGTGTGCCACCATGCCTGCCTCTGTTCCCAGTGTGGCCTTACACTCACAGAAATCCAGATGGATAGATCTCTGCCTCCCAAGTGATAGGATTAAGGATGTGTGCCATCACTGTCTGGCTTCTATGTCTAATCTAGTAGCTGGTTTTGTCCTCTGATCCCCAGATAAGTTTTATTGGGATGCACAATGTACCACCATAGCACACTGTATCCACAATAAGGAAACAAAGACAGTTGAATGGTATTTATCAGATAACTTTCTCATTTTTTTTTTTTTAAAGTCTGGACCTCATGTTATGAAATGATGCTTTCCACATTCAATCATACAGGGTGGTATTCCCTCCTGGTCAGGTCTGAAGGAAACTCAAACTCCCCAAACTCCAAAAGGCAGTCCAAATATCCAGAAATGAGTTCAACCTGGATTATGGTTAGATGAAAGTCAGTGTTCCCCAGGAACTTGAGAAACTGGTTCCAATCTATCTGTGGCTCCTATTAGCATATCAAAGCTGATGCTGGCCTCCAGGCTCCCTCAGAATCACAAATATCTACTACATATTTCACAGTCCATCCTAGCACTTTGCATCTCCTCCTCTCCCATAAACTCCCTCCAGCTCTCAAACTTCCCTGCCCCTAGATACTCATTTCCCTTATAAAGCTGTTATTCTCCTCTCTCGTGACCCTCTCTATTCTTGCTTCTCATTATAGTTCCTCTATTTTTTGTCTCCTGGTATTCTCTCTTCTCTCGAAGATAGCTCTGGCTATGTCCAGTCTGCTGCTGGCCATGTTCAGTCTACTCTACTCTTCCAGATGTCTTTGGCTGTTCTCTCTCTCTCTTTCTCTCTCTCTCTCTTTCTCTCTCTCTCTCTCTCTCTCTCTCTCTCTCTCTCTCTCTCTCTCTCTCTTTCTCTCTCATGTTTACAATAAAACCTTCTCCTTAACCCCACCATAGAGAGGTCATGTTGTCAGTTTATAAACTCCCCAGTTTAACCTCTCTGGAAATATCCTTATAGACACACCCAAAGTCCTATCTAAGTAGTTACTTCAAACTCAGTCAAGCTGACAATGATAATTAACTAATACTCTAGCCATTGGGTATAACTAATCTTATGTTAAAGAAAAAAAAAAGATATAGAAATCCAAATTCTGTATTTGGGCCTCTTTGTTATCAGATTAAAGTGACAATCTCAATGAACCTGCAAATTTTTTCTAGTATTCCCTTATATAAAGCAATTTTTAAATTTGATTATTTGATTTCTTGTTGTCTAGTTTCTTGAATTCTTTATAACTTTTGGCTTACTAGTCCTGTATAAGATGTGGATTTAGTAAAAATATTTTCCCATTCTATAGGCTGACACTTTTTCCAATAGATATTTTTCCCTTGTAGAAGAAATTCAGTTTTGAATTTGAATTTTTAATTAGATTTATTTAATTTATATCCAGCCACTGTTTCTCTTCCTAATCCCTCCCCCCATTAAGAAATAGATTTAAACAAGCCGGGCGGTGGTGGCGCACGCCTTTAATCCCAGCACTCGGGAGGCAGAGCCAGGCGGATCTCTGTGAGTTCGAGGCAGCCTGGGCTACCAAGTGAGCTCCAGGAAAGGCGCAAAGCTACACAGAGAAACCCTGTCTCGAAAAACCAAAAAAAAAAAGAAATAGATTTAAACAGAGATTTCTCAGTTGAGGAATCTCAAATGGCTAAGAAACAATTAGAGAAATGTTCAACATCCTTAGCAATCAGGGAAATGCAAATCAAAACAACTCTGACATCCCAGTCAGAATGGCGAAAATCAATAACACAAGTGACATCATATGCTGGAGAGGAAGTGGAGCAAAGGGAATGCTCCTACATTGATGATGGAAGTGCAAACTTATACAACCACTGTGGAAATCAATGTGGCAGTTCCTCAGAAAATTGAGAATCTGTCTATCTCAAGATCCAGCTATACCACACCTGGGCATACACCCAAAGGACACTCAATCCTACCACAAGAACACTTGCTCAACTATGTTCATTTTTATGGCATTGTTTTTAAAAGCTATAGACTGGAAACAACCTAGATGTTGCTAAACATAAGAATGAATAAAGAAAATGTGGTACATTTAGACAATGGAGTACCACTTAGTTGTTTTTTTAAAAAAAAAAAAAAAAGACATTATGAAATTCACAGGCAAATGAATGGAACTAGAAAAAAAAAATTTCCCAAACAAGGTAAGTCAGAACCAGAAAGACAAATCCAGTGTGTATTCACTTATATGTAAATAATTTTTAAGCTATAATCCATAAACCCAAAGAAGTTAAGAAATGAAGAAAGATAGGACACATGAATCTACCTGCAATGGGGAAATAGAATAGATTTTCTATGTGGATTGGTGTTGGGGTCAGGATAGGAGTGGGAGAGATCTGGTTGTGAGGGAGATGAGATGGAGGGAGAAAGGACAGGGAGAGAAGGCTAGAATTGAGGAGGCAGGCATTTGGAAGGCAGTGTTGAAACCTAGTGCAGTGGAAACTCCCTGGAATATCTATGAGAGTGGTCCTAGGGCAGACTTCTCGTAATGGAGTACGCAGAGTCTCAATTGATCAGTTCTTGAAGCCAAGCACGGCTTCTATTAACAGGACTGGGTTGCATTAGCCTGACTTGTTGGCCAAGGGTGTTCCATGGAGCCTCTGAAAAAACCCAGGCTGATTATAGGACAGAGGGTTGCTCTCAGCGAACTGACAAGGGGCACCATCACAAAGGACAACATCCACATAGCTCGTTGAACATGGGGAGATCAAGATGGAGCCTGAATAGAGCCTTCACCACTACATTCTAGTATTTTGGGTGCAGGAAGGTACCCGACAGGGCTACCAAAAGTAACTTGAATACCAACATACCAACCCAGCCACAAAACCTTTGACTGAAACTCAGTCTTGCTTGCAAGAAGTGCTGGGGAAATGAGGGCATAGAACTTGTGAGAGTGGTCAACTAATGTCCAATTTTACTTGAGACCTCTCAACAAGAGGGCACCTATGCCTGGTAATGCTTAGATGGCCAGGAACTGAAGACTGGACAGCCCAGAGACCTAGGGGAAAAAAAAAAAAAACACATGAGAAAAGGAAGAAACAAAGTGCTAAAGAGGCCCACAGAAATCCACAAAGATACCCCCACAATAGACTGCTGGCAATGGCCGAGAGACAGCCGGGACTGACCTACTCTGGTGATGGGATGGCCAAACACCCTCATAGTTGTGCCAGAAACCCCATCCAAGGACTGAGGAATCTGGATGCAGACACCCACAGCTAGGCCCCCGGGTGGAGCGCTGGGAGTCTAATTAGTGAGAAAGAGTAGGGTTTATATGAGAAAGAATTGTTGAAACCAAGGTTGGACAAAGCACAGGGACAAATAGACAAACGATTGGAAACACATGAACTATGAACCAAAGGCTGAGGGGACCCCAACTGGATCAGGCCTTCTGAATAGGTGAGACAGTTGATTGGCTTGATCTGTTTGGGAGGCATCTAGGCAGTGGTACCAGGTCCTGGGCTCGCTGCATGAGATAGCTGTTTGAAACCTGGGACTTATACAGGGACGCTTGGCTCATTCTGGGAGGAGGGGACTGGACCTGCCTGGACTGAGTCTATCACGTTGATCTCAGTTCTCGGTGGTGGCCTTGATCTGGAAGTGGTGGGAAAGGGGGGTGGGCTGGGGGGAAGGGAGGGGGGCAGGAAGGGGGAGAACAAGGGAATCTGTGGCTGTTATGTAGAACTGAATAGTATTGTAAAATAAAAAAAAAAAACACTACTGGTCTAAAATAATAATAAAGAGAGAGAGAGAGAGAGAGAGAGAGAGAGAGAGAGAGAGAGAGAGAGAACACAAGAAAGAAAGGAAGGAAGAGATAAATAAAGCAATGATATGAATCAAAATTTATGAAATTTAGGTACATGACACTCAATAAGATTAAATCAGTGCCAGTATTTATTTACATAATAAGAACATTGCAAAAGCACTATTCTTAAAAGAAAATATTGACAGATGACCAGAAGTGAAACTTGTCTGGCTACATAAAGGGAGTGACATTTTAACAGGGTTTTAATCAATTTTTCTTCATTAGAAAGAAATGGATTGATTCCAGCTGTTCAAAGCATAAATTTTCTCAGTTAACAACATCTTCCTCCCAAGGCAGATTAAATCCTTTTAATAGCAACTGTGAGATCTGTCAAAGCCTAAACAAAAATGGTCATAGACTTTGCTGGACTAGGGTCTGGTATTGTTGATTTTTTGTTTTGTTTTGTTTCTTTTGTTTATACAACACGAGTTAGACTGAATCCACAACACAATAATTTCTTAACCTATTAGCAATGTTGATTAAGATTCACTAAGTTTTACTCAACTAATCTTGTGCTAAAGTTGCAAAGTATTAGTTTGATTTCAAACAGCACCTGCAAAGAATGATACAGTAAGTGTGCACTTACATTTAAGTATAGATTTGACGAATAGTAAGTCAAAAATAATTCAAACATTTTGAAGTTTTGGAAGTTTATTTTATATGCCAGTTGAAATGATTCAGTTCACTTTTTTTTGTTTTGCTTTTATTTGAGACAGGGTTTCTCTGTGTAGCTTTGCGCCTTTCTTGGAACTCGCTTTGGAGACCAGGCTGTCCTCAAACTCACAGAGATCTGCCTGCCTCTTCCTCCTGTGTGCTGGGATTAAAGGCATGTGCCACCACCGCCCAGCTTCAATTCACTTTTATACAAGATTCAGTAATGGATCTGTTAGTTGATGTTTTATAAATCAAATGATTTTGCATATGCTAATAAATTGTTACAAATACTATATAATACCAAAATTCATTCATGTAAATTTAACAAGAACCATTATTCTTTTAATTATTGCACCATAACCACAATGCTTCATTGTGCCAGATACAATATAGATGAAGTTTAACAAAAACATCCTATATATGCTGGATGGATAGCACTATCATGTTAATATGGTGATACTTGTGATGAGTAATTTAAATTCATGATGAAATCCAAATAGCATTTTTAATGGAAGAACAAGAGTCAACTAATTTTATGTCAAACATAATTATAATTTTCCCGAAATTCTTTTTCCATCTAGTGAGTTATCTTCTATCATTTTTTTCTTTTAGAATTGAATCTTTGATCATCCTTTCAAATGAAAATGCATATGTATGTGTGAAACACAACAGGAAATTGCATACATACAGAAATATATATGAATATATTATTTATGTTAAATACATTATATAATTCATTTCAAGGGCAATATTGAAGTGTAGCAAAATTTATATATGAAATATGAATATTTGCAAATCTTTTGAGTTTACAACTGTTGTTTTAAAAGTTCCTTTTTAGCTAACCTATGTATGATTTATCTGTATATACTTCCATTCATCTCCAACATAGGAAAGTGTCTACTGCAGAGAACTGAAGATTCATGTAAGAAAAATTATTTAGTGATCAACAAAAGAATTATAAAACGCTATAGCAGATGCAACACATATTCTTGTTTTTATAGAACACATAACATGCATTTGTACTGTTAATTTTGCCAGGGCACTATCATCTTTGGCCAGCAATATTCTCCCATTGACTCCATGTTTTTTGCACAGTGGAAAGCAACTGAGGCCTGTACATTTAAGTTGCATCTTTTCCAGTGACATGAAGTACCACCAATCAGGCAAACAGGTGTTACTTACATTATATCATTTTAATTCTGTTGCCTTTGTTCTTAATTCTTTACCCACTATTTTATGATGAAGTATGTTTTGTTATGTTATTCATGTATTCATGACATACTATTTACTTCATGTGTTTCTGAGATTCTCCCCATTTAACATGCCTGGTCATATAATTTTGTTCAAGTTAATTTTTTCCCATATGTTCTAGCTGTTTGCAAAAATGCATATTTTGTTTCAATTGAGATAAATACAGATACTGAATATTTTAAAATTAAAAATTCTTTAAAATTAATAACAAGAGGAAAGGGTTGATGAGCTTTACAGTGCTTGATTGCATAGAGAGAATCAAACAACTAAGAAAAGGAGTGTAGTTATTAAGGTTTCTGAAAGCTTCTGTGTTGCTGGACAATCCATTCATTCTAAAACATGATATGTAATTCATCTTCTACGATTCACATTGCCACCTCCTTCTGAAGAGCTAAGTGTTCCAGCTGTAGAGGTTGAGCCCTCCCAGCATGCGTCACTTGGCCATCACTGAAAGTTTCAATGAATTAGACCTGTCCATATTTAGACTCGTTATTCCTGGAACTCAGACATGATCATTTTTCTTCCCCAATGAGATAGTGTCTGAAGGCTTGACTCATCCCAGTATGATGCCAGGGCAGACGGATGCTGAAGTTTTAAATTCCAGATGGCTGGCCTCTGAGATTTAAGGCACATAATCTACTGTGAGATTGATGGAAGGGGAGATCTTTAAGGCTGAGGTAACAAAGAAAGCACCACTTACAAAGTCAAACAGAAAATGCTCAAGTCACCTTTGTCCTTTCTGTTTCAATCACAGCAAAAGTACTTTATTCTTACAAAGATATAAGACAGATTGTTTGCTCGAAATTTCAAGTCTCAACTTTACAAGGCATTTTGATACAATGACTTCTATTTAAATCAGTATCTGTGTGAAACAGTCCAGTGCAATCCTGTGAGTCTAATGCAAAACTGTGAGTTACATATGTAAGTTCAAAACACACACACACACACACACACACACACACACACACCCCTTTATTTGAATGCCTGTTATATATGTAGATACATTATCTAAGAATACTGTGCCAACAGAATTTATCAAATATACTCCAATAAATATGTAGCCTTCTTCTTATAGAGCCTCTCATACTAAAAGTAGCAAGTTTATTATCCAAAGGGAAATAAGGGCAAGTAAAACAAATGAGAAAGAACAGTATATTAAAAAAATGATTCAGATAAGTTTTATTTTCTCATAACAAATGATGATAGGAAAATTTAAGACTAATACTATTGAGACTTTGGCTGTGTTTTATTATGTTGAGTATGTACACGTGTGTAATATCTCAAATATGAACCACCCAAAATAGGAATTATATTGGCAGCTACTTATAAAACCACTAAAGCAATCTAACAAAGGAGCAGCCGTGGAAACCAACACGTGCTGACATTGGCTCCTGTTTCTATTGTCAAAAAGATTTGCATACTAGTTGTCACTTTCCAAAGACCTCCCTTGCTTATTGTCCCTTCCTCCATCACTCCCCCCTTCCCTGGCAGTGGTGACAGGCTCATATTTCCCCAATATTGCCCCCTCCTCTAAGACAAGCTGTTCTTTTTGGGGGGGGTAGATTATGTAAGAGATCTTTTAAAATTTTTTTTCATTCAATTTACATACCAATCAAAGATCCCCCTCTTCCCTACTCCTGACCACCCCCAGGCTGCACCTCCCAACCAAACTGTTCTTTAAATGCTCATCCTCTTGTTGCAGCCATGCTTTTAGATTTCTGGAAGGACCAAAATCACCTGGGTAGGGCAATGTTTTCCACATTTTCATCTTTTCTTTCACCTTCAAATTAGTAGATTTGATCAGAGCCAAGAGGCCAATTTTAAATTTGGTCAGTAACTAAAATCCAGTAGGATACACATTCACCCTTTAAACAGAATGCTTGTTGCTACAAAATTATAGAACAGAATTCTTTCTTTTGATATAAGAATTCAGGGATTCTGAATCCAAATGTATTACATGGCAACCCGGAATTGCCCTGGTGGGAAATAAGTTGACATGCGTTTGCTCAGGTCCATTCCCTGACTGGGCTCATGAATTCTGACATAGCCTGTATCCTTGGAGAAATGATCTGGAAAATCACAACACAGTGTGCAAGACAAAAAATAAGAATTCTTTAAAGGCCATGGTTTCTCTTTTTCTATCCCAATTTATATATTTCCTAGCTACACTTCTGTCACTTGTCTTCAAGTGCTCTCTTCTGTTCACACACAGGTCAACTGGTTTCATCTTAGGGCTTTCTTCAGTAGATTATAAATCTCATGACAGGACACCTTTGCTTTTTAATCTCCTCAAAATTCAGAGCCGGCTTGTTCCTCCTGTACAATTCTGGACGATTATGTAAAAGACAAAACACTGTGGGTTTTTCTTTGTTTCTTTGTTTTTTCTGTTTTGTACCGAGAGACCATCTCATATTATTACAGTCTCAAAGAAAACGTTGTAGCAGCACCTGGGGAAATAAGGGAACAAAACAGAACATGTACCCAACTATTCTTTATGTATTGACTAAACATGTAATTGGCTCTCTGTTTTGTAATTCAGTCACTGGTTTTAATTTTCTGTTTTCTCTTCCAAAGAGGTAGGGAAAGATCAAATAATTCCTCTGGTTTCATAGTTACATAATTAAGGAACTGCCAATATGGCCCACACAATTAACATTTTTTCTCACACCTTTGAAAACTGTTTACTCAACTTGAATATGCATTTGTCCTATTGAAGGACTATATTTTAGAGCTGCTAAATTATTTTTAAAAATAATCAGAGTAATAAAATATTTAATTGCAAACCTCAGAAAAAAATCTTTTAAAATTAGATCATAAAACAAAAAAAAATACATAAGCGTTTTATGAAAATCATTGTTCTCGATGAAACCATTGGTGGCGTGTGATACATAAACAATGAGGAATGAAACTTCTATGTGGTATGTCCCATTGTCAGAGAGGAAATTCAGAGGAAGTGGAAGGAAGGAGTGGGGAGATCATTTTGTGATGGACAAAATAGACATTCAATGGCTGAATATGGACATCTAGAATGTCTTACCACTAAATTTTGGACAGCTTTCTCTAGGGGTAAATTGTGTTAATAAGATTGTTTCAAGATGAAACATTTAGTGAAAACAAAGAAGAAAAGAGGAGTAGATGTCTTGGTGTGAGTCAGAATTTTCCAAAGTATCCATTGCCCTTTTTGGTTATTATGTCAAATTTTAAGGCTGTGTATGGCAGCAGATGTATGATAGGAGAATATTGGTATAGAGATTCCACTACGACAAAACAAAGAATAACTTTATATGCATCTTGTCCAACTGTGTCAGTTCCAGGGGATTTGAGGTAGCCTTGCTGAAATACAATTGTTATCCACCGTACAGTTTGCTTTTCACCTATGTCTGTCTAGCTGATGTCGACAAAGATCATCCTGTAAAACATTAAGAATTTCAGCCTTTATCTAATTTATCTCTTGCAGATTTGTAGCCTAGAGTTCCCATAACTATCAATCTAGCCATCTTATCCTAATATGTGGTTAATTACTAGAGTGGGATAAAAGTAAAACTTGACAATTAACAATATGATCTCATCCTTGTGTATTCTTAGGAAGTGTGGTTCTCAATTACAAAATAATATCCTAGTATTCTTATAAATACATGTGTTTATTATATGTAATTGCTTAATTGTATCAATTAATTGATCAATCTAGTCTGAGAAAATAATGTCACTTGTAAAAAAATCTAAAATACAGTAAGTCAATAAAATTTACAGACATATGTACTGATTTAACTCATTTTTTCTTATTAATTACCTACACAGAAATTACTTTAATCAGAAACCATTAAATTGATATTTACTTTAACAATGAGCTTTCAAAGTTGCCGAAATCTTATCACATGAAATTATACCTTCAGTGTACCTAAAATTCCTCTACCTTTGTTCAGTAAGCAGCAATACATGACATTGTCAGGGAAAAAAAACTGGCAAGCGCATACATCTGTCATCAAGTAGCACATTTTAGTTTTGTGTACTGACAATGGAGCAGAGGAAACTGAGGTGTACTCAGATAGAAATTTGAGACATAGGCTACAGACATGTGCTTTTTAAAAAAAAAAAAAAAAAAAAAAAAAAAAAGATTTACACCATTTCTGTAACCTGTGAGAGAGTCTACATCTCTGCTCATAGTGGCCATACTATTTGGAAATTGAAAACTAAGGGGATAAATAACCATAGACATTAAATATAGATCAATAACAAAGAGGAATATGAGTATCTGTAGTAACAGACTAAAACTAACATTCAAGCCTGGGTTTGTTTTCAGAACGGGGACTATTGAGGGGTTTTGTTGATTTTATATATATATATATATATATATATATATATATATATATATATTTAATTTTGTGATTTTTTTCTGTAAAGTCAACTTGATGTTTAGTAGAGAAGAAATGGGTTCAAAAATGTGCTAATATCTGTCTATACAGATATGAGTGATCATTCTGTCTCACTAAGGGATTTCTTACCAATTTGTGCTTGTTAGCATTTTAAGGAATAGACCAGACATTTACAATAGCTTCATTTCTGATATTTTTCCCCTATGGACAAAATATTTACATACCCCAAAAATTACATGTAAAAAACATAACCACCAATGTGATGACTCAACATGTGAAGCTTGTGAAAAGTGCTTAATGCTGAGTGGGATCAATGCTCTCCTGAAAGGACTCCTAAAGAAAGGACTCTCTGTTGTCCATCATGTAAGGAAATGTGCCTGCCCAAGACACTGAATTTCCTGGCATTGGAACTTTGGATTTCTCGGGTTTCTTAAGTTTCTGCTGTTTATAACCTACATAATATGTTGGACTTTCCTGTAGCAGCCTCAAAGATATAATGTAATTTTTTAGTCAATTGAAGGAAATTATAACAGTGTTTGTTTGTATAACTTCTTTTCTAAAAGTACTTTTATCAATTGAGAATCCTTTATGCTATATTTTAATTATGCTCAACCTCCTTTCTCATCTCTGCCCGACTGTATTGACATTCAATGATGCGAAACCAGGGAGACCATTTACTGCTACACATGGTCTCATGTATAGTCAGTCACTATCACTGAAGGCTTTTTATTTTTGTTTTCTTTCTTCTCCCAGGGGCCACAAACATAAAGAGAAATAACTTTCCATCTCCCAGCAGTTATCAGTTACCAATAGTTTGGCAGCTAAGAATGAAACTTGATTCCTATCTCCACTTTCATTGTTAGTAACTGTGTCTGCCTTGAGCTTGAAAGGGTTTCATACGTGCTGTCAATTAACATATGCCATGTAAAAAAATCAACTGCCTTATTTTTTGTGGAAAAGTTTCCTTGTAATCACTTACTACCTCTGACTCTGGTATGATGTTCACCCAGTCTTCTACGATGTTCCCTAGGACTTGAGAGTAGGTATGATTTAGATGTTCCTACTTAGAGTTGAAAGCTCCATAGTCACTTACTGTCTGTGTCATTTACAGAACAGCTGTGGCTCTATGTGTTAGTCACATCTACCAGAAAAATAAAGATATTTCTCGGATGAGCTTTGAAGGATGCATAATCTATGGTAATAAAGATAAATCCTCAGCAGTTAGTCTAGTCTTCTCTTCTCCCTTAGGCCCTATGGCTAGTCTAGTCACAGGTTCTTGACCCAGTATATATACCAAGTATGGATTTCATCTTGAGGAACAGGATTTAAATTCAGTCAGCAAGTGGTTGGTCACTCCCACAGCAATGCCACTATAGAACCAATTTACATATTTTTCCAGGCAGGTCCTTATAATAACTTACAAGGATCACAGAATATAAGATGGATGATTATGTTTCTCCTATTGTAGCAAGCAGAGAAACTTGCAGTACAATGAAGCCTATTAAGTATTAATGAAACTTTCATGGTAATACCAACTTGAATTTTCCATGTTCTATAGCTCCACTATATCTTTGGCAATGTGACCATACTGTCACATTCTGGAGGGACCCAAGAGTGGTAGTAAACATCTTCATTTTAAAATAATGTTCACACCAGGTGGTGGTGGCACATGCCTTTAATCCCAGCACTCGGGAGGCAGAGACAGGTGGATCTCTGTGAGTTTGAGGCCAGCCTGGTCTGGTCTACAGAGTGAGATCCAGGATGTGTACCAAAACTACATGGAGAAACCCTGTCTTGAAAAAAAAAAAAAAAAAAAAAAAATTAATAATGATAGTAATCTTTACACAAGTTTCAATTTCATTAAAATTTGGTAGTTTGTTGCTATGGAATGAGATCTGAGATCTGATAGTTATCTGTTAAATGACACATTAAAGAAAAGGATTAGTTATGCATAAAACAATCACTTGTTGGAAGTAGAATAATATTAACAAATTCACTAATAGATTATTTAACTAATAAAAAGATACTATCTACAACAAGTTGAGTGAAAATACATGTATGTGCTTTAACAAGTTGCTGAGAAGACAGAATAAAATAGTTTGACTGTATTAAAATTATAACCATGTCTGCCATAAGTTGACATAAAACAAAGAAACAAAGTAACTGAGAGTACAAACAGTAAACACACAGAAACTTCTAAATTTGACAAAGAAGTTTCTGGTTCACAGAAACACATATGGAAACAATGTTTAATTTCTTCTAAAATAAAACAGTATCATAGCTTCATGTTAAAATAAGAAAAGTTACCTTAGGCAGGCCTGTGGTGGCCCACACCTTTAATCCCAACACTCTGGAGGCAGAGCAAGGCAGATCTCTGTGAGTTCGAGGCTAGTCTGGTCTACAGAGCAACATCCAGGACAGCTACCAAAACTACACAGAGAAACCCTGTCTCAAAAAATCCAAATAGTAATAATAATATTAAGAAGAAAAAGAAGGAGGAGGAGGAGGAGGAGGAGGAGGAGGAGGAGGAGGAGGAGGAGAAGAAGAAGAAGAAGAAGAAGAAGAAGAAGAAGAAATCATGTTGTTAAAGATAAAAATATGAAAATTGAGAATATTAATGCACAGTGAGTATTAGGAAGAACAAGAACCCACATACAATGGTATCTGTAGAGTAAATTGATATAAATTATTTAATGAGCATTTTGTTGATATTTAGTAATATGGAAAATAATATGTTCTCTGAACTATCAATCTTCTAGATTGAAAACTATATTTTGTGCCTGAAAATACATTGTTGAAAACATCCATGGATTTCATAACAACAGAAAGATAACCAATAATGTCACAAATGTAGTTGTGCATTTTGACATGAGTTCTACATCAATAAAAACTTGAATAATGATTGAAAATATAATGTGTAAGTCTGTCATCATTCCCAAGAGTTTAAAACCATGAAAACAACAGTATGCATATTTATGAACACATAAACTGAAATCCTTTATTACATGTATAAATGTTCTTATGCAAATGTTCTAATTGTCTAACAAGATGCATTGGTTTATAAGAATCATTTTACATATTTTTGTTTTGACTAAATAGATGATGAGAGGGCAATAATCAATATCTATATTAGGATATAGCTACTGCTGAGGACAAAAAAGTAAAATAATAATCTTTGAAAATATGTTCACTGGGACTGTCTTTCTAAATCTATAGATTATGTTTATGCACCCACATACATAAGCACACATGCAAAAATATCATAAAGCATTGTTATAAAAGATCTTGTCACTTAGTGAGAAATATGCTTTCTTTTCCAAATGCTTTATGGCATTTTCATATATAATTAGAAATAATTTATAATAAATATAAATACATAAGCAAGCAATACATAATTTGAGGAAAAAATGTTATGGGAAAACTGATCGAACAATCTATAAACTGTATGATACTACATATTTAAAGATGGCTGAATGAACAGTGGTAATTGTACTAACTGAGACTAAAGAAGTATCTGTTATTCTGTAAGGATTCCTTGTTGAATGTAAAGTGAAAAAAAGACAGGTCTATAAATAACTTAATTAAATTAGTGTTTTGTTTTTAAACCTAAAGAGTGAATTTCAACTATGTCATTTCCCAAAGAAGTTATAGTGAAGATTGAAGACAACTGTTTTATTTAAAGATACACGTTTTGATTAATACAAAAAATGATCAGTGAAAAATGCTTTAGTATCTATTACTCTTCACATGTGTATTCGTGTTGTGTACGTGCATGTGTATGCACTTGCATATATTTATCCAGTCAATATTGAGACCTTGTCTAAAGCAATGATTCCATGCAGCACAAGGCAGGCTGACACAACTCCTGTTCAACACACAAACAAAAAAAATCATAGCAATAGACTTTTCAGCTACATAGTGCATTCAGTTTATTATGTGTCATCCTCAAATCTTCATGAAAGTAAAATATTTTGAAGAGTTCTTTTGAATTTTATATTGAAAGAATTTTCTTTACTTATAGTTTGTTTAATTTTAAAGTGGTAGATGACTTAATTTTTAATATAGTCATTATCTTCTCATCTGTATTTAATTTAGCTTAGAAAATAAGTGGGTTTGTTTGCAACTCAGAGAAAAATTGAATCAAAATATATTCAAATAATAGTCAATCAAATAAAAATACATTATCAGCATGTTTTTAAATGAATTAATGTCATCATGTACTTGATATTGACATTTAAGTACTTCAGCCAGCTGATAATTCACTTGACATATTAAGAAGATGATAAATGTTAGTAGTAGAGGCCACAAATAGTGATATGTAACTGTTTTATATATATATGTATATGTATATATATATATACATATGCATATGCATAAAATCCATTATTTAAAATAACTGTTCATGTAGAAATTATTTCACATTATTGAAATAGATGAAATTGATTTAGTTAATGTGAAACATACAAAGTTATAAATAGAGTCATCATAAAACATTAAGAAATTGTAAGTCTATTACTTATGTCTCTAACACCATTTAGAAGTCTATTGGTATTATAAACAGAATTCTATATGACTACAAAGGAGGAAATTTACTGTAGAAAAGGGACAAATAATATTTCTGTGATATGAACCTTTGAAAATTTGCCTCTTTCTGAAACTTCTGCTGAAATTTCATTGCTTTTGTAAGAGTTTTTTTTTTTTTTTTTTTTTTTCGGTTTTTCGAGACGGGGTTTCTCTCTGTAGCTTTGCGCCTTTCCTGGAACTCACTTGGTAGCCCAGGCTGGCCTCAAATTCACAGAGATCCGCCTGGCTCTGCCTCCCAAGTGCTGGGATTAAAGGCGTGCGCCACCACCGCCCGGCTTTTTGTAAGAGTTTTAAGAAGTGGAATAATGCATGGAAAAGCCCTTACCAAATGCCAATCAATTAATCTTGAACTTCTTACCTCCATAATCATGAGATATCTGCGATATTTCATTAGAGGATCATAAACTGAATTAGTAACAGAGAGCTAGCAATTAGAGGTAGAATTGCTTCTCTGATAAACGAAAATATAAAAGTTTTGTAACTAGACTGTAAGTAAAAGTAGAACTAATTTGAATGTGGATTCTGAAACAAAAACTCCTATAGTGCCATGAAGACAGGGTAAGGTTAATTCTATTGAAGGCTAAGACAGGAATAGTTATTAGAAAAGCTCCAGAATGTTCATAGACTTATGAATATTAAGATCACTGTGATAAATTCTCAGATGAAGATGAGAAATGTCTCATTAGAATCTATAGTAAAGGTCATCCTTGTTATGAAAAGGTAAAGAACTTGACTGAAGTGTGACCATGACCAAAGACTGTATGGCAGGCAAAATTTAATGCTAATGAACTTAGTCTATGTAATGAAGGATAAAGAACATTTGTAACAAAACATTTGATAATCTATGTTGTTTATTTTATTTGTGTAATATAAATGAAAAATAGATAGGGATGATTTAAAGACTAATTTCATATTAGAAATGAAGCAGAATACATAAATGTGAGACCACCCTAGGATAAAGTTCTGGAATTGCTAGTGCCCTACAGTTCTCCAGAATGCCTTACTCAAGTTCCTCCGTTTCTTTCACATACAAATGGAATAAAATAGTATGATCAAGATAAAATGACAATTGTTTAGATAAAGTTATTTACAAGTACAAAGGGAAGGCAACTTCTGCTTACCAACACTGTCCAGGAAAGTGGTGGATCTTTAGCTCTAACGTTAAAGCCCTGGAGCTTGAGAACAGTTGGATTCATGTCTCCAGGCTCAGAGTCCCTTCTACAGGCACTTTGTCTAGTAGCACTTCAGTTCTCTGAACTCCACATGCTGTGGTAACTACCCTCAGCAGCCCTAGCTATTCCTCACATGGCTTCAGGTATAACTCTGGAAACCAATCTGGAAGGTCTCATTAGTAAACCTTGATCGTGTAGCATTGTGCTTTGACTGCAGCGTATAGACTGTGGAACCATGGTGAGGTCTGTATCGACTAAAACAGACACAGAGAACAGTGTGGGAGACCAGAGTGGGTCATTTTAGGACAAAGCTATGGAAGAGAGTTCCCACAAGGGCAGAGTTCTCACCAGTACCATGTGATTGTAGATGCTGCAGAAGACCCTTTTTAGGGAGTGGAGAAAATTTGAGTGACTAAGGAGCAGATGAAGTTCAGAGAGAATGTGTGGCTGAAAACAGTCTATCTCTCAGGTGCATGGGAATTAACTATGCCTTCCTTGGTCAGGCTCAGAAAATTGACAGCCATCTTCTGTTTTGTACTTATTTTGACAAAATATACAGAAAGCATCAAACACAGATTCATCCTTCCAGATCTTTAGAGCCTGAGACTGTCTGAAGAGACCTACAAATGAGACTACCTTACTTCTTTTCTCTGTCCATAATAAATGTACTGAAGTCCCAAATTGCTGAATAGTTAGTATGCCACCATCATAGTGAGGATACCCCACCCATTGCCAGCATTTCTGTGTAGTGATATTTTATTTGTATGTTAATAAACTTTGCCTGGAGATCAGAGGAAATAGCAAGCCATTTTAAGTAAACACAAAAATCAGGCAATGGTAGCACATGCCCTTAATCTGATCACTTGGCAGGCAGGGTCTCTGTGTTTTTTAAGGCCACACTAGGGAACAGAGCCAAGTGTGGTGACACAAGCCTTTAATCCCAGTACCAACCATAGAGACCTGGAGGCCTGTAAAGACAGGCAGTTTCAAGGAATTGAGTAGCTGTGCTAAAAGCCAATGAGAGGGCAGAACAGCAAGGCAATAAAAGCCTGGGTAGACAAGAAGTCGTGGCATTTTGGAAGCTACAGACCTGGTGAGGTAAGGTGGTTGGTGGCTCTCACTATTTCCCTGATCTCTAAGGTTTTCACCTCTATATTTGGCTCCATGTTATTTGTTTACTAACATGCTTAGAAATTCATTTACATTTCTGTGTGTTTGTTCATTCCCCATTCCCTCGACAGACCCTCAGCTTCCTTGTATTGAGCTGTTCAGAACTCATTAGTCTTTATTAGTTCTAGAGACGATTTGGGCTTCTCCCAACCCATGAACCATGACTAAAGAGTCACCAGTATACTTCATACAGAGTGGGTGGGGAAGCTGCTTTTAAGGACTGAGCACACAAAGCTTTTGTTTCCTCTGGGCATACACACACACACATACACACACACACACACTTTGTCCCATCATTGTCCTTTGGAAATAGGTAACATGTTTTTTGGATTGTTTGTTTTTCAACAACTAACAGAGATGATTCTTTACTTTGTGATTTTTGCTTCACATTTTTCTGAAATAGATGAGACTATGGACGTTTGTGCTGATATTGGAAGACATTCAAAATTTTAAATTGCTTCGGATAGCATACATATTTTATTATGTTCAAGAGAGATTTGAGTTTGACGTACCAGGTATGAACACTGTGACTTGAATTTTGTCACCTCCAAAGCTCATGTTAAAATGTACTAACCATTAAACAATCCCAGGAAGTAAAGGTTCAATAAGTCATGTGTCAGTGTGTAGATCATTATGAGCATGAGTTTAGCAACACAGTGTTTGGTCTTTATAAAAGGTTGATCTTGGCTCAGCTTGGCTCACTCTAGCCATCTTTCCTCTTCTGCTGTGGCATAATTAGAAAATAGTCTCTGCCAGTCCCTTAATCTCGGACTTCCTGACTTCCTGATCAGAAAATATTTATAATATCCATGAGAAATTATCCTGGTTATAAAAGTTTTACAGCAATGCCAAATGTACAAAGACAGGCACCAGGAGAAAACAGGGTTTGTTGTCATAATTATAATCATTATTATTATAAAAATTTTAACAAAACTATAGAAGCTGAAAATTTTGTTTCAGGTTTGTAATAGATTTCTCCTCAGTTCTGATTATTCAAACACATCAGTTTAGTGAGGCACTATACTTTTTCCTGTAGCACACATAATTTGCATATATGTTTCTTTATTCCAGCAAGAAAATACTTTGGAGTCTAATGAGGTGATTCAGTGGTTAAGTGCGCATTCTTCTATTCCTGAGGGACCGAGTTCATATCCCAGCACCCACTTTAGCAGAACACAACTGTGAGAAGCTTGACCTCCACAGGATCTGTCTTCTTCTTCTGGCCTCTATAGCACCTACACAAATGTGGCATACACACAGAGACTTGCATATATATACCAATAAAAGTAAAATGAATCATAAAAAAGATATGGAAGTCTTTGAAAACACAAATATTCCAGTTCTTATTTGGTGGTATGACCAACACACAAATTTTTCTTTCTAAATTGCATATCCATTAGACTACATTCCTTTGTCTTTTAATGTTCTTATGATTCTCTATTTAACTGTTGTATCATTCTCATTGATTCACAACATTTTTCATTATGCTGACGATGGCATACATTTTGGAGCCTCTTCCTTTCTTCTGTGAAGATCGATCAGGCATGAAAGAATTCAATTGTGATGTGAAACTATCACCTCATTGGTGATTCATATGTGCTTCACTATGAACAAAGTCACAAAACAACATTTAGAAAATAAAAGCTCGTCCACTCATGTGCACTCTAATTGGAACATGAATTTTCATGTATATAAAAACTGTGCAGGTATGACAAGTTGGATGTAGAATTTGTTTTTAATTTCAATTTCTCTCTATTTTCCCAAGTACTGAAACAAATGTTTTGAATACACATGGAATTTTAGAATAATATTTACCATTAATTGTATTTTAAGCACATAAAATAAGAATAAATATAATTAAATGATTTGGTGGGTCTTAATTGCCATTTTAAAAGGTTTTGTTATAATGGATTTTCCATTATTCAATATTTTACTGAAAGATTTAATTAAAATGATTTACAAACTATAATTAGGTTTCAGGGACACAAGCATCATGCAGTTCCTTGTAATAATGAAGCAAAATTGAATGGAAAAAAGAACATGGTGAAATATGTAAAAAGGACCATTTTGTACAGTAGGTAACATTTTACTCTGATCATCCTGGCATATGAAAATCTCACAGACTGAGTGGCTTAGAGTAGAAAAGCATTTTTTCAGAATGCTGAAGGTTGGAAATTCTAGATCAAAATGACAGCAGAAGTCATGCTTGCTGATGGTAGATGGCAATCTTCTCACCCTACTCTCACCAAGCCTTTTCTCTGTGCTCCCAAAGGGAGGGATCAGTGGTATTGCTTCCTCTTTTCAGAAGGGCCCAGGTCCTGTTGGATTATGACATGATCCTTATGACTTTGCAACATTAGATACTTTAAAGGACCTCTCTCCAAAGGGAATCTCATTTTGTGGTTAGGGCTTTAATGTACAAATGGTGTGTGTGTGTGTGTGTGTGTGTGTGTGTGTGTGTGTGTGTGTGTGTGTGTAAAAGGAATGGTTTATTTTATTAGAGAGATATTTTTGATGTTTAAATTTAAGAAAGACCTGAATTATGATTTTAACAAAAAAATTCAATATGTTTCAAATTTTGCAACATAATCCCATTGACATCTGCCTGTGGCATCTAACTTACTATTTCTCTCATTTTGTTGATGCAGTAGTCAGGTGACAAGAAATCATTGATCCATTAGCCTTGCAATGTTTGTAAATAAGAATGCCACAAAGAGAATAGAAGGGGAATAAACAGGAAAGAGTGTAGTGGGTAGCTGTTTCAGCTTTGACCTTAAAGCTCTGCCCCTAGTGAGGCAGTTGGTGACTGATGCACAAGCCTATGACCTCCCCCTGGGGTGTGGCCCAGATGGGAGCACTTAGGACCTGAGATGCATACCTTCTGACTCTCTTGGCTCCTCGTGATTCTGGGATGCTGGATGGCAGACCAAGTTAGAGTTCTCCAGAGAACCATGCTGGACTGCACCTCTTCTCTCCCCAATCCCGTAACTGCCCCCTTTACTGGTTGTAGGTTACGCTGAATACCCCCCCCTTTTTTTTTTTTTTTTTTGAGACAGGGTTTCTCTGTATAGTTTTGGTGTCTGTCCTGGATCCTCTGTAGACCATGCTGGTCTCAGACTCACAGAGATCCACCTGGCTCTGTCTACTGAGTGCTGGCATTAAAGGTGGGTGCCACCACTGCCAGACTGAAATAAACCTCTTTTAACTACCAGATAAACTATGTGAAGTTGCCTTTTTAGTTCCCCGCTTTAAAAGGGTTTGGGTCTAATTGGAGTATGGCTGGTCTTCTTCAATAAATTTTCTTTATAAATTACTTATTCTTTGATAGTTTCAGGCAGTATGTTTTTTTAATCATCTTTCTTATCCCCCAACTCCTATGATATCCTCTCCTCTCCCTACCTACCCATGATCTTTCTCTCTC
Source organism: Peromyscus leucopus (assembly GCF_004664715.2). NCBI lineage: Eukaryota > Metazoa > Chordata > Mammalia > Rodentia > Cricetidae > Peromyscus > Peromyscus leucopus. Next base: position 43,390,516 of record NC_051071.1, on the reverse strand, counting down.
ACAAATAAATAATCAAAAGAAAAAAAATCAAACTGCTTTCTGAGACAGAGCCCTCCAGTGCCAGTTGGACTAAGAGGTAAGTCTTTGTCCTCAAAGCCTATCACCCCAGCCTCAAGGTGTTGGGCCGAGGAGCACAAGCTTGCACCCCCCCCCCAAACGATTTGTTGCAGTCCCAGTTTCAGGCCATTAGCCAGGTCTCCTGCAGACAGGTTGGACTACCACCGTCCTTCAACAGACCCTGCAACCCTTAAACCCCACCTTTCCCAAACCTTACCCTCCCTCAGAGACTATAACTACTCCCTGAGACAGAGCCTGCCGGTGCCAATTGGACAAAAAGGTGAGTCTTTGTCCCCATAGCTCAGCACCCCAGATTCTAGCACCCTGTGCTCACACACCACTACCCATCACAGTCCCTGTTTCAGGCCAGTAGGCAGGTATCCTGCAGGCAGGTTGAACTAACACCATCCACCACCAGAGCCTGTATCCCACAAGCCACACCCCTCCCCAAACCACCCACCCTCCAAGACTGAAGCTGTTCCCTAGAACAGAGCCAGTACCGATTGGACTAAGAGCTGCTCCCTAAGATACAGAGTCCATCAGCACTGATTATACCAAGAGCTCTCATTGGACCAAGAGTATCCATCAGACCAAGAGAGGCTCCCTCAGACACAGACACCACTTGCACTGAGTGGAAAAGAGATGGGTAGATGCCAGTGCAAATATACAGTCAACAGCACAAAGACCAATATGGCTCCATTAGAACCTAGTGGTTCTATATCAACAAGACCACAAAATCCCAATGCAGAAGAAACAGAAGAAATGTACCTTAAAAATAACTTTAAGAAGATAATAGAGGTCTTTAAAGAGGAAATGAAAAATTCCCTTAAAGAAATTGAGGAAAAGACAAACAAAAAATTGGAAGAAATCAATAAACCCCTGAAAGAAAGGCAAGAAAACCATGAAAAAGCAATTAAACAGGTGAAGGAAACAGTTCAAGATTTGAAAACTGATAATGAGATAATAAAGAAGACACAAACAGAGAGAATGCTGGAAATGGAAAATCTGAGCAAATGAACAGTAACTACAGATGCAAGTCTAACCAACAAAATGCAAGAGATGGCCTTGACCACACAGAGATCCTGCATGTTACATAATAGAATTGAGGGCATGTGCTACCACTGCCTGACTTTTGTGCTTACTTAAAATGGCTTGCTATTTTCTCTGATCTCCAGGCAAACATTATCTATTAAAGCACAAATAAAATATCACCACAAATAGAAGAAGGAGAAGAATACCAACTCAAAGGCACAGAAAATATTTTCAACAAAAACATAGAAGAAAATCGTTCCCAACCTAAAGAAGAAAATGCCTATGAAGATACAAGAAGCTTATAAAACACCAAATATGCTGGTCCCAAAATAAAGTCCCCTTGCTACATAATGATCAAATCCCTAAGCATAAAGAATACTGAAAAAATATTAGGAGCTGCAAAAGAAAAAGGCCAAGTAACATATAAAGGCAGCCATATAAGAATAACAACTAAGTTCTCAATGGAGAATCTGAAAGCAAGAAGGTCCTGGACAGACATTATGCAGACAAAAGATACCATTGATGCCAACACAGACTATTAAACCAGGAAAACTCTCAATCACCATAGATAAAGTAAACAAAATATTACATAATAAAACCAAAATTAAATAATGTCTATCCACAAATCTAGCCCTACCAAAAGCACTAGAAGTAAAAATCCAACCTAAGGAAGTTAAATACACACATGAAAAATCAGGCAATAGATAATCCCACACCAACAAATACCAAAGAGAAACACACAACACCAGCAACACTAAAAAGTAACAGTACCTAACAACCACTAGTCATTAATATCCACTAATATCTATTGTCTCAATTAGCCTATAAATAGACACAGGCTAACAGAATAGATATGAAAACAGGATCCATCCTTCTGCTTCATACAAGAAACACACTTCAACTTCAAAGACAGATACTACCTCAGAGTATAAGGCTGGGAAAAGACTTTCCAATCAAATGGACTTAAGAAACAAGCTGGTGTAGCTATCCTAATAGCTAATAAAATAGACTTAAAACTGAAATCAATCAAAAGGTATCAGGAAAGACATTACATATTTATCACAGGGAAAATCCACCAGGATTAAGTCTCAATTCTGAACATTTATGCCCCAAATACAAAGGCACCCAAATTTGTAATAGAAACATTGCTAAAGCATAAATTACACATCAAACCCCATACACTAGTAGTGGGAGACTGTAACATCCCACTCTCACCAATGGACAGATCTGACAGAAAGAAACTTAACAGAGAAATAAGGAAACTAACAGACATTATGGCTCAAAAGGACTTAATAGATATCTATAGAATATTCCACCCCAACACAAAAGAATACACCTTCTTCTCAACACCCCATGGGACCTTCTCTAAAACTGACCACATGCTCAATCACAAAGCAAAGTTCAATAGATACAAAAGTTGGAATAACCTCCTGTACCTTATCAGACCACCATGGCTTGAAGTTCGATTTCAACAACAAAAATTACAGAAAGCCTACAGTCTCATGGAAACTGAGTAATGCTCAAATGAATCACCAATGTGTCAAGGAAGAAATAAAGAAAGAAATTAAAGACTTCCTAGATTGAATGAAAACAAATGTATAACATACCCAAACTTACAGGACACTATGAAAGCAGTGCTAAAAGGAAAATTCATAGCACTAAATGCCCACATAAAAAAGAAAGAGAAATCTTACACTAGTGACTTAACAGCACACATGAAAGCTCTAGAACAAAAAGAAGCAAACTCACCCAGGAGGAATAGACACCAGGAAATAATCAAATTGAGGGCTGAAATCAATAAAATAGGAACAGAATAATACAAAGAATCAATGAAACAAAGAATTCGCTCTTTGAGAAAATCAACAAGACAGACAAGCCCCTATCCAAATTAATCAAAAGGCAGAGAGAGAGAGAGAGAGAGAGAACATCCAAATTAACAAAATCAGAAATAGAAAAGGAGACATAACAACAGACAATGAGGAAATCCAGAAAATCATCAGGGCATATGTCAAAAACGTGTACTCTATAAAATTGGAAAATCTGAAAGAAATTGATAAATTTCTGGATAGGTACCACATACCAAAGTTAAATCAAGACCAGATAAACTACTTAAATAGACCAATAACCCCTAAGGAAATAAAGACAATCATTAAAAGTCTCCCAACAAAAAAAAAGAAAGAAAGAAAGAAAAAGAAAAGAAAAGAAAAGCCCAGGACCAGAAAATTTTCAAGCACAGAATTCTATCAGATTTTCAAAGAAGAGCTAATACCAATACTCTTCAAATTGTTCCACACATTAGAAATAGAAGGAACATTACCAAACTCTTTTTAGGAGGCTACAGTTACCCTGATATCCAAACCACACAAAGATGCAACAAGGAAAGAGAATTACAGACCAATCTTCCTAGTGAACATTGATGCAAAACTATTCAAGAAATTACTGGCAAACTGACAGCCACCATCAAATTAAATGGAGAGAAACTCAAAGCAATTCCACTAAAATCAGGAATAAGACAAGGCTGTCTGCTCTTCCCATTTTATTCAATATAGTACTTGAGTTCTAGGTAGAGCAATAAAACAACAAAAGGAGATCAAGGGGATACAAATTGGAAATGAGGAAGTAAAACTTTCACTATTTGCAGATAATATAATAGTATACATAAGTGACCCCCAAAATTCTACCAGGGAACTCCTACAGCTGATATACTCCTTCAGTAATGTGGCAGTATACAAGATTAACAAACAAACAAACAATCAAAAAACAGTAGCCCTCTTATATACAAATGATAAATGGCATGAGAAAGAAATCAAAGAAGATATCAGAAAATGGAAAGATCTCCCATGCTCATGGATAGGTAGGATTAATATAGTAAAAATGGCAATCTTATCAGAATCAATCTATCTCAATGTAATCCCCATCAAAATCCCTAAACAATTATTCACAGACTTGGAAAGAGCAGTACTTAACTTAATATGGAAAAACAAAAAAACCCAGTATAGCTAAAAGAATCCTGTGCAACAAAGCAACCTCTGGAGGCATCATAATCCTGATCTCAAGTTCTACTATAGAGCTATAGTAATAAATACACCTATATACTGGCATAAAAACTGACACATGGACCAATGGAATCAAATTGAAGTCCCTGACATTAATCCGCACACTTATGAACACCTGATTCTTGACAAAGAAACTAAAACTGTACCATGGAAAAAGAAAACATCTTCAACAAATGGTGCTGGCATAACTTGATGTTAACATGTACAAGATTCCAAATAGATCCATATCTCTTGCCAAGTACAAAACTCAAGTGGATCAAAGACCTCATCATAAATCCAGTTGGATTTGATAGAAGAGAAAGTAGGAAGTTATGGTGGTATTTTATTTGTACTGAAATGTGATTTTAATTATATGTTAATAAATAAAGTTGCCTGGGGGTCAGAGCTATTAGAGCCATAGCAAGAGCATGGCGGTGGTGGCATATGCTTGTAATCCCAGCACTTGGTAGGCAGAGCTAGGTAGATCTCTGTGTGTTCAAGGATACAGCCAGCATTGGAGACACACCTTTAATCTCAATACCATAGAAGACCTGGAGGTCTCTACAGACAGGCAATGATGAGGCAGTCATGTGTTTGGGTTTACAACCAATGAGAAGGCAGAACAGAAAGACTATATAAAGACAACCACAGGAAGTAGGTCTCTTTCGGAGAGGTCTCTTGGCTGAAGAGACTAGCTTCAGCTGGAAGGGTAAGGCTCTTAGCTCTGATCTCTTGGCTTTCTTCTTTACATTGGTTCTGTGTTTCTTATTTAATAAGACAGTTGGTTACATCTACAGGAAGTAGTCTTGAACTTACTGGCACAGGAGACTACATCCTAAATATAATACCAGTAGCACAGATACTGAGAGCAACAATTAATAAATGGGACCTCCTGAAACTGAGAAGCTTTTGTAGGGCAAAGGACATGGTCAATAAGACAAAACAGAATGGGAAAAGATCTTTATCAACCCCACATCTAACAAAGCTTGACATCAAAATACTGAACAATCCACTTAAAAAATGGGTTACAGACCTAAACAGAATTCTCAACAGAAGAATCACAAATAGCTGAAAGACATTTAAGGAATTGCTCAACATCCTTAGTCATCAGGGAAATGAAAATCAAAACAACTCTGAAATACCATCTTATACCTGTCAGAATGGCTAAGATCAAAAACACTGAAGATGTAGGGCCTGGCCCCCCATTTTGGGTAGCTGTTGCCTTGCTTGCTGACCTTGACCAGATGTCTTCCCTATGCTGATTCCCTGCCAATTTCCTTCTTCCTGAATGCTCACTGGAGGTTCTTTGTGTATCCTGCATTTGGTGTAAACAGCTTATATGCAAGAATGTAGAACATCAGTAGCAAACTTCTGCCCTCTGGGGTTCTCCCATTGTTCTGTAAGCCTGTATTTAAGGTTTCCTACCTCTTTCAATAACAGCATTTGGCATTCTGCTGGGGCAAATGACCTGCCTTCTCTTGTCTCTATTTTTTAATCCACAGCCCCTTGCTTGGACATGGTGAATGGGTGATGAAGACAGCTTATGTTGGAGAGGATGTTGAACAAGGGGAACACTCCTCCACTCTTGATTGGAATGCAAAGTTGTACAGCCACTTTGGAAATCAATATGATGGTTTCTCAGAAAATTGTGAATCAATCAACCTCAAGACCCAGCTATACTACTCTTGGGCATATACCCAAAGAATGCTCAATCTTACCACAAGAGCACTTGCTAGCCATGTTCATATCAGCATTATTCATAATATCAAGAACATGGAAACAACCTAGATGCCCCTCAACTGAAGAATGGACAAAGAAAATGTGGCACATATACACAATGGAGTACTACTCAGCAGTAAAAAATAATATCATGAAATTTCCAGGCAAATGCATAAAACTAGAAAATATCATCCTGTGTGAGGTAACCCAGACTCAGAAGGACAAACATGGTATCTTCTCACTTGTAGCTAAATGTTTTTCTGTGTCCCACCAAGTCCTGTAGCTGCTCAGACCCAAATAAGCATGCAAAGGCTTATATCAATTATGAATTACATGGCCATGGCCTATGGCTCAATTTTCTTGCTAACTAGCTCTTGTTATTAAACTCAGCCCATTTCTATTAATCTATATGTTGCCATATGTTCCATGGCTTTACCTGTGTGCCATTACATGTTGATCCCTGGATGGTGGGATGGCATTTCTCTGCCTCTGCCTTTCTCTTTCTGTCTCCCATCTGATTGTCTTGCCTGCCTCTAAGCTGCCTTGCCATTTACCAAACAAACCAATCACTGAAACACATATTCACAGCATACAGGAAGACATCACACAGCACTCACTCATAAGTGTAAACTAGATGTAAAGTAAAGGATAACCAGACTACAACCCACAGCTCCAGAGAAGCTAACTAACAAGGAGGACCCTAAGAAGGAAACACAGATATCCCAGCGAAGGAGAAATAGATGAGATCTACATGAACAAACTGGGGTGAGGAGGGGTAATGGAGGGCAAGAAATGGGGGATGAAAATATAAGGAAATGGGACGTTCAGTCTGGAACAGGGACAGAGTGGAAGAGCAAGGAAAGAGATACCATGATAAATAAGACATCATGGGAATAGGGAGAAACAGCATGCTAGGGAAGTTCCCAGGAATCCACAAGGATGACCCCATCTCAGACTACTAGCAATAGTAAAGAGGGTGCCTGAACTGGTCTACTACAGTAACCAGATTATTAAATACCCTAACTGTCATCATAGAGCCTTCCTCTAGTACTAATGGAAGCAGATGCATTGATCCAGGCTGAGCTCCAGGAGTCCAATCAATGAGAGGAGGGATTCTATAATCAAGGGACATCAAGATCATGATGGGAAAGTGTACAGAGATGGCCAGCCAAACTAGTGGAAACCCATGAACTGTGGACCAATAGCTGTGGAGCCCCCAATGGGACTAGACTAGGCCCTCTGGATATGCAAAACAGTTGTTTAGCTTGAACTGTTTGGGGTCCTCAGGTGGGGGGGCTGGAATCCATCCCTGGTACATGACTGGGCTTTATGGTGCCTAGTGCCTAAAGTGTGACACCCTATACAGCCTTGGTGCAAGAGGAGGGGAGCTTGAACCTGCCTCAGCTGAATGTACCAGGCTCTGCTGACTCCCCATGGGAGACCTTGACTTGGAAGAGGTAAGAATAGGGGGAGGGTTACAGGGGGAAAGCTGAGGGGCGAAAGGAAAAGGGGATCTGTGTTTGGTATATAAAATGAATAGAAATTTAATTCTTAATAATTCTTAATAATAAAAATGTAAAAATAAAAGTTAAAGAGAAAAGAAAAAGTCACTAAAATCATAGAAAACATAGTGTATGATTTGTATTGTCCTCAGAATGGAGGATGCATTGTGCTATAATAACAATTCTTACATTGAGAAATGTCCTATTGTGCCCTAAAATCTATACATCTGTCTTTAAACTGCCCCAGCAAGCAAGCTAAATAGTTTACTTATTCAGTGTCTTCCAAGAAACCATTTGTCTTCCAGGAAACACAAATCATTTTATTTCAATTGATTAATTTTTTTCCTTCCCAATCTGTGCAAAATCTGAATGATAAAAATATAACCAGTATATAGGTAATTCTCATCTCTTGTAAGTCACATATTCCCATATCAACATTAACCAATGTCAATTCGTCTTCAAATTCAAGATGTAAAAAACATGTAATCTGATATTATTTATTTAAATATATTTCACTGGTATGGTACATCTTGAATAGTTGGGTGGGTATATTGGTCATCAGGAACCATAGGGATCATTGAGTTACGACATCTTTCTAACTTATACACTCTAATTAATTGGTACAACAGTAGAGTATAGAAAATTAGGATTATTGAGAGTTTAAGTTCAGACCCATAAGTACATTTTACTCTCTCCTTATATCACATTAGTTATTGATTGTGCACTGACTAAAACTGCAGTATAAATTAGTCAGAATTATCTATAGGAACAGAACCAATAGAAAGAATCTATTACAAAGGGGTTTATTATATTGGTTCACATAGTACAGCTTGGCAGTCCAACAATGCTGTCTTCTTCCCAAAGTGACTGAGAATGAGTATTTCTTCAGGCACTGAAGGCCTGGAAGATTCCTGGATACCTGGTGTCCTCCAAGTTGGAAAGCTGAAAAAAAAAAAAAACTGAGTTCTGAGAGCCAGAAGGATGGAAGTAGAAACAACTAAAATAGGACAAACACATTCACCAGCAGGAAGCCAAAGCATGCAAGGGAGCATCACTGTTTCTTCCTCAAACATTTATGCATCTAGGCTACTGCCAGAAGGTGCTGCCCACTCTGGAGAAGTGTCTTTCCCTCTCAGTTAATTCCTCTCAGTTAATTCTTCTTTGAAATATTATCACAGACTTCCTCAGAAATGTATCTGTTAGTTGATTCTGGATCCACTCACGTTAACTTTCTCTCATTAGAAACACTAAGCTATTATGGGAAAGACTTGCCCTGCACACAGGTACACAATAATGCTAGAATAATTAACAAAAATCAGTGGGAACTGCTTCACTATGGTTCTCGTGGCCTTCATTGTAAAGGCCACAAATTTAGGTGACCTCAGGGATAAAGTGCAGAGTTCAGGAGGACTCAGTCATGAAAATTAATATTATTCCCTTCCCTTGGACCGTAGACATTTTTAGTTTCTGTAGACATTTTTACTTTCCTATCAAGAATATGTGATCATAATAGTTTATTTACTGGACACTAATATGTAGATGTTAATGTAAATCTTTTGCATGAACACATTGCCTACATGAATGAACCCATATTTGGTCTCTATTTACATTTTTTTTTCAAATAACACATGGGTGGAAGCTTTCATCTCCACACATTTTTAGGTTATGTGGCTTTGTAAACCTTTATTCTAAAACTCACTGTTGCACTAGAGCAGTTAGATCTCTGTGCAAACAAAGATTCATATCAGGCAGAACATTATAAGAGCTTAGAGATAAATAACAGAACTTCATGCAAACTCCAAGTAGCCTTTGGCCAATGTGATACATTTGCTAAGAAATATTTCAAAGTAGAAATTGATTGAAAGGATAAAGATCATATACAAAGCCAGGATTTATTGGGCAGCAGTCTATAGGACAAATTCATATGATTTGTTTGCAGTTTGTCTTAAACCTGTGTAAATTTGAAGAGAAAATGTAAGCTCAGAGTGAAGACAATGGCACACATTGGTACTTCAACTATATTTCTGAAAATCCTGGCATTTAAAATCAATAAAGTGTGATAGCAATAAGAAAGTTGGAAATCTGTGAAAACAAACTGGGTAGGAAATAATCTGTGATGAAAACTGTGAAAATTTCATTAGTTGCAAATATTGCATGATTTATAAATATACAAACAGAAATCAAGGATGATGTGGATAAAATAGTTCTTTTGTACTAAACCCCTTCAGTAGGGATCATCCACTTGAGAGGCTGAATATAACATATAGTACTTGGCTTTCCCTTCATTGGCTTTCCCTTTGCTTGCTCCTATTTTTTACACATCACTTATTTTCCTCTTCTGTTGCCTTTGATCTTGTATTTATACACTTGGCTCACTTATTTATCCATCCCTTAATCCTTTAACTATCCTGGTATCTAGTTTGAAAATAAAACAAAAACAAACAAAAATAGGGCAAAAGACTCAATTTCTTTGGTCACACGACAAACATTTGTATTAGTGTGAATACTCATAAAATACTATCTGAGCAAACCACATTTACATATGTATATATGTACATATATATGTATGTATGTATGTATGTATTATTTTTGTTCTTAGTTTGGTTTTTGTTTTCAGACAGGCAGTCTCTCTTTATAGCCCAGGCTGAACCTGACTCACGATCCTCTAGCCTCATGTTACCAAGCATGAAAGTTACAAGATTTTCTCACTAAACCCATCTCTGTTATCAGTCTCACAACAATTCTTATTACTTAAGTCTGATAAAAAAAATAAATAAATGAGACCAGCTGGAGAATGCGTATATCAAAACCTAACTGTGATATGTACAGCATATTTTGCATATATCCAGAGCTTAGAGAAGACAAGAGCAAATGATATCTTATGAACACGACAGAATCACTGCACTCATGAACTCACGAACCTCTGGCACCTGTGATGGCCTCCAAAAGAACTATGCAAGGTCAAGCCAGTTAACAGTCTAGAAATGGAGCAGAGAGTAGTTCATGAGGCCCAACTACTAAGTAGTTACTGACAGTTGACGACTCTGGGGCAAGGGAGAGATATGATTTTCTTTAAGGATATGGCTGGCCCTTAGTAGATCATATACCCCCACACCCTAATGAACAGTCTCACATACATTGAGGATATTTGTAGCACAAATTAGACTCACTGAGTTATTTTTTTAAAAAAAGGACACAAAGTTGGGAGAAGAAAAGAAAGTTGAGTGTAGACCAAGAGAGGTTCACGGAAGGAGTAGGGTATTCACTATGTTCACCATATATGAAATTCAAAAATAGAACTAATAAAATTATTATATTAAAATAAAAAGAATTCCTGTGTATTATACTGTGACATCTTAGATTATGAATTGCAATAGTACTGGAGGCAAAACAGATTTTAATTATAAAATTCAGACTAAAAACTTACCTAGAATCTTTTCCTGTTTGTCAACTCCTATATTCTCGGAAGTTAAGATTAAGAAGATTCATAAATAGAGAGTCAGTGCAAATGTTACCATAGCCTCCGTTCTGTCTCCACATAATTCTAGCAAGTAGTATGTGGAGGGAGCAAGGGGTTAGAGTTATTTAGGAAATCTAAGCTGAAAAACAGAAACAGGACTTGAAAACTAAGGGTCAAAGATATGGCTATTTATAAATGAAAAGACAACTGCATAATGGGAAATGAGGTTTCAAAGGGCCCGTTCTTGTATTTTCTAAGCTCTTTTAAGTTGATCACAACCACATGGAGGGAATGTTTCAATTGCACATGGGAATAAGTTCAAAGATCAAGTGTCCATTTTGGTAAATTTGTTAGAAATACACATTTTATCCTTAAAAATTTCAGGAAAGTCGATGTTAATTCTTTTATAACAAAAATGATAAAGTTTGAAGTAGTGTATATACATTTATTGGTATGATACAATTATTTCTTGATATATACATATCAATATAAATAGGATATTCTTGCATAACCATGCCTGCATTTTAATAAGTATAGAGGGAAAACAGACACACATGCAGAAGGAAGAAATGGGAATGGTCACAGTATAGCCACAAGTTCAGACATTTGTACAGCCAACAGAAGCTGGATAAACAGGTATATTTCCCCCAGTGGCTCCAGAGGGACCACAGGTGTCTTGGTTCCATCAATTACTGTGAAGAGACACCATGACTACAACTCTTAGAAGAGAAAGCATTTCACTGGGGCTTGCTTACAGTTTTAGAGATTAATCCATTATCATTATGGTGAGTAGAAATGTTGTATGCAGGCAGGCATGGTGCTGGAGAAACAGCTGAGAGTTCTATAGCCAGATCCTCAGGCAGCAGGGCAAGAGAGAGACACTAGGACTGGATTGAGTATTTGAAACCTCAAAGCCTATTGTCAGTGACGACACGCTTTCTCCAACAAGGCCACACCTACTCCAACATGGTCCCACCTCCTAATCCTTCACAAGTAGTGCCACTCCCTCATGACTAAAGATTCAAATATATGAGACTGTTGGGAGGACATTCTTATTGGAACTACCACAACAGTAGTTCCTGTTTGAGGGATAACATTCCGAAAATGGGTAAAGAGACTAAACAATGTGTGTTCTCTTTCACGCTCACCCTGATAAAAAACAGGATTCATGCAGTATCGGCTCCCACCATGTAGTGCTATGCCACCACAAATCAAACAGCAGAGGCCACAATGCAGGGACTGCAACTTCCAAATTCTGAGTCAACTCAAGCATTTCCTCTGTATCAGCTGATTCTCTCAGGTGTTCAAAGTTCTTATTAAAGTAATGACTTGAATGTAGTGATGTATGTATGCATGTACACACATGTACACCACCTACATCTATTTGCCTATATCCATGTTGTTTACTTTAAGTCTATAGAAAAATTCACCTTCCCTGTAAGTGTCTACCTCATTGTTCTGCCTAACTTCCTGCTAGCAATTTTATTTTACATTGACCTGTATAAATTCTAGTGCACTATATAAATCATTCTATTCGTGGATGAGACATTCAAAGGTTTCCTCCAAAGTAAGCTGTGTTGGGAAAGGAATAAATATTCTTGGATAACACTAAATAGTGATTTGTGTGTGTGTGTGTGTGTGTGTGTGTGTGTGTGTGTGTGTGTGCCTATGTGGGGATGAATCAGAAGTTAAAGGTTTCATTTTCCAGAGACTATAATAGGTCAGTGAGATATGTATATTCTGAACAGCTCTTCAAAGAGCCCTAGGTAAAATTTAGTTCTACTTGCTGAGAGTGCTAAACAGCTTAATAAACATGATGTTTTATATTCTCTTCTTTCACTCACCCTCATATTTCCTCATAAGATCATCTACCTGAGTAAGTTTCTTGTAACCACAATTGTCAGATTCTACTGTCCAGACAATAAAATGAGACAGCATGTAATGAAAGTGGTTTTAGGAAGAAATCTTTCAGAATGGGATTCTTAAATTTGATTATTCATTAATCAGACAGCAGCATTCATTGCTTGCACATGGGCAGTGTCAGAATATAGGCTGCTATAGTAATGTTGTATGCTGTGGATTGGAAGGAAGGTTATCAAAACACACAGTGAGAGAGAAGGTTGTAGAAATATTTAGTGACTACGTCTTACAAATCTGCATGTTAAGATATGATAAATAGATCTTTGGCTTGCTGTTTACTCTGAAGAATTCTTTTCCAATCTTTGGGGAAATTCTTCTTATCAATTTTTACATAGATTTTTTTTAATTTTGAAATTAAAATATAACTATATCATCCACTTTTCCCTTTTTTCCCTCTAATACTGTCATGTACCCCACTTTCTCATCTCTCAAATAAATGTACTCTTTATATATTTACCTAAATTTATAAATACAAATTGCTTAGTCCTATGAGCTTATTTACAAATATGATTAATACTTAAATCAACAACTTCAAGTGCAACAGAGATCTTTCATTATATGGGAGGGCCAAGTTAATCAGTTGAAGTCCTTAAAGTAAGCCTGCAATCCAACAAGGAAAATAAATCCCAGATCTCATATTGCATTTGCCTTCCAGCACATCCAGTGTGTTGGTTTAAGTAAAGATGTCTCCAGTTCCACAAATCTCATAAGAAGTCTCTTTTTTTTTTTTCTGAAATGCATTACATTTTTTTCATTTTCTTTTTAAAGGTAATTCATTCTTGACTTCTTCAAACATGAATATAATTCATTTTGATTTGAGTTATACCCATTAACGTTTTTAATCTTCTTTCCCTCCTGCAGAACATTTTTTCCAGTAGTCCCTATCTATAGGCATTTACTATCTATCTATCTATCTATCTATCTATCTATCTATCTATCTATCTATCATCTATCTATCTAACTATCTATTTGTGACTTACTGAGTTTAGTTGAGTTTGTTTTCTTGATCACAGATAGTTATTTACCTTTGTATAGTTTACCATTGGGTACATCACTGAAGTAAATATCTCTACTGGTAGACAACCATTAACTGCCAATAACATTTGAGAGAAGGGTGGGGGACTTTAGCATCCATGATGGGATTTTAAAGGGTTTCCTTTTGTAGCTCTCATGTAGATTATCACAGCTTCAATGAATCAGTAAGTTTATAGGTACAATGGCCATGTTGTGTCCAGAAGATCACACATTTCTCTATCTTTCAACTCTTACATTTTAATCCACTTCTCATTCTGTGATATTCTCTGATCTTTGAAGGATGTTCTAGAGATGTCTTCTTTAAGGTTGAGTATTCAAGAGTTATCTATTGTTAGTACTTTGGCCACTTATGAATCTCTTCAGTAACTGCTATTCATTGTCAAGCAAGGCTTCTCTGACAAAATTTGAGAGCAGTACTTATGCATGAAAAAAAAAATATTTGGAAGGCAGGACCTCCCTAGATGTGGACAGTTTCATAAAATAATTTCTATCTAAATACATACATACCCACACTTTCCCCTTATTCTGTTTCTCTATAGTATCTTTGTTAGCACAGAAACAAGCAATTTTAGAGCATCCTTCTGGAAATAATATGGAAATTTGTTTATTATAGCATGGGTATTAATGGTCCTTCAGAGACATCTATGTCCTCATCCTTCAACACTGTGAATTCTATAATGGAATTTAGAGATATGATTAAGATGAGCAACATAGCTATTGTAGAGATAAGATTGTACTATAATAAGGTTCAAAAATGAGTCATTTCAGATCAGGTTCACCTCCTTAAACACAGAGGACACTTCAGTGTGAAAGAGGTCAGAGACTTTGAAAGTGACAAGGGTTTCTTTCCTTTGAAACAAAGACAGTCTTGGCCAAGCAATGCATATCCTCCCACTTCTATGAACCACCCTTAGAAGAACACTCACAGAAAAATGAGGATAGTGATCTAATAATGACAAGGAAATGAACTGAAAACATATTCTTCTCTCCAGACTCAAGAAAGCAGAGCAGGCTTGAAAATGCCTTTATTATCTCATCTGTCCACACATGTCCTACTTCTAACTTGCAGAGCTATACATTTTTATTTTATTTTTGATGTGTGGTTTGAAGCTATTTCATTTGGAGAAATTTATTGTGTCAGCAACTGAAAACCTAATAAATGTGTCAATCTTGAAATTTATACTATCTTCACCTTAGAAGACAATTTTGTAAAATTAAATATAACTACTGAATTTCACAGATATCCATAAGTGATAGAATTGGAAACCTTCCAAATATTTCCTCATTCACATAGAGAAAAGCATCCTGTAACTTCACATACAGACGTGGAGGAAATACCTTACTGAGAAGTGTGGAATATGAGATTAGTGAGGAATAATAAAGAGACCAGTGAGCTGTTCTTCATCCCATGCCTCTCATGGGCTAAAGAAGAAAAGGCAAATGTATCACAAGTATGAGGCTAGCTTGCATTCAGTCCCATGAACTCAGAGGATAGAAAGAAAGAAGTTACTTATAAAATCTATCTTCTGACTGTGTAGCTAGAGTTTCCCTGCCTTGCCCACAGTCTGAACAAATCTTTGTCACCCACCTGTCCCACAGCTGCTCAGACCCAACCAAGTAAACACAGAGACTTATATATTGCTTACAAACTGTATGGCCATGGCAGGCTTCTTGCTAACTGTTCTTACAGCTTAAATTAACCCATTTATATAAATCTATACCTTGCCACGTGGCTCGTGGCTTACTGGTATCTTCACATGCTGTTTGTCATGGAGGCGGCTGGCAGTGTCCTTCCACCTTTCTGTTCTTTCTTTTCTCCTCTCTGTTAGTTCTGCCTATACTTCCTGGCTAGCCACTGGCCAATCAGTGTTTTATTTATTGACCAATCAGAGTAATTTGACATACAGACCATCCCACAGCATGATTGCCACATGCATTCCATAAAATTGGCATGCATACACATGTGCACACACATATTTAAATAATATATAAGCCATATTGTACATGGTAAGTAGTTGTGTAACAATTTCCAGGTCCTAAGACATGCACTGCAGAAGTTCTTCACATAAGCAAGTTTGCCACATCTCGCTGCTGCATCATAGTCTGATGCCCAATGTGGCACTAATCTAATATTTTTTGCATTGCTTCAACTAAGACTATTTGACAGGTTGACACCAATCAGAACATTGATCTTGGTATACATGTTTTATACTTGAAGACAGAAAAGAGGAGGACCCGTTTTTCCCTTGGACAGACTAATACACAACTATGTGATTGCTTCAGTTGAAATCATTCCACTGCCACACAAAATAAATTCAAAAGCAGAACATTCATATATAAAAAAGGTAGAATATGAGGACACAGTAAAATTAGAAATACAAAGAACTATAAAACAAACAACTCTAAAGTATGATATATTGATATTAACTCTTTATTACTTATTCCTGTTTCACTTGTATTATTTATTACCAGCATTATTATTTTATTATTATTCCAGTGCAAGTTATATAACTTGTTTTAAGGTTAATTATACCATGTGATTGGGAACATTAAGTTCACTTGTCAATATTTGGACATAGTGAAGAATTTCAAAATATCAAAGGCCTATTTTCAAATGGTAGTCATAGAAATAATAAACATAAACAATTTTCGTAATGTGAAGGTTATCTCATCTGCCTTGGGTTTATTTATTTTAAAAAATAATTTGGACATAAATATACACAGCATAATAATGAAAGCCAAAAGAAAAAAGAAAAATGGAGTCCAATGTAACCCAAGTTGTCAGGGAAAGGGCTCTTGCTAGTGATCACTTCTGAAGAGAATCATAAACCAAAATTCAAGTCACCTCTTGATATCTAGATTGAATTTGTGGCACTAATGGTTTTCCAGTCAGCTTTATAAAGTGGAAATTCCCAAAGTCTACAAGGGCAGTTGAGAGAATTTCACACACCCAGGTTTCAATTTGTGATGTACATACATTTAACACATGGAAATTACAGCATTTCAGTGTTGCTTATATGACCATTTCCCTTTAATTGTCTGTATTATTTGGATTCATGTCACTTGAAATTTCTGTAAGTTTCTTTTAGTGTACAACTTTGAAGGTTCTAGATTCTTCTTAACAGACAACAGAGAATAAAGCAACCTTCTAGGACATCATCTACTGAACAAGTGATCTGTGTATTATTTGAGATAGCACATCTGAGTTATGTTGATAATACTATAAAGATACTCCATGATTATTTTATTTCATTTCAAGCCATTTGAAACATTGACTAATTGTAGGCATGCTGTAATTTTTAATGACACATTGTCATTTCTGGCTTTGTGGCTTTGTCTAAAGTGGAAAGAAAAAACTAATTTTGGAAATGTAGGCCCATGTTTAAACATGGACACACTTGATTAAGAAAGTGGGCCTATTAGAATGCCTGTAGCTGTATCTTTATCCAATTTCTACTAAAATCGATGCAATTAATGTTGAGGCAGTAATGTTGATACCAACATATTTAATAAATAATAACCTTTATTCAATATTTTACTAAAGTAAAAAGGCTGCTACATAAAAATACTTGCTAAACAGAAGATCTTTGCTGCTAAAATTTCCTTCAGTTTTCACAAAATACATGTATTCTTTTAGGAATAGCACCTAACAGTGTAGTTCCTTACACTCACTGTGAATCAACTTCCATGTTAATTGATTATTTCACTTGCTTGCTTTATTTCCCCTGACTTGTCCAGAAGAAACATTTCTGACCTGACTTGGCCAAACTTTTCTCTATCTCCTATTCCTTGTTCCTGATCCTTAACTCAGCCTTGAACATTAGGCAATTTGTGGAATTTGTGGAATTGAAGACAGCCATTCCCTCATGGCCTCCCTGATTATTGACTACCTGGGGAAATGGCATTGGCTTGATCCTGGATCATTCCAATCATCAGATGACTGCTACCTGCTTATATCACCTGACGTATGTTTTCCTGTGTAGCCTGATGTCTTCTTTCTCTTTGTGACTTTGAGGCAAGCATAGATTTTTTTTTCACCTTTAAATGTCATTTCTGTTGCAATCCCCTGCCATCACATTGGGCTATGTGTTTAAAATTTCTTCCTTATTATGATCAGATGTTTATCTTTATTTCCTTCCCTAATTATACCTTATATAATTACACATAAAAGCAAAGAAGTTAGTTCAATGCTGCCTCCTCCTCAAAAATAATAAGTTGATTATTTAAAAAATTTTACTTTGTGAAAAATAGTTGACATGCTTCAGGTCCTTAACTCATAGTGATAATATACATTGCCTATAATTTTAAGTTATGCCAATTTTATTAATATTTATTTAGATGAAAACCTCTAAGCTCAGCATCTGGTAAGATTGAACTGCAAACACCCACATATTAACTCTGTTATTCTACTTCCTCCTGGCAATCATGATACAATATTTTTAATACATTTTTCTCCCTCACAATTGTATTATCCATAGAACAAATATTGTCACACCATCTGTGATGGTTCACCTTGGTTGTCCACAATACTGGATCTGGAATCAACTAAAATCTTAGGAGAGAGGAATGGGGCAGAATCCTAATTACTGTCCTGTGAGGAAGACAACCTGCCCACATGTCAATCGTGGGCTTCTTGTAATCCAATTGTAAGCCAATAGATTTCTATAGTGTAAAACATCCATCTTGTTGTGTTTTTTTTTTTTTCTATTTTAGCAGCACTAAAAGTCTATAGGGTTTATGTTGAATTATTCAACTTTGTTATACACTGTCAAATTTGTCTAGTTTTTGTTGTTGTTGTTGTTTTCTAATATATATTTAACGTAACTTAACCTGATAATATAATCAATAGATCTGTCCTGGGAATTCTCGCCTGACATAAGTTTTTTAAATTTATGCATGGTAAAGAAAAAAATGTGATTTGGATGGGAAATATCACCCATAGGCTCAAATATTTAAACACTTCATCCCGAGCTAGTGTTTCTCTTTGGGTAAATTCTGAACTTTTAGGAGATGAAGCTTTAAAAAGAGGACTATAATATTACTTGGGGTGGGATTTTACAGTTCAGTAGATTCATGCCCTTTCCATTTCACTCTCTATTCCGTGTTTGCAGCTGAAAATGTGACCTCTTACCTTCTTTTTCTGGTTGCCTGGTGCTGTGTCTCCTGTACCATAGTGGACAGTCCCTCTGGGACCAAAGACAAGTTAAAATCATTCTTTCACAAGTTGCTTTTAGTCTGTGTTTTTCTTTTTCTTTTTTTTTCTGTTTTTTTTTTTTCAAGACAGGGTTTCTCTGTGTAACTTTGCACCTTTCCTGGAACTCTCTTTGGAGACCAGGCTGGCCTCGAACTCACAGAGATCTGCTTGCCTCTGCCTCCCAAGTGCTGGGATTAAAGGCGTGCACTACCACGGCCCGGTGGGGTTTTTCACAATATCAGAAAGAAAACTAGAACACTTATCATAAAATGAAGTGCATTTTTGTTGAAACACATTTTCATACATGGTTACCACTATAATTTTTCCCTTTCTCTCTGATGCTACTCCAAGTACTCCACATATGAAGAAGTTAGAGGAATCATTGTTTATAACCTTACTGATGCTCAATGTCTTCCCATTCAACAGACAAAGATATTAACATATTTTCCCCTCTTGTCAACTGTGATGATAATATGAAAATTCATCATGCTAAGCATTTGCTATCAATGTAGTTTTCAAAAGGACTTCAGGACATAGCACCTATTGATTTTATTTTATATTTCAGAAAGTTGAGGTTTAGAAAACGTACTCATAAATACTCATAGGAGGACATAGAGGATGAGTAATAACACCAAGATCAACATTTTATCATTCTTCTATGAGTATTCAGCACCTGTGGTGAGAGAAAAATAATGCCCCTCATTAATTTTTTATGAATTAACATCCAGAAAAGTTTATAGATTATGTGGTAAATGGAAAAATGAAGATATAGATGATGTTAAATATGCAAATCAGGTGAGCTTGCTATAAAGATATCATCAAGAATTATTTCAGTATGCCCATCAAAACAGCAGTGCAACTTCAGAAGTCATAAGAAAAGATGGGAGAAAATGTAATTACAGAAGAAGGCCACAGACTTTGGATTTTGAAAGAATCAAGAAACTCACAATGCTCATGGGTCTTCATGATATTCCTATGATAACCCTTACATTTTCAAGGTTATATAAGAAGTAAACGACTAAGGTTTTACTCATATCTGCCCCATGACTGACTGAGGGATTTCCAAGTAATATAACCTTTTCTGAGTCCCCCTGCTCCTGGAAGTAACCTTATTATACCCACTAATGTATCTATCTGAGCATGGACATAAATATTTCTTTTTATCTTAGACTACCTTATCAGCTGCATCTCGCTGACTTGTTTTCTCCATATACTTTTAAGGGTCCTAGAGACAACTCTGAGCCTATTTACATATAGTAGGATAGTCTCTCCATCTTAATTACAGTGACTTCATAATATTTAAATGTAAGCATTTTTACCATCTCATTGTCCAAGGTTTAGAGTGCTGGTCATGTTTCTATCAAATAACTAACATGCCTATCATAACAAATATATAATTCTGTACTGTATTTTCCATGTGCAAGCACCAAAACATATTGTGAACTCTGATAGGTTCAATCCTTTTATACCAATACCTGTATTAAGGTTGAAAGTTGTCTTAAGCTTTTCAGAGAAATTTGAATAAGTCTATGAGAGCTATGTTTTGTTCATAGAATTTATTGACATGTCTATTATTTATTTAGTCCAGCACTGTTACTTTGGTATGCCTCTGAAGGTTGTTAGAGTTTTTCTAATAAGGTGCATTAGGATTGAGATTTAAAGCTTTACTGTGTTATGAATAATAGAGGAATCCTATTATTCTTTGCTTAAAAATATGAACATAGCTTTTAAATGGTCAAAGGAATCATGCATCCATACAGAGAGGTCCAAAAGACTTAGTCCTGACATAAATACGCAGCAAAAAACACTTGTGAAATGAAATAAATTATATTCCTGTAAGACATATATAAGAATGCACTTCCTAGCCAAAAAAAGAAGAAATCCACAGAGAATGAAGTACAATATGAATTTTCAAAGAAATAAACAACCATCTTGTTTAGTCACGTTTATTAGATGAAGATAACTTGTCCCATATAAACATAATATGGTCCCAGTCTTCCAGACAATGGCATATGGAACACTTAACAATAAAAAGATATAAACAAGGAAAAGTAGCTCTCACTTAGCCATATGGTAGTGTTTCTGTGAATATGTACTTTTTCTTCAGGGTTTCAAATTTCAAGACAGATGATTTCCTTTGTCAATGTTATTCAACACTTCTGTAGAGTATTTAAGAAATTAGAAATTCATTTTCCTTGATTTTTATTAAGACATTGTGGTAATAAATATATCACTAGGATTTAAGATGTAATAAAAACAAAAACCCGTGGGTGGATATACTCATCGCCATTATGATGCTGAGAAATGTGAGGATAGTTACACAAAGAAACTTATTGAAGACTGAATATAGTGGATATAGCCAATGTTATCATTCTGAGTCAAATTCCTTCCATATCTGTCAGTGTTCTCAAAACTGCTCAAAGGATCGTCTACTTTCCATAATATATAAGAAGCATCAACGTTATCAGTAGGGATTTTTTACCAGCCAAGGGGAGACTTCAAACTCCATCAATGGAAATACCCACCTACCATGGCAATTCTCTATCATTTTCACCTAATAGTTAAATACCTTTTATTAAACCAGTGATATGTATGTAAGAATTTACTTTAAGGGAAAATGGCACATGAATTTGAAAGAAAAGAATAATTTCATCTTCAATGATGCTAAAGAACAATTTCCATTGCTATTTGGTAGGTAAGTCTATATTTATGAAGACACCATGCACTTTAGGAATATGCTCCAGAAAATCATATACTGGACCTGACCAGAATGTCCTCTCCATGAGGACCAGCTTTCATAGTATTAGAAGGCACCATGCAAGATTCTCAAAGAGGGCAACAAACAGCTATGAATCACATCAATGAGCAACATGGCATGTAAGTATTAGGGTAGAGTAGTGACATGCACAGCCTTAGTCTAACTAGCAGCTCTAAGACCTGCTCAAAAGAAGGGAAAATGTACCTGGAATTGAAACCTTACTACTCAGAGCTAACTTTCTTTGTAACAGACAAGAGATATCTACAAACAACCACAATCAATAAAAATGTAGATTTATGGAGCCCAATCACAATGAATGCATTTAAACAAACACTGCAGCACTTATGACTCAGGGAACACCGTGGAAGAGGGGGTGGAAAGATTGTAAGAGCCAGAGAATCAGGGATTTTGCTGTGAGATTATGCATCCTGGAAATATCAGAAACTAAGCTCATAATGTCATACCAATATGACTGTCAAAAATGAACCGAGCAATGACAACACACCAATGAATATGCCATTGTAGACAGGGAAAAAGCCCGTGAGAGCTCAACCCTAAGCAAAGCTCAACAGGCAACTGAGAAAATCTTGAGGTGTGATGGATGGTTCTCCCTAAGGAAGAACACATCAACTGGTTGTTCAGTGTCAAATAGTCAACCCTGAAAGCATGCACAAAATTAACATTATAGGGACTGAGCAAGTTATATCTAGAAATATATATGTATACACATGTGAATATATGCATGTGTGGTGGTATTGTGTTCTCCAAAATATTGTGTACTCTAATAAATTTATCTGGGGTAAGAGAACAGACAGCCACTAAATACAAAGGCTAGAAAATGGTGGCACTCACACCTTTAATCCTAGCATTCCAGAGATAGAAATCCCTCTGGATCTTTGTGAGTTCAAGGCCACATTGGAAATAGCCCAAGCATGGTGACACACACCTTTAATCCCAGAAAGCCAGCCTTTAATCCCAGGGAGTGGTGGTAGAAAGGAGAAAGATATATAAGGCATGAGGACCAGAAACTAGAGGCATTTGGCTGGTTAAGATTTTGGCTGGTTAAGCATTCAGGCTTTTGAGCAGTAATTCAGCTGAGACCCATTCCGGATGAGGACTCAGAAGCTTCCAGTCTGAGGAGACAAGACCAGATGAGGATCCAGCTAGGTGAGATAGCTGTGGCTTGTTCTGTCTCTCTGATCTACCAGCATGGACCCCAATAACTCGCCTCGGGTTTGATTTTATTAATAAGTACCTTTAAGATTCCTGCTACATGCATGCAATAAGAATTATGAAAAACAGGCCATGGATTTGAAGCAGAGTGGAGAGGGAGGGTTTGAGGGAGGAAAAGGCAGGGAGAAATGTTGTAATTTTATTAATCTCAAAACTAAAAAAAAAAAAAAAAGAAGCAAAGACATGTAGGATAAACTTATTTTTGTGATTCCAAATATTCCCATTATATATATATTCTTACATCCCATTTTGTAGCCACCCAGAGTTAATACTCTTTAAACACTGCAAATCTTTATGCGATGATATGGAAAATTCCATGTGATGTTTAATTCATTGAAACAGTCAAGGTATGCAGAGAATGCTGTTAATTGTGTTGAAGAAAAAAGATACATATTTATGGCTACAAGCTTTTATATGCAAGTAAATTTCTGGAAGCTCACAGTATAATTTGTATCAATCAGTGTACAAACAAGAAACAGATGGCAAATTCAAATTAGAATAATTTGAAGGGGTTTATTTACAAAGAAATTAATTACAAAGGTGTGGGTGGATATAGGACACTAAAAGCAAAGGATAGTAAAAAAATTCTTGACTATAAACAACAGGACTACAGCACCCCAAAAACTAGAAGAAAGAAAGGAGGGTCTAATATATATATATATATATATATAATATATATATATATATATATATATATATATGTTGCATATAAGATGCTCCAGGCATAGCAAGCTAGATTATTTAAACACCTTGACCCCATTTCCTTTCTCCTTTCTGTGCAACACAAAAAAAACCTAACCCTGTAAGACCAATCCTGAGAGCCCAAATGCCGTGGTCATATGACTCCTAGGGAGCACCTTACTGAAGAAAAACATAAGGAAGAGATAGAAAATATTCTGAGCTAGAGGTAGGAGAGCAAGTGGAAGAAATACACTATTGTTTCCCTAGGTCTTTTGCAATGTATTCATTATAGAGAGTATCTGTTCCCTCTGGGGACTTTTATGGTTATAGCTCCTGGTTATTTATTAATAATGGCCCATAATGTATGTTCCCAGGTAAAGACTAAACCAAGCAGTAAATATCTTCCTTTAAAAAACCCTTACACTATACTTTTTCTACCAGAATTTAATTATATCATTAAGTATGAATTTATGCTAGGTAAATGGACAATTTTTAATTTTTTGGAGAATTTAATATATGAGTACTATATTTATTTACATAATTCTATTCCTCTCTCTACTTACTCTAATTCCCAGTTCCCTCCCATTCATTCTGAAGGTATCTGATATATATATATATGTATATATATATATATATATATATATATATATATATATATATATTCTCCACTAATATCATTTAGTGTTGTTGGTGTTGTTAGAATTTGTTTAGAGTTCACCCCTTCAGATCGGCTGACCTATCAGGTCCTTATTTTCTTGCTCTCTGAGACTCCATCTATTGCCTAGTATTTTTCTTCTAAGGTTGATGCTCTAATGCTTTATTTTAAATTTTTTTAAAGTTGAGTCATTTTAAAATTATTTGTAATATTTTCCTTCTTGAAAATAGAGGAGTCAAAAAAATTTTAAAAAAAGAAAATAGAGGAGTCGCTGCCTCAAAAAAAAATTAAAAATAAGTCCAAATCATTGCTTAATAGGAACATAATCAAGTTGCTCAGACATGTGAAGATGATTACCTTGCATGCAGTCAGCATGTTTACTACCTATTCTCATTTTATAGAATAGATATTTTGTGTGCTGAACTGTCAAGAAAGATTTTGAATTTAGTTCTGTTGATAAATCACTGCCTTCACTTCTTTTGTGCCTTTATTTAAAAAAATGTGTTTCGATCACATTTATACCCATGCCCCTTCCACTCCACCTCTTCCAATATCATTACTACTATTTTTCCTTCTATACTTCATGCACTCTTTTTTAATCCCATGAAGTCAACTTAGTACTTGTCAGTTTGTGAATGTCTATAAGACCATGCACTGGAAATGGGTATCCTACTAAGCATCACATCCCTAAAGAACTGGCACTCTCTTTTCCTCATTATCTATCAGTTGCCAACAGCTTCCCAACTAGGTGTGGGACCTCAGGAGCCTCTCCATGATCCAAGTTGGGATATTGCTGAACAAACTTCCTTTCACTAATAGGTCCTTGGGCCTTGTGACAAGCGAAAAGGATAGAAAGTGGGTACCTGATGTTATCCTTGTTTCTCATTTGTTTTCCAAACTTACACTTCTCTTAAGCAATCAGTGTAGGTCTCCTGACGACAGGAGTACTGTGGATGATTGATTGATAAATAAAACACTAATTGGCCAGTGGCCGGGCAGGAAGTATAGGCGGGACTGGCAGAGAGGAGAATTGGGAGAACAGGAAGGTGGAGAGAGAGGAGAGAAGCTGCCAGACACCACCATGAGAAGATGTTAAGATACTGGTAAGCCACGAGCCACGTGGCAACTTATAGATTAATAGAAATGGGTTGATTTAAGATATAAGAACAGTTAGCAAGAAGCCTGCCACCACGGCCATACAGTTTATAAGTAATATAAGTCTCTGTGTGTTTACTTGGTTGGGTCTGAGCAGCTGCAGGACTGGTGGGTGAGAGAGATTTGTCCTTAGCGTAGGCGAGGCAGGACCAGGAAAACTCTGGCTACACAGGAGAAATTGAGGGGAAAAAAAGTGAGCAAAAGCTTGACTCATTTTTTTTTTAAAGTTCTTGCTGCACGAGGATGTGAGTTAGAATCCCAGCACGTTTTTAAAGAGGCAGGCATTGAAGCATAAGCTGGTAACTCCAGCACTAGAGAGACTGACAACGCAAGGAGCTCTGAGATAATTCAGGACACCAGCCTTGCTGAAAAATGATGCAAGCTCCAGGTTCTGACAGAGACACTGCCTCAAGGGCATGAGGTTGAAAGTGACAGTGGAGGATGCTCCATGTCTTCTGAGCACATGCACACACACGCGCGCGCGCACACACACACAATCAGAAAGACATTCTTACAAGGTAGAAAGAGAATTTGGAAACTGAAGTATATCCACTATGCAGTTCTGTGCTGGGAACTCTTTACTGTGTTCCGTGAGGTTTCCCAGAGAAATCTGGTGACAAATTTATAAGGTTCCCAGATTCCACAGCAAAGACAGCAGGGCAGAGCAAATGGAAGGAACTGTAAAGAGGCAAAACGGTCAATTTCTGATGGGTGCCTAGTGTCATGTATGATCACAAACTGCAAGCATACAGCAGAATTTTGTTTCACTGCTCTCCACGGCCAACCTCAAATTTCTCTACATGACAAATGAAAATAAGGCACAACTTTAAAGTTAGAAGAGTTTTATAATCCATTCCTGCTGTTGTACGGAGCATCCTTCAGGAGCTCCGGAATGGAGGAGGAGCCACGAAGTCAGCGAACTAAACACTCAATTTGACTTTTCTATCTGAGAGAGTAAAACTTAATTCTCTGAGGTAAACTTAACTCTCTGAGGCTGGCAAAAAAGAACACACACACACAAACAAACACACAAACACTTAGGGTCTTTCTAGCATCTCTCTCTCTCAACTCTCTATTTCTTTGCTTACCTCTATGCACATATATCCCTTCTGTGTCTTCTCATTTTTTTTTCTCTTACAGCTTATATATCCCATCAAAATCTTTCAAGCAGTATAAAAATTACAATGAGGTTGCATTCATTTTTTAAGTGAATGATTACAATGAATTCAAGTAAAAACAACGTGTTTCTCACTTTCCTTACATGATTAAACATTTTACATTAACAGGTGAAAAACACATCATTCCCAAGAACCCACATACATCGATGTCCAAGAAACTTATTATAGATTAACAAAGTGTAAGCAAGCAAACACAGTAGTTTTCTCAGCCTGTTCTTTTACTGGCAGACTGTAATTTGGGGTTACAAAAAAAAGGATCAATCATTTTACTATTTTTCTCAAAAGATAATCTTATAAAAAAAATCTTAAAATAGTCACAAATCTAAACTTCTACATATGAAAAACAATCAGCTCTACTTTAAACCCTCAAGGTAGACACATCAATTGTTTTTTATATCAGAATGCTGAAGGCAGAAATGGGTATGAGTAATTAATCATCAACTTTGACCACCAACCTGTCCTAGCCAGAAAGGTTTGTCAGCCAGCAACAGTCAGGCAGCCACTGTTTCTGTCCCTTACTTCAAGGAGTCCCTTGTTCAACTATTAAAATTGTGCCTTTTTAAACTTTAATTTGTTCCCCAAGAATTTCCACCTCAAAACCATTAAAAAAAATCTTACCATAACCTTAAGTCATTATTTAAACCTTTGGTTTACCTATGATGCATACTGAAACCCATGAACACCTTTCCCAAGATCAAAAAGAGCTTGAGATAACTCCTGGGACTTGTTTTCCTTCTTTAGCCAAAACAAGAGTCTATCAGGCTCTTTAAGAGAAACTTGTAAGTCCTGGCTGTGTGACACACTTCCTTGTTCTTATTTTCTATCCCTTGCAGCTCCTGCTTTATCAGGGATGGGGGCAACATTATATCTAATCTTCACCTCTATTAATTTTCCCAATAAACTAAACTCTATAATAATTCCACATTATATTTGTTAAAAACCCTTAATCATCAAATTCTATTTAAACTAACACTATTATTGTACAACATCATTACTTCAACCAGTACTGCTTAAGATGACAGCACCTTTATAATTATCCACAGATTAAAGGCCAGCACCACCACCGGAATTTTTTCAATGAGATAATCACACTAAGTTAAAAGAGATGGGGAAATCCCCACACAGTCATTCAAGCCATGCCAGATACCAGAGAAAAAAAGGCAGTGGTAAACACGTAAAGTCACAGAGTATCAAAAAGAGATACTCTGGAGCTGAAATCTTCAGGGCCCTTGCTTACCCGAGATTCAAGAATCAATGAATGCATTCTGGTGGTTCAAACTCCTGAAGTCAGTTGCCACCTGCTGCTACTCTGACATGACCACTGGCACATTCCATTTGAATTAAGACATGGTGTTTCCTCATTGTAGACGATGATTGATTTTTGGATACTTTTGTGTAAATTATGGTCTGTGTTTGTGGTCTGATAGATTTACACAGTGAGAGTTAAGTTAGTAAAACATGCCTTATATCAAAAGCTTCTCCCCATGGTCTCTGATGAAATGGAAAACTAATGAGGAATACCAGCCATTGAGGACACCCACCTGGAATGGCCATTAACAGGTTAATGTTGAACCACAGGCAGTTCACTTCTGCTAAGTGCAGTGGTTTAGCTTGATCACAACTTCTCTTTAGTTAAATAATGGTCTCTCATAACACAATATAGTGATTATTCAATGTCTTTAGTACAGCTTTATTTTTGGAAAGAATGCAGCATTGCTGAAGTATAATTGACACCCAACAACCTTTGTGCAGGTAAATGAACAACCTGAGAGAATTTGAAATCGGTAAGTGTACATGTTAACCTGTTGGGGAAATCAGAGTAGCATGAAAGCCACTCCCCAAAAGCCTCCTCCTCTCCCACAACCTCCCCATCCTGGTCCACCTGCCTCCCAACTTTGCCCTTCACAAACAACCACTGGTTAGTTTAGTCACCATAGATTAGCCTGTACTTAAATAAATGTGAGTTTCTTATCCAACATTTTCACTCCAGGCTTCTTTCCTTTATCATAGAGTTGAAATTTAATCCACTTTCAATGTTTCAGTAATGTATTCATTTTATTGTTGAGCAGTTGTATACCCAAATTCATTTTATGCATTTATCTGTTAATGATTAATGATTAATTAATTAATTAATGTTAATGATTTTGGACGATACAAATTTCAGCTAATACAAAGTTAGCATGGGGGGTTGGATAAAATTCTATACTGAGACAGATTTTCAGTATGAAAGAAGAGGAAAATTCTGTTGAAGAATTAAATTTAGAATTTCAAGACAGTCCAAAAGTATTTCCCCACAAATGTGAATAAAAATAACATACTCCACATTCAACATTCACAAATATGTGATATGGGCATATTCTTAAAATTTTCAAACATTCTCAATGATTATACAGTCCCCTCCCACTATGGTTTTCCTAATGATAAATTGTTCATGTGCTCATTGAATTCCATCCCTGTTTATTCTGAGAGTAGTCATTTCGTTTACCACTTATGTTTATTTTATTATTTATATAAAACCTCTAGAATTTTTTAATTCAGAGCTTATTTAAAAAGCTGTATCAAATATGTGATTCTTGAAGGTATCAAATACATGTATATGTATATACCTACATATATGTACATATATGTATGAATTACATATTTCACTTAGTTTTCTCAGAAGAAATTTTAAATTTAACAAATTATAAATTAGGATTAGAAATTAGAAAACCAATGTAGAAATATGAAAAATTTGGTCTTTGAGATATCAAGTATTCATATTAGAAATGATAAAACAAATATGCCCAGATTCAAAACATAATACAATTAATTTGAAACAATTCTATGAATAACTTAAGGCTATAAATCCAACATACCATTGAAATTAAGAAATATTTCATTAGTATTTTAAACATTTTCAATAGGAAACTAGCTTGGCAGGGGAGCTATCAGGATCATGAAGGTGGTTTACTGAGGAAAGGACTTTGCCATTCCACTCCTTAAGTGCAGATCCCTGTGGTTTTCCCAAACCAGAAAACTAGACTACATAATTTGTGGTAATGGGAAACTGTGTTGAAGCTCTTCCTTCAATTAAAAAAAAAAGAAGACGCTTACATGATGGTGTTCAAATTTTTATTATACATTCAAAGAACATGTAAAAACTCTCCTAACTTTTGAGGAAATAAGAGAAGTGGCATGCTTTTATATATCTTATTGGCTAAACTAGGGAATTAATTTACAAGAGAACTATAGGATGCTATCATTCATAAACTTTAAAGTGAATATATTTTAGCTGTAAACAATGTAAATGCTCTAAAATGCAGTGTATGCCCATAGAGAGACTGTATGCACATACTTTAATTTGCACAGATGACACTGTGATCTTTGTCTTATGTCGTTTTCTTGGCTTTTGTTGTAGCTGACTACTGAGGGCTGATCTATAAACAGAGTCATGCTTTGCAACCTGTGTCTATTTCTTACATCTTACTGCTCTTCAGTGCATATCCACCACATTTCTCCATCTACATTGTAAGTAAGAGTTGTACCTCTTTGCAACTACATGATCAGGACACTGGGCAATAATAAATGCCTTCTGGACCTGTTTAAGTAAATCTGCGTTAGACATCTCCAGGAACAAAATTATGAGAACATGATAAATGTACAAGTAATTTGACAGATACTAGTAGTGCTTTTTCAAGGTGGATTCTGCATCCAAGGTGGCACCATCAGTGACTGAAAACTGCTATATTTTGACACAGAACAAGCATATGTTTCAATTTGTAATGATTTTGCAAAGGACATAAATACAAGCAAATATATCATTGTTATTTTTATCTTTTTGATTTTAATGACTGTATATATGTCTACATGTTACTAGCCATATATTAGTATCTCTCACCTATAAATCACCATCGTTTGTACTTTGGAATTGTTATGTAACTGATATTGATTCCAAGACCTCCTTATATGCTATTTATGAAAAGGGCAGGGAATATTGTCAACCTCACTTTTTCTTAATTTGTAGCATTCACAATTCAAACAATTTCTACGTCCTCTTTCCCAATAGACAATATCCTCTTTGTTGTTTATAACTTTATTCTACCTAATAGTGGCTACTGAAAAACATCTGAGGCATGTGAATGCAGAAACCTATCTTACATGCTTTGGCGGGAATGAGGTCCTCACACTAAGATTCAAGACCAATTACTTGCATTAATAGAACACTTATACCCCAGTATATTTTTAGGGAGCACTACATGCTAATAGAAACTACTGTTCTGCTATCACATGTCAAATATATTATTTATAATACACTGCGGTAAAACTAAATAATTAATACCTCAATATCAATGATAACCAACCTTCCCCTTCCTCATGTCAGTATATAATTTGGAAATTCTTTTTGATGCAAGCCTAAAACACACATCATATTCTGTAGTGGTTCTACATTCTAAAAGATTACATATATATCCAAAATCTGAACCACAACTATTATAAGTCTCAGCAATTACTTCCACCAAGTTCCCATAAACAGAGGTGAAAAATGTTGCCTACTTAATCCTTTCAGAAAATCAGAGAGTTGATACATCTAAGAAAAGCACTCACTTTAAAACATGATGACTAAAGTCCATGCACAGCTCAGTATTTATGCAGAAATGGACCTTGTTCACAATGCAGCTTGAAAACAGACAGTGCAGAATTAGACTGGAGTGAATTAGACTGTGTATAGGAAGAGACTGCTCAGGGATTGATTGAGTTCTTGAACTCTTCATGACTATGAGAACTAATATACCTAACAAGGAGGAAGGGGACTTTTTAAATTAGATATTGACAATGTATCAGCTATTATGCAAAATATTAAGTTTCAGTTAAAAGATATGATCATCCCTTTAACCAATATTATATTTTACCTCCCCTAGTACCACCAATTAATATACATTGAATCAATGGACTGTATATATACCCCTCTCACCAGAGAGTTATTCTCTTCAGAATACTGTTTTTTATGTAGATTCTTCTGAGTTATTGTTGTAATTGTGGAGTCAAAATTAATTCATGGGAATGATATGAATTATATATTTATAAAAAAAGCCAGAATTTCATGAATCTCAATTGGTATATGGCAAGGTATAGAAAGATATTTTTCTTATATGGAGTGTGAATTATTTATTGTTGTTGAAATGACAATAAAATAAAACACAGCTGCACAATCAGGGATTATAAAAGCAATCCCAAAATAACAATTTTGACAAGGTGACTTCAAATTAGGGTGATAAGTCCGAAATAAACAAATACACATTTGGAAATAGTCAAATTTATTAAAAACTGGAGCTATGAATCTGTAACATTCAATGTCAAATTCTGATTCTCTGCTGGCATATTAGGAAATGTGTTCTCTCTGCACCCCAGGCCATTTAGGTATGTTTTCTCTAACAGTAACCTGGTTTCACAAAGAGTCATTTTTTATTTCTCTTGAGAGTGCTGTAGCCTGAAGCATAAAGGCCTACATCTACCCATGATAGAAATTTACCCCCAATATGACCAAGACAAGATGATTTTTAGCTCTTATGTACAGGATGGCTCCCTGCTGCTCCTGGCTTTGTGAGATTTCTTTGTTCATTCTCTCTGTAGTTGCAGAGTTTATTTTTTCCATTAACAAGAGAACATTTCAATTCTGCTGGTGTACCTTCAGTGACTGAGGTGGCATTAGAACTAACTTCAGCACTTTGAAATGGTTACAGTCAAGTTTTAGATCACAATCCTCACACTATTACTAACAGTAATGGTTCTCAAACAATACATCTGTAAGAGAAAACCTTGGAATTACATGGGAAAAGGAAGGTGTGGAAGGAGCTCTATTCAAAGACAAGGATCTCCATGGACTGAAAAAAAAAAAATCTCCTTTATGCATTGACTGAACTCCAAATGGGTCTCTCCTATTGACAAGCTAAAGGTATTTCTCATAATGGGATAGTCAAGCAACAAAAACTCATTTCCTTTCAATTGAAGTGAATTGCTAAAGTGACTGCTTCAAAGAATGACCTCTTCAGAAACTGGGCAGAGCATTTTAGTTCGGTCCCTCCTCCATCTGTGTGTAGTTAGCAAGAAACTCTCTTCCATTACTTGCCTTACTATAAACGGACCCTTTGAGTAAGAAAAGAACAGAGTATATGGTAGTGGGATTCGTTGACAGATTTGTTCTTATGCTCTACTTGACTACATTGGTAATCTTCTGCATTGTACTCTTGACTGTTCATCTCCTGATTTTCCAAATGACTTAGATCTTTCTAAAAACATAAATGAACATCCACATGAGATTTAACATTTAACTCTTGGCATAGTGCAGAAATATAAAGTGACAATGCTCAGTATGATTTCCCTTGGGGCATGGGATGTATTAACCACATACTTGTATTTTGCAATAGTATTATGGGACGTGTCTCTAGGTTGACAAATTTTCCTTGCTATTTTGTTAAGTTCAGATGAAAAGTTTAGCAATGATAGTCAAGCATTTCAACATTTCTTGATCCGATTCAGAGCATTGTTTAGAATTTTATTCACATGTTCCTATTCTATGCATCTGGACTTTTCAGCATTAATTGTGATTGTGACAGTATGTTTACCTCCATTTTTCCTAGAAAATAAGGAATCATAGATGATCTGTAGTGGGTAGCCATTCCAGCTTTGATCTGGAAGTTCCAACCCCCATTGAGACTCTGGCAACTGTCACGCCTATGAGGCAGGGCCAGGTGAGGTACCTGGAGACCCGAGATCTGAATATGCCAGTGCTCTCTCTGTTCTGGGACCCTGAATGGTGGAGGTGGACAGAGCAGAGCTCCAGAGAACAACTGCTGGACTGTGATACACCTTCCCCAGACCCTGTGACCAAACTATCCCTTAATTTGTAAGTTACACCATTAAATAAATATCCTTTTAACTACGTGGAGTAGCCTTAATAATTTCACCAATATCTGGTGCCCAATGTGGGGCATGAAACCATGACCCTGAGATTAAGAGTTTCATGCTATACTAACTGAGCTAACTGGGCTGGTATTAGGTGACTGTCTAGGCTGCCAGCTGTCTTGGTCTACTCTTGCAAGATTCCCAAAAGTTGCTTGCATCCATCTACCATTTCTCAGGTACCATTATGTTCCTTCTCAGGTCTTTGATGGGATTGAAGACTGAGCAGTTATAGTTACAACTTAGTATATATAATATCTTAGATAGAACATATTAAGTATTAGATTCAGGTTCTTTAAGATAGGACACTTTTGGAATGATCTTTATAACATGCCATTTATCTATGCTCTATACTTCTCTGGATTTTAGTATGTGTTTCTTGCTTGATATTGTTTGTATTAGTTGTAGTTCCATCTTATCTAGGTCATTATCCCTCATTATTCCTGGACAATATTTGATAACCATTCCTTTGTATATAGTCTTGTATTAGTTTAGAACCTTCTTATTTAGACAAAAAGGGGGAGATGTAGTAGGTAGCCATTCCAGCTTTGATCTGGAAGTTCCAACCCCCATTGAGACTCTGGCAACTGTCACGCCTATGAGGTGGGGCCAGGGGAGGCGCTGGATGGGCCAGCGCTCTCTCTGTTCCGGGACCCTGAATGGTGGAGGTGGACTGAGCAGAGCTCCAGAGAACACCACTGGATTGAGATACACCTTCCCCGGACCCCACAACCTACCTATCCCTTAATTTGTAAGTTACACCATTAAATAAATATCCTTTTAACTACATGGAGTGGCCTTAATAATTTCACCAATAATGATCTTTTTATGAAATAACCACTTCTATCATTTGTAAATCAAACATAATAACACAATTATGAATATATAACCTTTAATTTTTAAAGAGTTTTCAGTGAATTGGTGTATCCTGAAGGCTTTAATAATATTTTCTAAATTTTATATTAACTTCCAAAGATCATGATGGGGAAATGTACAGAGACAACCAAACCAAAGCAGTGGGAATCTGTGAAGTGTGGATCAAAAGCCATGGAGCCTCTATGGGAATGGACTAGGCCCTCTGTATAGGTGAGACAGTTGTGTAGCTTGACCTGTTTAAAGGGCCCCCTGCCAGTGGGATTAGAATCCATCCCTGGTGCATGAGCTGGCTTTTTGGAGCCCAACACCTAGGGTGAGACATCTTATACAGCCTTGTTTCAGGGGAAGGGGCTTGGATCTGCCTCAACTGGATGTACCAGACTCTGCTGACTCCCCATAGGAGGCCTTGCCTTGAAGGAGATGGGAATTGTGTCTAGGTTGAGGGCAGAAGGCTGGGAGTGGGAAGAGGGAGGAGAGGGGAATCTGTGGTTGGTATGTAAAATGAATAGAAAATTTCTTAATTAAAAAAAGAAGAAAACAAAAATGCTAAATTCTCTCAGGCTCTGAGAAACTATTCTGTTTCATCAAATTATTTAAGACATAATAGAAAATGTCAGTAAGTAATCAGTATAAAATGGTGACTTGAGACACATTTATGATTCATCAGTATAGAGCTATGCATAGCTTTAATAACCACCTAATGTGGAATGTAACCATTATCCTAAACTAAAAGCAATTAGAAAAATTTGATCTATTCATGATTATTACTATGGATGTTACATTTATATTCACCACGTTTTACTATAATAATTAGGATATTTAAGTACTAAGGCCAAATCCTAGTTAGATAACTTTGCTTTCAAGATATTTACTGATTCTGTATGACAAATTGGAAGAATGTTGAAAATGGAACATAACATTATGGTTTCTTATTCTTTTTGCTAAGATAAATTCATAGTTTAAAGTTTTATAACAAACAAGCACAGCCATGTTCTAAATTAACCTGGGAGTGGTATTAAGAACATTTATTTTGTTATAAACACTGTGCTTCCACAGAGAAGATCATTTCTATGACATTTAAAGTGGCAATGGAAGCTTAAATTTTTGGTGAGAGCACAGTACTGTCAACAAAGATGCAAGGCTCCAGAGGAATGATTTTTTTTTTATTCAAATTCAAAAGGGAAAGTCAGTCTTTGAGAGACCTTTTACATCTGGATGCCATGTGAGGCATGTGATGCTGGGGAGCATCTGTATTTGATCTTGAACACAACTTGACATGGTTTTTGAGACAAATTACCACCAAAGTGGTATGGTCAGTGAAAGGCATCAAGGGGAATGAGAAGGCTAATTTAATTGCCTTTGTTCCTCAGTGACATAACTTAAATTGAGCTTGTGTTTCTGGGAACACAGGGGTATTTGCATACCTGGATTTTCATAAGTAGAAAAATGAGCTCAAAGCACTTGGCCTACTGATAATGTATCACTTGGTATTTGAAGGACAAGAAATATGATGGGGAATCCAGGAAATCTGTAAATTCTTTTAAGTGTTTTCTCCTGACTTGGGGAGAGATGCTTGGGGTTTTGAGGTTCCATTCTAATGCAAAATAGAAAACAATAAATACAAAGGGGAAAAGTCAAATTCAAAATCCATAGCCTCAGTATATATTCTTGGAGAAGAGCCATAATTCATGGGTAAGTATGAGTAAATTTTGAATGATTCAGTTATGTTGATTCAAGTGTTCTAAACTTAATGAAGAAATCAAGATATCTTTGAAACTGGTTTATATCCTGACATAGTCTGACACAAATGGCTTGTGTAGAAGATCTTAATCAAAATTTGATTAAATTTTTAAAGAATTAGGAAAGTACCGGGGTAATGACTCAAAGCTAAGAAGATAAATAAATTTGGATGACCTCCATCAGTATTCAAGTGTTGAAAACTTTAAATCTTTAACTAGAAATCTGGTTGTGATATGAATTCTTGAAGATGGATACAATTAACACATGCATGTGCACAAACACAGACAGACATATATATGCACAGATAGACACACTGAACATAACTTGGGTCCAAAACATCAAGTAAATATAGATTGGTTTGAGTTGACTTCTAGATGCCTTGGAGTTTGCTGTAGTAAATCTCCTAATTTTATTAATGTTCTTTGGTGTCTAAGTAAATGTAAAATTAATAAATATGTTATAAATATTATAGGGCTTAGGACTCTGCTAAAGTGGTAAATATCTAAGTTTTCATGAAATATAAGGTCATAATTTGAGGATAGCTATATGCTATATAAATCTCTAAAATTCAAATAAATGAAACAACAGTAAATATGAGCTATTATTGGAAATAGTTGAGGAAAGAATAAACAACACCATTTTTTTCTTCTCATTTGAAATCACTTAGAAGGAAAGGATCAGAGAGGTGGAACTTAAAAAAAATTACAAATAGTAATATCATTTTAACAGCATAGTTTTGGCAGTCTGCTAGTCACATAGTCATGCAAATGAAGTGACCTTGCCATCAGCTTGTACCATCACTAGACAACTACTCAGTATATTCATAATTTGAATTAAATAAATAAACTAAACGTGTGCTTTCATTTTAAAGTATGCAATCCTGTGTTCATCCTGGAATGACTAGTGAGATCTAGTCCAAGAGACAGGGTAATAGCTACTGTATATTGCTTTCTCACATGAGCTCTCTTTCAGCCTTACTACAAAAAGGAAGAACACTTAATACTTTATTAAGAATAGTTGCACTTTAGTTAACTAAGTTAACTCCTTCATTAACATTTTGAACTTAAACAATCCAATCTTGATTCCCTATGAAACAACACTTAGAAGACTAAATACACAGTGCTTTTTTTCACATGTGGTGAGGATAGGTTTATCATGCAGGGAATGTATAACACAAAGTACAGAGTTATTTGTGTTATAATGTTAATTTGAGTGAGAAGTACACATATAAAATCAACCTTATGTACTATGTAAAGCCATTCATGCTAAAGATAAAGTATATTAATATTTTTAAGGTACAATAATGGTATAAAGCAAATCCTACCAGGCAATAAATGTATAGCATAATTATTGAAATTATTGAAAAGTGGACACTAATATGAAGACATGAGACATTCCTACTCTATAATTTGAGGTCATAAATATTTTAAGTTAAACTGATTCTTAGAGAATGGAATTGATAAGGTATTTTTTTACTCTAAAAACTAATCAGTAACTGCACTTGTGGTTTTGAGTGTGGATTATAAATTGGTAGTCTCTCTAATAGTGAGTGTAGTTGATAAATAATCATATTTGTGTACTTATATCATCTAAACAACTATGAGAAGGAGGTTAATTGAATATAACATGGAATCTGGTTCCCATTTTCAAACATAGATAGGGTCTATACTAACCCTTTGTGATTGTTCACAGGTTTTATATATCCTTTGATGCTAAAATACTTCACTTAGAGGGACCAGGAAATATCCCAGTGGGTGAGAGTGTCCCTACAAGGGACCTGAGTTTGCTTATTCAGTACCCATTTAAAAGACTGTACATGGCTACAGTGCTGTCAATAGTCTTTATGTACTGTATCTTGATTATAGCATTTAATCCTACTGATAATTACATGATGTGTTTTAATATTATCACCTTTTGCATTTGAAAATACTAAATCCTTAAGATGTTCAACTATTCTTCTGCATATGTATGTTGTGAGTAGTGTAGGGAGAACATAAGCTTAGATTTCCAATGATAATTAAGTTAGATTATGTTGACATTATCTGGTGATGGGGTATTTAGGTGATGTGTACTGTCCAGTAGATGCAACACATGTTCTTCACACACATGGTAACACTGACACACTTTCAAGTCTGGACTAATGCCATTTTCAATAAGCAGCAATTTTTATGTCCCTTCAGAAATGTTCCATCTTTTAGATTGGAGGCATCCTGCAGGTATGATTCTAGAATTAATATGACAAGGGAATCAGTACATCACAATACAGTACTAATTTAGGAATACAGTACTAATTCAGGGAAAAAATCAAGGAAACCATCTTGGATTAAATTTGTAATGGCAGTTCAGAGAACTATCATAACATGTGCATTTGCTACTCTGAGTCACTGTATTTCCTTGGAGAACAGAAGATCAAACCAGTTGTAAATAAGTATGTATACTTACTCTCCCAAATACAGCATCAGAGATAGGGTAAAATAATGTTGCATTGGTTTACTGCTTATACTTCTTCTGAAAGCTAAAAAAACAGGACAACAGTGAATTCTTGAAGTTTTCTTGAACAATTACCATTTCTTCCTGCACACAACACACTTCGAGTCTTAACATATATACTGAATTAGGCAATTTGTTTAAATATGGAGAGCCTGTATGATCACACCTACCATTAACAAAGAGAAAACTCTTTGTTAATTTCATGTAACAATTATTTTATTTATCACATAAGTTCATGGAACAAAAGTTCAAGGTGTGCTTTGCAATTCCGTTTCTGTCTTTTAGAAGGGTGATAGTAGTTAGCGATTAACATGGTAGTGGGTGTCTGGTAATGCAAGCTGGGTGTTAAAAATATAATTTGTGATTCTGTATTTTGGCTCTAACCCCAAAATCCAAGGTGCAGATCCTAGCAAATTTAATTTTACCTTTAGCTCTCTTACAGCATATAAATTGAAAGCTAGGCAACTTGTCATTCAAATGAGTTATTAAAAATTGAGATGCTGGATCTCACCGTTTCAGAATATTGTGCAGTCAGCACTATATGAAGAACAATTTATGAAACCTGAAGTGCTATTGGTCAAATGTTAGCCATATATACTGGCATTGCTACTTTAATTAGTCCATGTCCTTTTTTAAAAGGAGGGATTTGCTCTGTGAAAAAAGTATTGTTCTATTCAGCAAGCAATAGCTGGTCCTTATCGATGTCTTCTTACATGGCTTTAATAATCAGTTGACATTTTGCATTTCCTAGCTAGCAATGCCATGCAGTGATTCATATCTCCTGAATGGATTGTAAAACCCCAGAGGGAAGTCATCATGTTCTACATGCATTATATTAATTTTTTAATTACTCTTGACACAGAGTTGAAATGTGGTAGGATTAGTAAATATAACCACATTTATGAATCAGTCACACTTTAATTATATCATAGTTGTTAGTTACTACATTTTTGTAAATTGACATGAAATGAATTTGTATATAAACCTACAGTACCATCTTTAACAAAATAGATGATATAACACTTTGATTTTCCTTTTATCCCAGGCTTTATTTTATGGTCTCATAAAATCATTTATATGGGAAGCAAGCACATGCATTTCTCCCTAAGCATGATGCTTGTTTTTATGTAAGCATGACATTCACAGCATAATGGTGTCATTGCTGGTAATACATATAATGAACCTGTGTACTCAGTTCTACTTAGAATGGCAACCACTGAAACCCATTTATGCTGGCAAGGAAAATAAGAAGAAGAATGAGCTCCGTGCATTCTGTTGAGAAAAGGACATCGCAATGAATTGCTTTCAAGGGAGATAATGTAATGCAAGTCCAGCTTCAGAAAACAAGGATGCTCGCTTCCCATTTTACATTTTACAATGATTTGCCTAAATTTTGTTTGGTTGATTGCACTAAATTGTCTTCTTTTGAAAAAACAGCAATAGATTAAAAGAAATCTCTCTGCAAGTAGAACATGTGCTTCAGAAAGAATAGGGAAAAAAATGACGGCAGGCTTTACTAACATGGCTAGTTAAAGGGTTATTCTCTTACAATTTATTTTTAGAGCTGAGTGCAAGGTTTTGGAAGTCATGTTGCTGACCATGATTCTTAATATATTATCAAGAAACCAAAACAGCTTTAGTAGACAAAACCACACTTTACCTACTACGAGGACTGATGCAGGTATGTAAACATATAAAGAGAGAGGTCAGCAGTCCTTGAAAATTAATTCCATTTCCTAGTCTGCCAAGCATGCAATAATTCAGAGGAGATGATAATACATTACAGTCGGAGTCCATAACCTCAGAAAATAAAAGCCTAGTTGCTGCATGACTTACAAGAAGAAAACAAGCTTACAGTGCATGGGTCTGCGTTGTTTGGCAAGTAGTCGATAAAACTGTACCTTATGACTTTCTCTCCTAAAGGTTCTAATCAAAACAATTTATTTCAGGCATGTAAACCCTGCTTTTCAGACTCTAGCTATTGTCAGCATGTGCAGCAGCATCAGCAATAGCTGATGCAATTTTGGGATTGAGAGTCTCAGAGCTCCCCCATCTGTCTCAGTAATGGTTAGATTTTTGTAGTAGATCAATACAACCTGTCAAGTGTAGTATAAGGATTTCCCCCCTAACCTTTATAACAACAATTTCCCTCCACCCAATCTTGTCCATCCTAAGAGCAATGCCTGAGGATATTATGCAGAAGTTCAGGGCTGATAGAGCTGGGAGAACTTTACCTAACAGAGCACTAAGTTATGGAGCCAACATTCACATGTCCAAGCCTTTGACATCTTACATTTAAGCTGTGAACAGAGAACTAATGTTTTTCATGGTTGAAGTTAACTTGCTTGCCTCTGTGAACACAGGGCAGAAGAGAAAGACAAGAAAGAGATCGGTAAACAAAGCCACCATTTATTTTTGTGCGAGGTTTATCTGAATGCTCCAGTTGGTTCTCTGAATGTATTTCTCTCTCATCACCAGTGGGATAGGAGAATTGAAAGTGATGTGTTTGTCTTAGTAGAAGGTATAACTAGATCCTGGGGGGAGACAAAGTGTTTTGCTTTCTTTCTGCTCCAGTTCTCAACTGAGAAATAAAACCAAGAGGATTCAATTCTTTTCCCAGCAATGGGCTTGTAGCTGCCATGACTCAATGCACAGAGCCACAACATGCTGACTGTTATGTATCACTGCCCCTTAGTGGTTGCCCAATAGCAGACGTTGTAAAATACTTACATCCAAGTTGCGTAGGTAAACAGAGCCCACAGAGACTCCTCTCAAATCCAGGAAACAGGCACTTTATGTGCACATCTGTCCTTTTGCTTAAGATGCTGCTGTGTTTTGGGTGTGTCAATGGAATCCTAAGAAAAAATGGAGAGTATTCTGGACAAATATATTTGAAATTCATTTTCCACTCTGCTGGTCTCTAACCATGTGCTCTATGAAGTTGTTCAGCTTCTCTCAGTTTCAGCAAATTTTTTTCTTAGCCAATTGAAATTTGCAAGTAATTTATATTACTTTGACAATTAGTGAGATAATAACTAGGTTATCACATCTGTTATTGGTGTTGCACAATAGTGATAGCAATAGGAATGTAAACCTGAAAAGCATGCCATGTTATATTATTGCTTAACAAAAGATTGCATAAGAATATCATGTAAACTACACCATAATCATTATGAAATTATAAATATATCCTGCCAGGAAAAGTAACCTCTAGGAACAACATAATTAAATGGTCCCTGCTTAAATTCCAAATTGCTTATATATTTAATTGATGTGGTTTGAATTATGGTTTTGTGAAATGCTTTTGTAATTCAAATCCCTGCATATTTATTAGGAGCCTACTGCATTGGAAGTGCTGTTCTGTGTAGTGAAAAAATGGTAGATTCTACTTTTGCTTTTATGATATGTTAACATTTATTTAAATTAGGCCACAACATTAACTATTTACAGTAAGTGATGCTGTATTGGAGAAAAGAAAGAGAACCACTGGCATCATCAGAGCAATGTGCAAAAAAACATGGACTTTCTAAGTGGAATGCAAAGGTGTGCTTTTAGAATTGGACAAACAAGAGCAAAAAATGTTATAACTAGAGAGACCAGCAAAGGTAAGAACATTCAAAAAGTGTGAAATGTTCCAGAAATAATGAAAACATCAAATATGAAAAGGATCTGAATCACATGTTAAGAACAGCAACCAATAAAGTAATAAGTACAATGTTTTCCTTTGTTGCCAATGAAGTTCCTTTGGAAAACCATAATGGATGAAGGAGAACAAGTGATCTTGTAGTGGTCAGTCATTCCTGATACATCTACATCACAGTTCCTATACCCAAGCCTCAGAGAACAGCTTGGAAGAAAGGTCAAAAGACTGTAAAGTCTAGAGGGAAAGGGAGTCTACAGTGAGACTGGGTTTCCTAGAAATGTCAGGGAAGCTACACGCATGAAGTCTCAACATGGCTGCCTAAACACAACAGAACAAGGATGACACCAATAGACATACTAAGGTAGAAGAGGGATGGCTCACAAGTCCTTAATCCTAGAGAAAGTACCACAGGCAGCTAAGTAATATTGAAAACTGGAGAATTAGTCTTCTTTGAGGAATAGACTCTTAGATGGCTATCCAGCATCGAGTGGTCAGCCCTGAAATCATACACACACAAGAAACATTAAATGGACTGAGAAAGTTGTATTTATACATTAGGAAAAAGATATGCAACAACAACAACACACACACACACACACACACACACACACACACACACACACACCACAAATTTGAGAGAGCCAGGAAAGCTGCATGGTAGGGTTTGGAGGAATAAAAGGAAAAGTGATGTAATTACATTTTAATTTTAAAGCAACAAAAGATAAATTAATAAAGAAAAAGAAGATGATTATGGTAGACTTTGAGAAAGCACCGAATTACGAGTTAAAGTCATCAGTACTTTGCTTTCTGAAAAAGGGCATCATGAATATATATTTACATCTTAGGAAATTTTCTCTGTGTTAGCTTAAGAATTTAGTATTAAAATATTAAAATAAAAACATATGTAACTAAATGCATTTTACTAATATTCAAAGTCAGACATCATTCAAAACTGTATGAAAATGTTCTCTTGATTTTCATTGTACTTGTTTTTCTCATTTCACCAATAAATTAGTCTTCATTTTATCTCTTGATCCTATCGCTTTAATGTAAGTATATCAGTACTTTTTCATTTCTCCTAAATAACTATGTTCCACTTAAAATATGTAATTATGGGAAAAATC
This sequence comes from Peromyscus leucopus, assembly GCF_004664715.2. Lineage (NCBI taxonomy): Eukaryota > Metazoa > Chordata > Mammalia > Rodentia > Cricetidae > Peromyscus > Peromyscus leucopus. The sequence goes on along the minus strand of NC_051071.1, from coordinate 43,347,090 downwards.
CCATAAATGTCCATATGTGAACATTCATAAAGAACAGCCCAGTTTGGGGGTATTTTATGAATATGTAAAAACTGTAAAGTGACACTTCAGGCAAATTTCTTCTCCAAAGTGTCTTGATAACGTGGCCTTAATACACTTAAAGAATAGTTCAACATCCTTAGTTATCAGGGAAATGCAAATCAAAATAACTCTGAGATATCATTCTGCACCTGTCAGAATGATTAAGATCAAAAAACACTGATGACAGCTTGTGTTGGAGAGGTTGTGAAGTAAAGGAAACACTCCTCCATTGCTGGTGGGAGTGCAAACAGGCACAGCTACTTTGGAAATCAATATGGCAGTTTCTCAGAAAATAGGAATCACTTATTCTACCTCAAGTCCCAACTATTCCACTCCTGGGCATATACCCAAAGGGTGCACAAAGACACTTGCTCAACTATGCTTATCATAGCAGCATTATTCATAATAGCCAGAACCTGGAAACAACCTATCAATCAAAGACTGGATAAGGAAAACGGGGAATAGGGGTGGGCTGGGGAGAAGGCAGGGTGGGGGTGGGACAAGGGAATCCATGGCTGATATGTAAAATTAAATTAAATTATAAAATAAAGAAAGAATAAAGAACTCAAGGAATATTCTAATCTATTTTTTAAAGTTTTCTATTAAAAAAAGAAAAAATAAATGTCAATAAAAAAAAAGATATTTTAATCTGACCCATCATACAGATCCACATACCTGTGAATGTCTCTCCATTGTTACAAATGCTGTCAAATCCAAGGCACCAGTGTCTGTTACCTCGACTACTGCATTGGCTGTTACTATTTTAGGCTTAGACTTATTGACTTAAAACCCTCCTTGGAGTTCTCATTTCACTACAAATAATACTCTGATTTAGATTCCCATATCACAGGATCCTTTTATTGTCCCCAGCTCACTGCCCAGTAAGGCCATCCTGCTCTAGCCACACAGGTTCACTTATCCCTTATAACAACTACCTTCTTTCTACCATGATGCATATCTCATTTCTTGCCTTTCCTGAACACTGACCTCCCATATATTTCCAGTGTGTGTTTTGTGTATGTCACATGGTTTTTATTCTGAGTTCTCAAAGTTGGGAGGGAGGGAGGGAGGGAGGGAGGGAGGGAGGGAGGGAGGGATGAAGACAGTAGAAGAAGAAAGAGAGAATAATGTAAAGGAAGACAGCAATAAAAATGAAAGAGGAAAATCATTCCAATTCTTGGAAGCATAAGGCAGTGACATTACCATGTGAAGACTTCTCACATAACTAGGTAAATTTTGGTGAAATCAGAATGAAGAAAGGTCAGTAGTCTCTATGTCAGGTTCAGACTATTGTTTCGGGTGTGTTTTTGAGCTCTAAGAAATGGAGACTATATTGAAGAAAGTGGCATAAAAAGAAGCAAAGTGTGTAAGTAATTATCATACCCAAAAACATGTATCTGCAAATGAAACAACTCTCTTCTTCGTAAGTATATTCCTATGTGGGAGACAGATATTTAAAGCATTTTACATTTTTCTAAGTTATTCAATACATGTAATGATTTGTGTTCTGGCAATTCTTGTGACATCTTGAATGTTCTGACAGAGGGTATTTTTTTTAACGTTTTAACAATAATTATTCTATGGCTTGGAGACTATCATTCCCATTAAAGGTTCATTTTGTAGTCTTCGATAACACAACTGAGGCTCGTCGCATGGTAGAAAAGTGTTCTACTATTGAGTTTTATCCAAAGCTCTAGTGTCTAACTCAAAAAAACTCAAGGTTTATCAATGTTAAAATGGACCCCTTTCCTGAACATTCAAATGATACAATTAGCAGTAGTATTTGAATTTTATCATCTATGATAAATTGTTAAAAAAAAAGTGTCATGATATAACATTAGGAGAATATTCCACCAGATGAGGGAAGCCAAGGCTTTGCATTCCTCTCTGTATGATGGACAGTTTCTAATATTTGACTTACTGCAGCAATTCTCAAGGGAACACAATATACAATTTTATAATTACACATGAAAATAAGTACATTAAAGAGTATCAATATTTATTAGCTACTCTATATTATCTGCATTAATTTTAGAATTACATGTATTTGCATTTTTCTTAATGATTTCAAGGTATATTAACTAGTCTCAAAATTATTTGGTGCATTCAGCTGCTGGAAAGGACAGTGATATGTGCAGAATACAATGGAAAAAGAGAGTCATCTAGAAGCATGAAGAGTTGATGTTCTAAAACACATTTGTATGAATCACATAAGACCGAACAAATTATCTCCATTAATTTTTTTTCCTACAAATTAGGAAAAGACTCATTATTTTATCAGCATACCACCTTGATTCTGCTAATGGAAGATGCTCTTTATGATAATTGTTTAAAAATTATCTCCACACATTTACCGATATAGAAAAATATCAGAAAGTAAGAAATATCTATTCCATCACTAAGATCAGCATTAAAATAAATGCAATATTTAAATGTATAGAATTCAGAGTAAAATATGATTTATGCAAAATGTTTTCAGCAAGTAGAATAATTTCTTACAGTCTGCATGTTAGGATGTTTATCTAGATAAATATTAAAAATAATTTACAAAATTGATATGACTAACAGTAACCAATTAATTATTTCATAAAATGATATTGAAAAAGAAAAAAGAGATGTTCAACTATCCAGTTATTACATGACTTAGTCTATTGTTTTTAAAGAAGGATCTTTGTCATCTGACTACAAATATTCATAAAGCTGTACATTCATATTCAGAGTTGGTTTGTCAGTTGATTCATGATGCAAGATAGTTGCTGATCATTGAGATTTATTCAAGACAGGTGTCGTATAAAAGTCTACTGTCTACTTTCTTTGAGAAAAGGTTGGAACATATTGTAGCATTTATTTTGTATTGATTTGTCTTTTAACAGTGGGGTGGCTAAGCATCTCAATGTCAGGAAGAAGTAATTAAGGAATTGAGTTATTCTTTCTATAAGAGTTTAAGCTTGGGCCGGGCGGTGGTGGCGCACGCCTTTAATCCCAGCACTCGGGAGGCAGAGGCAGGTGGATCTTTGTGAGTTCGAGGCCAGCCTGGCTACCAAGTGAGTTCCAGAAAGGCGCAAAGCTACACAGAGAAACCTGTCTCGAAAACCAAAAAAAAAAAAAAAAAAAAAAAAAAAAAAAAAAAAAAAGAGTTTAAGCTTGTTAGCTTGTTTGATAACATGTAAAAACAGATGCAAAGGGAAAGATAGTTTTCTTATAATATTTTAATTTTTCTCTATTATCAAGAGCTGGTAGCTCGTAATGTTTTAACTACAATACCAGAAAAAAATGACAGTGAATATGCTTGAAAATTGTAAATATAAACAGTTTAATTTCACAATTGATGAATCCAGAGTTTAGGGAGAATATGTGACATACTAAAAATAGTACCTAATCCTAATGGTATCCTAACTACAGGTCTTTGATTTCCAATCAGCATTTCCTTTCATTTACTAGCTTATGGCTCCAGTGGATGTATTGTTCTGTAGTGAATGATGCCTCTACTTCTCTGTCTGTTATTCACACAAGAATAGTAGAAATGTTTTCATTGTTGTATTCAGAAAATCAGAGTTATGTTCTTAGAGATTTCATTTATTTTTTCTTTTGGAATCTGAATACCAGTGATGTGTAGTCAAGAAAAATAGTTCTAAATAACCAATTTTCTACAACTGGAAGGATATTATAATTTATCAGTACCTAATAATTTATTATCATAGAGTTGGCATGGAGCTAGAAGACACCACCATATCCTATGAAGTTTTTAACTTTCTTTCCAATTTACCCTCTTTTAGTTACATGGGATATATGGAGAGTTACATCTTGGACAAGTAACTGTCATGGGTAGCAATTTTAGTTTTACCATATGCACCGACCTTTTAAGTTCATTGTGCACCTACAACCTTTTTTCACAACGGGGACGGATTGAGAGTAAAGAAATGCTGCTATAAGAAACTGAAGATGCTTGGAAGATATTCTTAGAATTAAGTTAGAAATGTGTTTAATAAGCAAACACCTGCCAGGTACGCCATCACCAATGTTTCCTTTAGAGAAGTCTGACATTTTAAACAAAAGAAACTGAGTTGTCAAAAGGAATAAATGTGCAGTCATATTAAAATATCTTTATTTGTTATAAATGTGAATTAAACTTATGTAGGAAGTATTTCTACCCAGTATTTCACAAACTCAAAACTTGATAGGATAAATTAGGAAAGGCAACTTAATTTTAACATTTCATTTACAGGTAAGGAGAATTTTAATTGCAATGGTATATATATATATATATATATATATATATATATATATATTCTAATTCCATTACAAAATCCACATTTTCCTCTTATGTAAAAAATGAAACTATGTATTCTTTCTAGTGTTGAGGCTAGTTCTTTTAAGTATGTAGGAATATATATATATATATTATATATATATATATTATATATATGAAAATGTAGGTTTTTATGTATGTTTTCCTCTATATTTCTAGGATTGGACCCATGAAACATTTCACTAACAAAAGGTAAGAATACCAGATCAATGAATACCTTACACAGATAACATCTAGGGAGGGAGTTCTCTGCTGGAAGAGGCAAGCAGAAAAAAATCAGAGAGTATCATCAGCTCCGACCAGCTTCTTGTAAACCATAGTTGGTATGTACTGTTCCTCCCTCTGGAGCAATACCTCAGAGATTGTTCGAGGGCATACGCAAACAACAGGTAGAGAGAGTCCTGAGCTCTCTCCAAAGAACCTGAGCTTACTCATAAGAAGATAGGAAGCTCACAAATTGTAGAAAATAGTGGGTATTTGATGATAGCTCATGAAGAGAAATGATATTCCGATCAAAGGTGCAAGCTAAACCATAAGCCAGATGATTGACATGAGGAAACAGGAATTAAGCAGTTGACAAGAGCCCTATTGATGGCAGAATCTACTTCAAATAACTAGCCTCAACACTAGAAAGAATACATAGTTTCATTTTTTACATAAGGAGGAAAATGTGGATTTTGTAATGGGAATTAGAAAAGCATAAAGTCCTCATACATGCTACAATCTGAGAAAACTTTGAAAATATTATGTTAAGTGACAAGAACAATCATAAAATAACACAGTTACCATGGTCTCTGTTTATGACCATTCAAAATAAAGAAAAATATAAATAATAAAAGTAAATTAATAATTGCCTTGGCCTGGGGATGCAAGGTTGCTGAGGATATGGAGTCTTTTCTATTGGTAACCAGTTTTCTACTTGGTGTGATAGAAATATTTTCAAATACATATGATGGTTGTTGCATAACTCTGAATCACATAGGTGTAATTTATATTGGTATGTTGCGAACATAAAAAGATCAGAAAGAATCTGGACCACAGCTGGAAGGAATCTGTAACACCAAGACATTGTTGCCTGAGGGGCATTCTTGACATCATTAACTGCCCTTGGATGTTAGAATAAACAATTGCCTCCATCACTGATACTGCATGCTGCTTGTTTACATCATTCCTCTTTAAGTCTGTTAAGCACTGGAATGGATCATTTCATCATTCATACTTACAATATATGCCTAGCAGGATTAGTGAATACAGACTTTTGCTCTCTGATATCATAAGGAAGATTTGGGTTCTTTTCTGTAGTAAAAGCTGTACAAATTAGGAAAGAGACATATAAGTACCAAATGAAGAAATTTATAAAGTAGTAAATTGAAAATAATAATAATTAATATGTATACTTTTATCTCATGGATGATACTTTTTAGGTTTTATACAATGGTAACTTACTTATTATTTGAATTAAGCATTTAAAATGTGCAGGTTTATTAATATCTATTCTTTTTCTAGATTGTGAAATTGAGACAGAGGAATGATGTAGGTTTTTCATAATAATTTGCCAGTAAGTGACAGAGACAGAATTTAAAACAAGAGTAGTTCTCTGCAGACATTGCTGCAAACAGCTGTTCTGTGCTGAGCACCTTTTCTAAGAACAGCAGCATGCTTCTGACTCAGTATAGCTCTGTGAGATTAATCATTACCTCCATTCAGAGGATATTTTGATGCTACATAAAGTCACTGAATAATAGCTAGATAACTTAGAACATCATTATTTATTACTGTAGAACTGTCTTAGATGCTATGCTTTGCTCTAGAATAAAAAGCAAAATGAAGAACAATATATTCTCAGTTCTTAGTTTGGTAATTCAGACTAAATGAATCTATAAAATAACCCAGAGGAGGTAATGATTTTCAAATTTTGATAAGTTTTTCTTCAAATAACAAGGCAGAAGAAACCACTATATAGAAAAACATAAGTATTTTAGTCTGAGGTCAGCTTTTAGAGTTTGCATCTATATAGTATTTATCTCATTGGTTCTATAGCACAATTTCCGATGTTCATCAAGGAACCTCTCAGCGACTAGGCTTTCAGTTTTGATATGAATCTGCATATGATAAATTGAACCTGCATTACGATGAATTCAAAGAGAAACAAATGAATAAAGATTTATGGGACTTCCTGGGAAGACAAACAGCACTGAGTGAAGTGGGGACCAAAAGTGATCCTTTAAGAAGGTAATATTTGAAACAAGTCTTGACAGGTGAAGAGGGGTGGTAGCAGTAGAACTTGAAAGATGTGTATAATGACTCCAGGCTAACAATAAGCACTGTTCAGGAGAGGGTGCACCAACTGGATGTATTTAAACATAGATATTCTCTCTCTCTCTCTGTCTGTGTGTCTCTGTGTGTGTGCGTGTAGTGTGTGTGTGTGTGTGTGTCTATGTGGGTGTACATACATTTGTGAGAGAGAGAGAAAAAATATGAGCAACTAATATAGAATAAAGATGTATTTGGAGACAAATAGGACAAAGTAAAATGACTCAATTATATGGACTTAGATTAGCCAATGTAAGGCTTTTATAGTAACTTGGAGTGCAACAGAAAAATCACTGAGTTTATTGATCAGGGTTTAACATGATCATGTCCGTGATTTTGAAAACTAAACTCTATTTTTAAGTTAGGACATTTTCATGTGTTGAAAGAAAGGTGCAGTGCAGACTGGCTAACACACTGGCAGAGCAGAACTAATGAGATATGCTTAGATAGGAAAGGAATGAAAAGGGGTCACAAATTATACAGGGATAAAAATAATAGTGATGCTGTGTGTGGAAACAGAAACTATACAATTTGATCAGGTTTTACAGCATGAAGGAAAATAAGAGCTGGTGACAAGATCTGATTTGAAAGGCTGATATTTTTAGGATAAGTTTAGGTGGTTATCAGAAAGCAAGAATATCAAAAGAGAGGGTAGAGCTTTTAATGCAAAACTCTTGTTTTCTTGAACAATTGGAGATTATAGTGGGACACCTTTGAGATAATCTCAAATACTGAAGTGAAATTAGAAATGTAAACTTTATGTGATATCAGTACATAAATAGTAGTATAAAGCTTAAGAGTCATTATAAATAGAACAAAAATAAATGATTGTGTATACTTTTAGGTCAAAAGGGATAATAGTCTGTCTAGGAGGATGCAATAAAGGAAAGCTAAGCCTTAAAAAAATTTATTTTGAAGCCTATGAGTACTGTGTAGACCAGTCTTTCAGGTGTTCTGTGACAACTAGGGAAATACAAATAAACACAATAGAAAAGTCAGAGTAAAAAAGTTGTTGCTTATTTAAAATTTTATGGAAGGTAGCAGAAACCACATCCATCAATATAACATAGATTATGAGATTACCAAATAGATTAACAGCAATTCAATTTATATTATCTGGTTATCTGCTAAATTAGTCTCAGTGATGCTCTTCCAGATCCTATGAGGAAAGAAAAGAAGATGTTGATAATTTTCTTAATATTTAAGTGGAAAGGGTAATATCTACTAATATCTATTTTAAGCATAACAGAGTTGTCAAGATGAACTAAGAAAGAAATATGATGAATTATTTTAAGAAAAAATCCTTTATTCAGAGTCCTATAATATATATGGCCAAGGTCACAAATTAAGAGAATGGATTCACATCATTATCTTTACTTGTGTTCCCTACACACTGCTCTTGAAGTCATATCAATGGCAGAGTTTGTGATGGCAATAAGATCACATTATTTTCAAAATAACATTACTAAAATTGATAAAAATTTACAAAACTTAATTTGGTAGAATACTAAGATATTCCACTCAGATATTTAACGCATGTTATAAATTTAAGAGATCGTTTCCAGTCATGGTGTCTCACGCTTGGAATCCCAGGCAAAAGAAGCCAGGGAAAGAGGATTGCTATAAACTTAAAGCTAGTCTGGACTTCAAAGCGTGACCTTATCTAAAACTAATAAACAAACATATATTTAATAAATAAAAGTCAATATCCCATATTTCTCACTGTGATTTCTTGTCCTTCAATTTCAAAATAATTCACAGGCTTGTAAAAATATCAAGAAAGTATGTATTTGTAATAAAATTATGACAGGTGAGGCAGTGTTTCCTTAACCCTATAGTTTACTTTACCACTAGTTTTTCTTACATATGTTATTCAAAGACATGTCACTGCTATATTTAGCAAATATTTCGAAGAAAGTCTGTGAGAATATGTGGTATTTAAATGAAATATTTATCCTAAGCAAACTAATGAAGGAATTCATCTTGGATAAGTTTGAATTTGGTGATGGTATCGAAGACAAGGTCATTTAGACTGAGACGTATTTGATATGACATGATAGGACATGGTGGAGTGGAACTACTCAGGTGAAAAAAAAAATCTCAAGTTTGACAGCCAATTCATCACATCATCTTTGGGAAGAATTGCGTAGAATGTGTTGATCAATGACTAACAAGTGTGGAGAGAAGTGTATTGATCAATAATATGTACAGACTCAGTTTCATCAAATAAGTAGGCCTCAACTTGAAAAGGAAAACTATCATTTTATAGTTACAGTATAAATTCATAATAATAGTGTCAATGCTGGTAAATAGTTGTAGTCTTAAAATGAATCTGGTCCATGTAAAATAGACATTTTATTAAAATTGAAAGAACATTTTTATTTGACATCATTTATGTCTAATTTAGTAGACAGCATTGTAAAATATATGATCATGAGAACAAATGTGAAAAAATCAAGTAGCTGTATATTGGATATGCGCAATTCCAGCTTACATTAGAGGATTTACTAAATAGCATATACATTCTCTTTTTTGAATATTTAATATGCTTTGAAAGTCTTCAATTTCATACATTTTTATTGTACTTTAAAAAGAAAAAGGTGTATAAATTAGAATTAAATTCTAAATATAAGAAGAATAGTTTGCTTGTGAAATTTCCTGACATGACTAATTCATAAAAATATGGTTTCCAGGTTCTATAGGGATGGCTCAGTTATTTACATTCCACCTGAGCAAGCAAGAGAACTTGGATTTGAATGCTGCTACCTTCCAAAAGAGCCAGGCTTGGTAGCATGCATCTGTGACTATGACACTGATGCAGTAGTTAAAAGGCTGGTATCTGCACTTGGAGTGCTCCATTTTAAGTTCTGTAATCAGTGAAAGTCCTTGTCTCAAAATTGATGTTAGTGAACACATGTACACATATGCACAAAAATAAATACACACAAAACACACAAGTTAAATTTTCAAAATATGTTTGCAAAGTAGTTGAATTTTTTATGTTGATATATCCTGTGTTTGATCTTACTTAAAAAGCCAACGAATGGGGGATGGAGAGTTGTCTCATTTGTTCAGAGTTTATTCTCCACTTGAAGAGGACCTTAGTTCAGTATCCAGACCTGAGTTTTCTCTTTATTGATACAGTTTGCATCAAACAAACAAGCAAACATAAAATTAAAATAAATGAAAGGAGCTGTCTAAATTAGCTTTTCTTTATTCTGTGAGCAACCGAAGTTTCTGGCTAATCTACTTGCTGATGCATTTGATTGCTTACAAACAGACCATGAAACAGCCTTCTGTGTAGGGTCTTACTTGTAAAGTTATTGCTTGGCACTTACCCAAGCAGAGTAGCCTTATTTCTAAGGTGAAGAATGTGCAGTCACATGGAATGTGTAGACTACATTCTTCTATGAGTCAATGAAGACTCCTGAGATGCAAATACATCATACTGTAGTGTATTTATGTTGCTTTCCTTTCTGTCATGTACAGTTACAAGCTGCCATGTAAATTAAAATAATTGAAATAACAAGAATGGTTGCTACGTTCCATTTGATTACATGATAAAGAACTGGAGGATAAGGACAGACGAGAGAATCCAGGGATGAGAGGTCTTTACTCATATTGGCATTGCTATAGAAGAAAGGCATGTCAGCTCCAGGGCAGAATCTTGACTATTTTGCTCTGTGTCCCAGGCCTAGAGAAGTATGCCAGAAGAGCATAACCATATTCTGTTAGGGAATGAAATAACAGGCAGACTCTAAATGATAGAGCTGATGTAGTCATGCATAATTGATTTAGCATACTGTCCAATTAGATGCAGCATATTCGATAGAAGGAAACTTTACCTTGATTACAAGGTCATATTGATTTAGAAGTTGTACAACTATGAATATTTATAAACTTTATAGGCAAGTATACTCATTAAATTAATAGGATTATTTACTAGGACATATTTTGAGGTTCTAATTTTCATAGGCCATGATCAATTTCTAGGATATTTTGTAATTCTTACTATTTAGGTTTTAGACTAGATAGGACATAGAATACCATATGCATTTTTTTCAGTAATGTCTTCCAACCTAGCATCTAGATTCCACATAAATAGGTAAACATACAGAAAAGGAGTAGGGAGGAATGGATTAAAAACACTTAAGAGTAATGTGTTGGAGGGGAAACTATACTTATATTGAGTTTTGCAGGGTTACAAGGCCAGGATTTGTTTCAAAACTGCCTAAACAGAATCCTGAACACATTGTGTACTACCTCTTGGAAACTGCCAGGATATTTGCAACACTTAGAGAATTTGTATAATATAGCAATTGACTGTAATGTATCTTAGCTAAATTAACAACATGTAATTTCTTAAGCACTAATGTTTGTAGCTGGAGTTTTCCTGCCTTGCCCACAGTCAGGACAAATCATTGTCACCCACCAGTCCCACAGCTGCTCAGACCCAACCAAGTAAACACAGAGACTTATATTGCTTACAAACTATGTGGCCATGGCAGGTTTCTTGCTAACTGTTCTTATAGCTTAAATTAATCCATTTCTATAAATCTATACCTTGCCATGTGGCTCATGGCTTACTGGCATCTTTGCATGCTGTTTGTCATGGCAGCAGCTGGAAGTGACTCCCTTTCCCTTCCTGTTCCCTTAATTCTCCTCTCTGTTAGTCCCACCTATACTTACTGCCTGGCCACTGGCCAATCAGTATTTTATTTATTGACCATAGCAACAGATTTGACATAGAGACCATCCCACAGCAGATATTAGAGGTAGATGGGGCCACTTTTAAAACTTTGAAATATCTGTTGGGTTTGACTTGTTAGAGAAAAGGCAGGGTTCACAATTTCTAAATTTCTCCTGCATATTTTAATATAAAGATACAATTATCTTTTAAAATAAAAATACACATAAAATAAAATTATGTTTTTTTTCAGTTATTCAGAAATCACACAAATGTTCAACGAGAAAATAAAATTACATGTAGGGGCCAAAGAGATGTCTCAGTAAGCTTACTGCACAGGCCTGAGGAAATTATTTTGGATCCTCAGATTATATATAAAAATCGGACATGGTGATCCAATCTGAAATCATAGCCCTGGGCAGGTGTTAAAGGAGACGTCGGGAAGAACACTGAGCTCAATAGTCAGACAGTCAGGCCAGGGCAGTAGAGGCTCACACCTTTAATCCCAGCACTCAGGAGACAGAACCAGAAGGATCTCTGTGAAGTTCGAGGCCAGCCTGGTATACAAAGCAAGATCCAGGACAGCATCAAAACTATAAAAACAACAACAAAGACAGCCAGATTCAAAGTCAGTGAAAGACCTCATCTCATAAGATCCTGTTACACAGAGAAACTGTGCTCTTTGAATAGAAAATGTCTACTATCTTGACATTTTGTCAAATCATTGTTTTCTCCTGTTACACAAACCTCGAAACAACTCAAAAGAAGAATGGGACAAATTAAACCTAACCATCTAGAGCTGAGTATTTAGATGGTATAGTGCAACATAACATAATAAATTTCCTTATAGACTCAGTTTTTCATTAGTTTTAATTGGATTCTCATTAGTTCTTACAGAAATATTACTAATACACAAAACCTTTTACTTTAAATAACATACAAAGAGAAATTTTAAGTCAAATATAAAATAATTACTAGACCTTAGGAGGTGAAATCATATTAACATGACTATTTTAGAAACTCAAAATCATGTTATGAGTGCTCTCAATAGGAACAAAATAAACTTTTAGAAATCATATACATGTCAATACCTAGGAGCGTAACAAAATTAATTTTAAATAAATAATTCAAACACTTTATTTAAAATTATAGTCCTTACTTTTGAAAATCTTTTCCATGTGAATATTTGTAATCTCTGAGCTACTTCATATATTAACTCTAAGAAAATAATTTACTATTTCAGAATATTACTTATTAGTGTAATACATGTGATTACCTAGAAATTTTATAGAAATGTAATACTCCAAGATCTATGATTTCTCTAGCCCTGAGCACTTGGCTAGATTTCTAGTTTCAGGCAGGATTTCCATGTTGTTGAAAGGGTATTAAGTTCAATTAAGGAGCTGTTGGTTACCATTAAGGTATGTGGGTCACTAGGCATTCTAAAAAATAACACTATAAATAAAAGAGAGAATAGAACAGGCATATGGAGGATTTGGAGGAAGGCAACGCAAGGGATAAATAGTACAATTTTAATATAATCTCAAAATAAAAGATAAAAGCAAAATATACATATTACTTACATTAATATTAAGTTAGGCTCTCGTATGTGCTCATCACAGTAAATTTAAAGTGCATGTTTTAAGTGAGATGGGCATCACTCTGGTGATTACTAAACCAATGGATATCATATGTACTAGAAGTATTTGTATTCAAATTTTAAAAATCTCTCTTTTTCACACCATTGAAAATAATTTTTTTTCTCAGATTCAAGAAGAATGTAGGAGAGCAGTGAAGGAAACCACTCAAGTTAAAAATACCTGGCCTCTGTGTACACACACATGTACAAATACCACACATACCTGTAAACACATAACATATATATATACTCTAATACATGTGCCACATAGGCACACACATTCAAACAGATTACTGACATAAAATCACTTAAAAACTCAACCACAGTTTGATTTTTCACTTTGTATATAAATTTGAGCCAACAAGGCATACTTTTACATTGGGGTGGGGAAGATCTCTTACTTCCCAACTCTAAATGTATGTTTTGCTTTTTTATCTGCACACTCTTCAAGACATTACTAACCTATGACTAAGACAGCATAATAGTAGACTAGCCTGATCTTGTTCTCTTTATAATTCATACATTCTTTGAGCCGCAAACTGATTTATTAGCAAAATAGAAATACTGATGATTTGGAGATGGAAGATGGTAATGGTGATGGTGATGTCTTTAATTATTTGATTGTGTTTAACATATACTAAATGAAAGAGTTATTGCCAAGAACGTGGCTTCCCCAGATATGAGGTAAGTCTTTTGGTTTTAAAAATGTTGCATTTTATTGAAATATTTGATATGACAAATTAAGATTCTTGTTTCTTAATAGCATGATAATATAAATTATAAAGTCTTAGAAGTAAAGAATTGATGTTGTCATGTGTTGGACTGTACATAAATTTTGGTAGTCACAATTACAAAAAGCATGTTGGAAGTTATTGAGCAGGTGACACATGTCAGAAGTTGTGCTCAGTATCATAAGGACAAAGAAGAGAAAGTTTCCACTGAATTTGCAGTATCTCTTTAAGACAAAGCAACCATAACAAACAAACACATAAAGCATTTTTGGTTTTCTTCTTTTCATTATTTTCTCTAGACCATTAAACCTAGTGTCTGGGTAGTGTTTTCTCATGCACACATATTACTGCTTTTTTCCCCTTAATAATGGAAAGGTTTCCACTAACTACTTGATATCTTCAATTTAGATGCAAGACAGCTTTCTATTTAGTCTTGGACCAATCTAGTTTTCTCTTTTCCTTACCTGTAATTTTTGAGAATTACTGAAAAATATGTGGGTGATGAAACATCCCCAGAAGATGGATTCCCGACCTCTATTCTAATATCCCTAGAAAGATGTTTTCTCTGGCACATCATTTCAGTGAGACCTGTAACTTGAAGAGGTAAAACTCAAGAAGGAACTCTTCACCAGAACCCCCAGCTTAATACAAGTAGTCACTTGCAGAGGTGGTCATGTCCAACCCTGGGAAAATTCCCTGATCTTTATATCCTGTCTCATGTGATTCATGCACTATCTACTGTGTCTTGGTGCAGATATATGAAAAACAAATTGTTTTGCATGACTTCTTGTGTGTGTGAACTTTATCACCAGATGTAAACCCTTCATAACTGGACACTGAAACTGTTTCACACTAGTCACATAACAAAACCAGAGGCATCTATTAGAAATATTAGCTAGTTCTACCATAAACTGTCTTCAGTGTTTTTATGTTAGCCATTCTGACAGGTGTAAGGTGGTACCTCAGAGTTGTTTTGATTTGCACTTCCCTGCTGACTAGGGGTGTTGAGTAATTCCTTAAATGTCTTTCAGCCATTTGAGTTTCCTCTGTTGAGAATTCTCTGTTTAGTTCTATAGCCCATTTCTTAGTTGGACTGTGGGGCATTTTGATGTCTAATTTCTTGAGTTCTTTATATATTCTGGATATCAGTCCTCTGTCAGATGTGGGGTTGGTGAAGATCTTTTCCCATTCTGAAGGCTGTCGCTTTGCCTTGTTGACCAGCATGCTTTGCTCTACAAAAGCTTCTCAGCTTCAGGAGGTCCCATTGATTGATTGTTTTTCTCAGTGTCTGTGCTACTGGTGTTATATTTAGGAAGTGATCTCCTATGCCAATGCATTCAGGACTACTTCCTACTTTCTCTTCTATCAGGTTCACAGTAGCTGGATTTATGTTGAGGTCGTTGATCCACTTGTGCACAGTGACAGATATGGATCTATTGGCAGCCTTCTACAAGTTGATATTCAGTTATGCCAGCACCATTTGTTGAAGATGCTTTCTTTTTTACATTGTATAATATTGGCTTCTTTGTCAAAAATTATATGTTCATAGGTGTGCTGATTAATATCAGGGTCTTCAATTCAATTCCATTGGTCTACATGTCGGTTTTTATAGCTTATGCTGGAGAGGATGTGGAGCTAGGGGAATACTCCTACACTGCTGGTGGGAATGCAAGCTTGGATAACCACTTTGGAAATCAATATGGCGCTTTCTTAGAAAATTGGGAATCAGTCTCCCCCCAGACCCAGCTATACCACTCTTGGGCATATTCACAAGGAATGCTCAATCATACCACAAGGGCACTTGCTCAGATATGTTCATGTCAGCATTGTTTGTAATAGCCAGAACCTGGAAACAACCTAGATGCCCTTCAACTGAAGAATGGATAAATAAAATGTGGTACATATACACAATGGAATACTACTCAGCAGAGAAAAACAATGACATCATGAGGTTTGCAGGCAAATGGATGGATCTAGAAAAAAATCATCCTGAGTGAGGTAACCCAGACTCAGAAAGACAAACATGGTATGTACTCACTCATAGGAGGATACTAGATGTAAAACAAAGATGACTAGACTGCTACTCACAACTCCAGGGAGGCTACCTAGAAAAGAGGACCCTAAGAAAGACACAGGGATCACCCAATGACAGAGAAATGGATGAGATCTACATGAACAACCTGGACATGAGTGGGGGTAATGAAGGGCAAGGGTCAAGGGAAAGGGAGCTTAGGGGAGCAGGGGATCCCAGCTGAATCAAGAACAGAGAGGGAGAACAAGGAATAAGAGACCATGATAAATGAAGGCTACATGACAATAGGAAGAAGCAAAGTGCTAGAGAGGTCCCCATAAATGCACAGTGATACCTCCACAATAGACTACAATGGTCAAGAGACAACCTGAACTGACCAACTCTGTTGATAGGATGGCCAAACACCCTAATTGTCATGCTAGAAACCTCATCCAATGACTAGGGAAACTGGATGCAAAGATCCACAGCCAGGCCTCAGGTGGACCTCCAGGAGTCCAATTGGTGAGAAAGAGGAGGGTTTGTATGAGCAAGAATTGTTGAGACCAAGATTTGAAAAAGCACAGGGACAAATAGCCAAACTAATGGAAACACATGAACTATGAACCAATAGCTGAGGAGCCCCCAACTGGATCAGGCCCTCTGGATAAGTGAGACAGTTGATTAGCTTGATCTGTTTGGGAGGCATCCAGGCCCTGGGATGGGGTCCTGTCCTCAGTGCATAAGCTGGCTGTTTGGAACCTGGAGCTTATGCAGGGATACTTGGCTCAGCCTGGGAGGAGGGGACTGGACTTGCCAGGACTGAATCTACCAGGTTGAACTCAATCCTCGGAGGAATCTTTGCCCTGGAGGAGATGGGAATGGGGGGTGGGCTGGGGGAGAGGGAGGGAAAACAAGGGAATTCGTGGTTGATATGTAAAATTAAATTAAATTATAAAATAAAATTTAAAAAAAGAAATATTAGCTAGTTCCTACCCAAGCAGATATCTCCAAATGCTTTAGGTCAATGAGTATTATTCAAGCTCCCAAGTAATCATTGTCATAAAAATGGGAAACAGAAAGATCAAAGCAAAGGTGATTCTGACATTTCAAAATTCAAATTCTGTCTCATTTACAAAATGACATCCTATGAAAATGTATGCATATTAAAGCACAGGGGTATACATATACTCACAGTAATTATTCATGGTTTCAAGATCCTCCATATCACTATAAATAATTTTCTTTTCCAAACTTAATACTGTAAAAAAAAATGTTTACATGCACTCATGACAACTTTGTACGATCAGAACAAAGTATCTATATATTTGCATAGTAAGGGTTTATTGTGATAACAATGATTCCAAGTACTAGTTATAACCAGACTGACATAAAAATCCCTCTACTCCTTCAAGATAACTTTACTCCAAGGACATAAACCTACTAAAGAAAATTTAACATCTTAGTTTAATATTTGATTCCATTACATGACTTCCCACTGATAGAAATATTCTTACACAAATTTACCTCCAAGTACTGAAAGTATTTTTCTTTTTGAAGATTGGATTTGGACTGAGAATCAATAATTCCAATTCCACCCAAGCACAGGATAATTTTGTAAGACTAGACACATATTCTCCTATTGTCCTCAATACCTTTACAAACATAAGGTTTAAACATGATCATTTGAATAATTCTTCCATCACACTCATAAACACAGAATCAGATTTTGAAATATATTTTGAAAGTAGGAAAAATGTTATTCTATGTTTTAGAGTATTAATGGTAAAGAAGGCACAGACATTTTAAGTGTAAGAATATACACTGTCCAAGACAAAGCAAAGTCTGATATAGTTTGGTAGTAGTCCTGAGAATTACAGGTCATTGAGAATAGACATGAGTCAGAGTGAAGCCTTAGGTGAACACAGAAATGTCAGCAAAATGCACTTACATGTATACTGTCATAGAACAGGCTAAAGTTTATGGTTACTTACAATGACACTGAACTGTTTAATTTGTCAATAAGCAAAATCGTGTTTCTGACAGGTCTCCATGACACAAATGTGGAAACCCCACCAAGAAATAGGAATTGGAAGACAAATAGTATACATGAGAATTAATTTAATATTTTGTTCAACAAACAGGGAAACCATAAACCTTCGGAAAGTTGGTGAACTTTGCAGAAAAATACAACAGTAAAGATGTTTCCCTTCCTTAAGATATAAACAAATACTTGGTAATCTTTTATATCAATTCTGACATTCCAGTGATGAGGTCTTAGCATACAGAATTCATGGACACTTTTTTTTTCAACTTGGCACAATACAGTATGCCAAAGTATTTGCCAAACGCCCCTCTGAAAAAAAAAGCTTTGTCTGTTAAACATCTCAAATGAGAAAATGTGTTAAGCTGTAGCCTTGTTCATAACATTCTAAAAGAAAAGGTCAAATATTTTATTTTTGAGCTATTGTAAAACAGCTGAAAATAATTTTAACTGACTCTTAACTTATGCATAAATAGTTGAGACAGAAAATTATCTGCTGACAAAAAGGCTAATAAATGTGTAAGAGGTTTAAATGGAAATTTTGCTTTCTTACTAAGACCATTAGTTGGTCTATTAGTCTAATCCCTGGCATAGTAGAATTCTCTATGCTGATTCTCACTAATTTTAGAGTGGCCCTGAAATAAATACTAATGCAGCCTAAAGATAATGATTCCATGAAGTAATTTTAGAGGAAAAAATGTTTTGAACAGAGTAGAAATAATTGTTAAATTTCTTCTAACTTGGGACCCTAACAAACTAGAGCAAAGCTCAAGCAACATTAAAGTGCCTACAGGCAGTCCAGATATTTATGAATTAATCTCCTGTTTAAATGATTGTCAGAAATGTTTTATTTATTTATTTATTTATTTATTCTTCTCTCAGTCCTAACGGCACTTTCCCCTCATTCCACTCCTACCAGTATCCCCTACCCCTATACCTCCTGTCTCCCTAAGATCCATACCTCCTCCATTTCCCTTCAGAAAAAAAGCAGGGATATCACCCAAGCACAGGACAATTTTGTAAGACTAGACGCATATTCTCCTATCAAGGTTGGGTGAGCTAACACAGCAGGAGGAAAGGGGTCTAAAAACAGACCAGAGTCAGAGATAACCGCCACTCCCACTGTTAGGAGTCTCACAAGAACACCAAGCTACACAAACATAGGGTATATGCCCAGGGCCTAGCACAGGTTCATACTGGCTCCCCCCATTTGTTGCCTCAGTCACTGGGAGCCCCTATGGGGCCTGCTTAGTTGATTCTGATGACCATGTTCTTGTGGTGTTCTCTCCCCTCTGGCTCCTACAATCAACACTCCCCCTTTCTTCCATGGGTGAGGCTGGTAAGACCAAAAGCACTGGGTCATGCCTTAATCAAACAAAGAGCTGTTACATGTGCAGAGAGCACTCTGAACAGGGGAAACCTGACCCATAAGCACCAAACTCAAAAGATGATGACATTCAGCCCAGATCCAACCAGGAAACCCCACTGCGGCTGGAAGCCAAGTCCACCCCAAAATACATACATAAATACCTAGCTCTTTGTTTAATAAATGAGATTGCTTGCATCTCTCCCAGAATCTGTGCTATTGATTCTGCATCTGCCCACCCACTGCCCCCAGTATCAGAGAGAGCAGGATTGCAGCTGCAGAGCCAGCAATACACGGGACTCCCTGAGCACATGCCTAATGTTTGGTTGTGAGTCTCTGTATTGCCCTTATCAGTTGCTAGATGAAGCCTCTCTTATGACAGTTATTCTAGGCTCCAGTCTGCAAGTATGGCAGGATATCATTAGAAATAGTCATTTCATTGACTACTTTTAAAAACCTTTTAAAAGTTGTAATCTTTGTCTTGCAGTCTGTCTATGTACATTATATTTGAAGCACTCCCTAGAGCTTTGAGAACTACAGTGATAGCTCAGTTCATAAACTGCTTGCTACACAAATGTGAGGAACTAAGTTTGATTCTTAAAACTCTCATAATGTTATGTGTGGTGGCATGTGATTTTATTTCCAGAGATGAAGAAGTGGAGACAGGGAGACCTGGGGCTCCTGGCATACCCAGCAAGATTTGGGCCAATAAGACACCATGTTTCAGGAGGGAAAAAAAGGTAGAAGGAAAACACCATTGTCCTCTGGTTTATACATGTACAGTGGAAGTAACTTTTTTATCTTATTTTATTAGCTCTTTCTAGAACTATTGTGAAATGTGTTTTGATTGTATTCATATACCCTCACTCCTCCCAGATCTATCTCCTGACCTATTCATCCTACTTTGTATCTGTTTTCTTTCTCTAAATACCATTACCTAGTCCATTTGTTGTTACCCATATAATTTTAGAAGTGTGGTGTTCTGCAGGAGCACAGTCAACTTACTCTGGATAACACAAAACTGATTATTCCTCACCAAGTCCACATCAATTGCTGATATTAGCTTTGAGTATACATGTAAAATCCACTCTAACAGAAGAAAGAAAAGTTTACAAAATAGATATGTGAGTGTGTGTGAGAGAAAAAGTTTATCTTCTCTTTCTGATGACTGCTGTGGGATGGTCTGAATGTCAAATTGCTCTGATTGGTCAATAAATAAAACACTGATTGGCCAGTGGCCAGGCAGGAAGTAGGTGGGACAAGGAGAGAGGAGAATTCTGGGAAGTAGAAGGCTGAGGCAGAGAGACACTGCCAGCTGCCGCCATGACCAGCAGCATGTGAAGACACAGGTAAGCCACCAGCCATGTGGCAAGGTATAGATTTATGGAAATGGATTAATTTAAGCTGTAAGAACAGTTAGCAAGAAGCCTGCCACGGCCATACAGTTTGTAAGCAATATAAGTCTCTGTGTTTACTTGGTTGGGTCTGAGCGGCTGTGGGACTGGCAGGTGACAAAGATTTGTCCTGACTGTGGGCAAGGCAGAAAAACTCTAGCTACAGGTGACTCATTTTCTTCAGGACACTTATTCACCTGGACCAGAGATGCACATTTACTACAAAATGAAATAAATAGAGGTGTGCTGTGGACTAGGGTTTCCATGTATGTTTTAGGATGGAATAAATATTTGTTTCATAACATATAGCAGAACACCACTTTGGCTCTTGGGGCTATATGGGAATTTTTTAGAGATAGACTATAAAACTACATCCATTATTTGAAATACCTTATCTGATATCCTTTGAATTTTATGCATGTCATAAATACATACTTCTTCCTATGATGGCACATTGCCATATTTTTTTTCTCTTGGTATTGAGTCATATGTTTCTTTTCCATTTCAGAAACTATGAAATGTTCTGTTTCTTTAACCATGTTCTGAACCACACCCAAGAATAAGTAAATATAATCACAAATGGATAAATGAATTGTACCAGGCATTTTATGGGGAAAAATTATACGAATTCATCTAACACAAGGCTTCTCTGCTCTTTGTAAAAGATTAAGCTGCCATGTCTTTGGAATATTGATGAGCCAAGCTTGAAAACATTCACTCTAAGAAGCTGGGTTTTTGTTTTGTTTTCTTTTGTTTTGTTTTCTCCATCCCAAAGTTGCTGGCTGACATCTTAAGTCTGGCATCTTAGTTTACATCCTGGGCATTAAACCTGGACTATAAATAAACCTAATGGGGTTTTCAATAGTTTTGTTTATCTCCCTGAGGACAGGAGAAACCAGCTGCTAAGAAATGTCAGATCTTAAACCTTGTTTCTGGGAGTTGTTTTTATTTATGTTCCATCTTCTGTTTCTCTGAAGCACACACAAAAGTCATCTTCAAAGAACTCTTTGTCATATTTGAAATTCTTAAGTAGCTAAGTTTGGTTTGAAGAACCACCTGGAAAATCATAGAGAGACAGTGTAAGCAGCACATTAAACCCAGGTATGAACAGTTAATGTTTTCATATCACAATTTTTCATTCCAAAAACTCAAACAAAATTTGCATAATTTAGAACCATGATGTGTTTGCGAGTCTGTCTGTTAAATGTTAGCAAGTGTATGAATATGTGAATATATGACTTTATTATATAACATTACAAATTAGCACTTTATTCTTGCCCTTAAATATTTGTTTATGTTTACTTTTCTATTTATCATATTTTTATTGTATTATTTTAAATAACTGCAGAAGATCTATGGAATAATTAATTAGTCCATTTTTCAAATGCAGTGTTTCAGACTGTAATGAATAAAATCACATTTAAATCTCAAACAATAGCAAATTTGGTCTATTTATACACCATCAAAGCCAGGATTTTATGTTGTTCTAATCTGATGCCCCCATTTGTCATTTTAAGTTATACCAAACATTCATATTGCTGATTCAGTTTCTTTGCAAGTTCTCTTTGTCACAGACATAGTAAGAATTTTATTGATGATTCCACCCAGGTTTCATCTCTCTTAAATATCCAGTCTTGCCAAGATACCTTAGAAACGTGGTCATTTACCTAGTGAATAGTAAAGCCCAAACTTGCTGTGTCCTTGTTATAATGGTCATAATGCTCTAATGTTCCTTGAATTGTAACCCCAAACTTCTTTCATTTATTTTCTTTGCATTGTTGGGGATGGAACACAGAGTACTGCACATGTTGGGCAAGCTCTCTATCACTGAGCAGGCTGAAGGAAGCTTTAATAATTATCATTATACCAACCTACTTTCTTTTTCTTTTTCTAGAATCACAATTTTCTATATGTTATTAGAAGTTATTTATTACTTACTAATAAGATTAATAAGGCAGTTACCTTTATACATCTCAGTTTCTGTTTTGTTCTAAGCAAGCCCTCAAAAAACATATTCAATAAATCAATGACTAATGGTGCCTACATATTGACAAATACAGAGTACTTTCAATGCTACATATGATTATTTTGGGGTGCCAGCACTGCTCTACACACAAGATTGAAATAATAAAATCTACATGATCCTTTCAGTTAGGATATTTGAAAACAATTTAGAAGTTTGGATAATGTAGAATTGTATATGATAATATGTATCTAATTTAATTAACAATTAGGAAAGTGAATGTAAATAGCAGACAAACAGCAAGGCCCTACTCAAGAGTGGATAGGAACAGCACAAGAAGCAGAGCAAAGAGGAGATAGCAAAGCAAAGAGAGCATTTGTCAAGCTATATAATGCCTGCCTTAACTGTCATACTAAGGTTGCACCTGCACTTTGGTGGAAAACTTTACATGTGAAAAGATGTTATTATATTTTAAAAAATGAACATTTAATAAATCGATTATTATGCAAATGAAATATCAAATTAAGTGTGTAAGAAACAATGGGAATCACAAAATGATGAAAAATGCCTCTGTTGACCCATGGTGATTTCTCTCTATAGGATATTTACACATGGCCTCCAAAAACTGACTGTTATTTTGCATGGGACCAGAGTCCCAACAGTTTCTCACATGGAGCTCATAATTTTTCTCTCTGTGTCTCTCTTTCTGGGTCTGTCTGTCTCTGTCTCTTCCCACCTCTCTCTCACATACTTCCTTTTTGTCTCATCTACTCCACATTCATTAAATTCATTCATCTTGATCTTAAAAAATTGTCTTCATTTAGGCAGCTGATGCTCAAGGCAAATCAAGACAAATGCTTGCTTCAGATAGATATATGAAGATAGAGTAGTTATTATCTTTTGGGGTAAAACTACTAATATGTAGTTTATATTCTCAATATAAATTATATTAACAATTTTATTTATATAAACCATTTTGTTTAACTTGTACATCCAAGTAGGAGGTTATAGATAGAGTGAATTAAATTATTTGAGGGAACAGAAGTAGAAGTCACACTTCATATCTGAAGCAACTTCACAGAGTTTTAGAAAAAAGAAAATGAAATGTTCAGGAATGTCACTACTCAAATGAAATTGTGAAATGACTAATATTGTATATGATGCAAGAACCAAGTATGGAAAAATGTTAAGATTTATTTGTTATTGCATCTATCCACATTGGTAAGTTACAACTAATGTTTTTGTCTTCATCACAAAGAGCAAAGAGAAAACAGAAAGAGCCAACAACAGCTCAGAAAAGCAACAAAAAAAGGTAGAAAAAGCAGTCTTGTTGTATTCTGTACTACCTTTTTATTTCTGTATTTGTTTCATTCTGAGGGAACATTCCAGAGTTGTTACATATGATTGGCAGTCTTACGGCTTCATCAATGTTCAGACATCTCTCTTGTAAGTCTAATAATAACTAGAAAAAAATCTATTTGTTTAATCTACCTTTCTCCTAATGCTTAATGCTGCCTATGAAGCTAATTCTTTTTCATGCTTTTTTATTTTATAATTTAATTTATTTTACATATCAGCCACGGATTCCCTTGTCCTCCTCCCTCCTCCCCCTCCCCCTAGCTCACCCTCCATTCCCATCTCCTCCAGGGCAAAGACTCCCCCGAGGATTGAGTTCAACCTGGTAGATTCAGGCCAGACATGTCCAGTCTCCTCCTCTCAGGCTGAGCAAAATGTCCCTGCATAAGCCCCAGGTTCCAAACAGCCAGCTTATACACTGAGGACAGGCCCCAGTCCCAGTGCCTGGATGCCTCCCAAACAGATCAAGCTAATCAACTGTCTCACTTATCCAGAGGGCCTGATCTAGTTGGGGGCTCCTCAGCTATTGGTTCATAGTTCATGTTTTTCCATTAGTTTGGCTATTTGTCCCTGTGCTTTTTCCAATCTTGGTCTCAACAATTCTCGCTCATACAAACCCACCTCTTTCTTGCAAATTGGACTCCTGGAGCTCCACCTGGGGCCTGGGCATGGATCTCTGCATCCGGTTCCTCAGTCATTGGATGAGATTTCTAGCATGACAATTAGGGTGTTGAGCATATCTATCACCAGAGTAGGTCAGTTTGGGATTTCTCTCACTCATTGCCAGTAGTCTATTGTGGAGGTATCTTTGTGGATTTCTGGGGACCTCTATAGCACTTTGTTTCTTCCTATTCTCATGTGGTCTTCATTTATCATGTTCCTTGTTCTCCCTCTCTGTTCTTGATCCAGCTGGGATCTCCTGCTCCCCTAACCTCTCTTTCCCTAGACCCTTGCCCTTCATTACCTCCTTCATGTCCAGTTTGCTCATGTAGATCTCATTCATTTCTCTGTCATTGGGACCAGCTAATTCTTATACAAAGGTTTCTGAACTAACTGACACTCAATATGCAGAGAGAGTTGTTTTACATATTGAAACTGCTGAATTTATTCCTGATAATACAGAATTAACTTCATTATTCATACAATTGCAGGAAATCATCAGAAAAAGGGAACATCATATATATATATATAAACACATATCAGATCCCATACAGGTCTGCCATGACCTATAGCACAAGGTAATGATGAAATTGATCAGTTACTAATAGGTAATGTGCTAGAAGCCTTAGAATTTCATAAGAAATACCATGTAAATAGCAAGGGTTTGAAGAAGGATTTCTCCATCACTTGGTAACAGTCTAAGGATATTATGAAAAAAAATCCTACTTTTTCCATCTATAACCAAACTCCATTACCTTCAGGGAGCAATCTAAAAGGTATACAAAGAAATGAAATTTGGCAGATGGATGTGTTTCATTTTGCAGAATTTGGAAGATTAAATTTGTACATCATACCATTGACACCTACACAGGATTTTAATGGGCAACACCTATGAGTTCTCAAAAGGCTGATTCTGTGATTACACACCTATTAGAAGTTATGGCCATCATGGGAATACCTGTACAAATTAAGGCAGACAATACCCCAGCATATGTCTCCAATAAAATGAGACAATTCTTTGCTTATTACAATATAAAGCATGTTACAGGTATACCACACAATCCCACTAGTCAAGTAATCATAGAAAGATCCAATTGAACTTTAAAAGATATGCTAAATAAACAGCAACAGGTAACAATGTCTCCTAGAAATAGACTGCATAGTGCTTTTTTAACCTTGAATTTTCTCAATGCTGATGAGAAAGGAACAACAGCTGCGGAGAGACATTGGATGACAGACAAAACTCCTGAGCAAAACCAACTGGCTTAATTCAAGGATGTGCTGACCTCAGAATGGAAATCTGGATATGTTCTACATTGGGGAAGGGATTTTGCTTTGTTTCTGCAGGAGAAGAAAAGCTTGGATACCAACAAAATTAATAAAAATTCAATTTGAACAGGAAAAACCCCTTGATGAGGACAAGTAAAAGATCATCCACCAATGTGACATCTCTACAAGTTGTAAGAAAAATTAAACAAGCAAAGGTTGGGGTAGGGTTCTGTGTTTGTCTTTCCAGGATAATGGAAATACACATCTTCCAAAAATCATAAGGCCTTGGATACCTGGATATTTACTGAAGAAAAAAGAATCTATTGGTACCAGTCTACACACGGTAAAATCTCACTGTCTACCATCTTTCTCTCTATCAATCTAGAAAAGTTGTGGTTCCAATTTAATTATAAGCCAAGTTGGCTTTGGAGAAGGAATTGGCTCACTCCTTCTCTAAACCCAAGCATATTGCTAAAAGAAAAGGTTGATAGATTCTTCAGTCCCATATCAGAAGAGCCCTCTGGTGTTGGACAGAAGAAAGCAAAAACAAAACAAAACAAAAAGCAAAAAAAAAAAAAGGAGACCATTGTCTTCAAGATTCTAATCCTCTCCATGCTTTCTCTTGATTTCTCAGAATTCTTTCTTACATGCTATATCCTCTTTAAATCAAACTTTCCATTTTGATAACAAATAAGTTTTTCCAATGGCAATCTCAGAAGTCTCCCAGAAGGAAGATGGGGCCCTAACAACAACTCTACCCAATCTAGAATGATGCCATGGCAATCATCATCATACTACACTTCTTGCCAGAATTTCAGACAGTCTTAGCCATTACTCTAAGACTTGCTGCAGAACCTACAGTTAGTCTAACTGAGATTTAACTATCTGAGCTTTCTCACAGTACCAAACAGAGATAACATCACACCCTAAATGGCAGGAAGCAATTCTAAGAAATTGACGCCCCTTCTCCCTTAGGTTTCATAATTCTCAGGATTATGGATAATGGGTATAGGGTTGGAGGTGGAAGAAAATATTAGACTAGGGATTCTAAAAAAAAAATGGAAAAGAAGAATTGGAATGGATAAGTATAAGATATTATGGTAGATTATTGTATATACTAGTAAACAATTTTAGTAAAATAGCAGCCTTAGATAATTTACACTGTAATTTGCAGTTATGGATTCTTATATGTTGATACAAATATAAACTATTTTTATTTTCCTGTTTAAGATAATTTGTATATTGATACAAATACAGAACTATATTTGTTATACTGTACATATATTTCTACTCTTATTTGAAATATTTGTATATTGATACAAATGTAAATTTATATATGTCATATTGTATGTATGTTCTACTTCTGTTTATGATATTCGGTATATTGATATATATTTAAGATTATTGTCATATTGCATATTACACTATATATTCCTACCTCTGTTATAAATATCTTTTGTATTGTCACAATTTTGTGGTCATTGTTCTTTACCATACATTTGCTTATAGTCTGTTGACCTTGTTTACATAAAGCCTTAGTCCTTAGGTTATTTCAGTAGATAAGACTTATAGATTTATAGTCACCTATGCTTGTCATCTCTATAGTTACATTAGTTAGGTTATCCAGTTTTATAGATACATATGTCAGATGGACAGGTAATTTTCAAACACTTCATAGATCTAGAGAATATGACATTTAAATAACCTAGAATTCTGTTAACGTGAGACACAATTGCTCCTGGCTGCACCAATTTGAACCCGAGAGAATGTTGGGCTTCTAAGACATTTCCATTTGGAAGTTCGTCTTCTTGGCATAAAAATGGCCTACTGTGCAAAGAACTGCCCTTGCCTCAACTGCTGACAGTATGAATGCAATGCTGTCCTTTCTGGACAAGCAGGACACAAAGAAAGTGACCACTGTACTCTGACAAGACAGGGTAAGATGGTCTTTCAGAAGTCTTGCTTCTAAAAATGGTCTGTCAGATACTCTAGGCCTGTAGCCAATTTAAATGCACCAACAATGCTGAGAAACATTAGGTGACTGTCCAGGCTGCTAGCTGTCTCAGTCTACTCTTAAAAGATTGCTGAAAGTTGCTTGCATCCATCTACCATTTCTCAAGTACCATTAAATTCCTTCTCAGGTCTTTGATGGGATTGAAGACTAACAGTTATAGATACAACTTAGTGTGTATATATATATATATATATATATATATATATATAATATATATATATTATCTTAGATGGAACATATTAAGTATTAGATTCAGGTTCTTTAGGATAGGACACCTTTTGGAATGATCTTTGTAACATGCCATTTACCTATGCTCTATACTTCTCTGGATTTTAGAATGTGTTTCTTGCTTGATATTGTTTGCATTGGTTGTAGTTCCATCTTATCTAGGTCATTATCCTTCATTATTCCTGGACAATATTTGATAACCATTCCTTTGTATATAGTCTTGTATTAGGTTAGAACCTTCTTATTTAGACAAACAGGGGGAGATGTAGTGGGTAGTCATTCCAGCTTTGATCTGGAAGTTCCAATCCCATTGAGGCTTTGGCAACTGTCATGCCTACAAGGCAGGGCCAAGGGAGGCGTCTAGAGACCCGAGATCTGGATGGGCCAGTGCACTCTCTGTTCCTGGACCCTAGACGGTGAAGGTTGACCGAGCAGAGCTAAAGAGAACACCACTGGTCTGCGATACTCCTTCCCCAGACCCTGCGACCTACCTATCCCTTCATTAGTAAGTTACCCAGTAAATAAATCTTCCTTTTAACTATGTGGAATGGCCTTAATAATTTCACCAATAGTTTCTTTTAAAGTGAACCAATTTATGAACAATTAGCTAGTACGGAAAATATATGCATTTGTCTTGCAGATTTAAAATTTCATTGTAAACAAGTCACAGATGAGGAACTTGCAAGGCACTTTAGTTCTTTCCATGTTCATTTAATTTGGAGCTGTGCCACTCGAGATCTGGACTGTTTCCAGGTCTGTTTGCTGCAGTGTCACAGTGCCTGACTCTCACATCTGTCAAGTTGATATCACATAGTTCCCCACAGCCATACCACTTTTCTGTGATGACTGTATCAAGCTTCTGACCTTAGTGCAGGAGCCATGTAATCCCCATATGATTTGTTTCCATATTTATTCCATGCATCATATTTAGAATTTGATGATTAAGTATGAGTGCTATGGTACCACCCATGAATCTCTCTATATCATTTACTTACACACTGTTTATTTCAGTGTCTTCACTCACAGAGGTAAATAAATGGCTCTACAGTGTAGGGAAGTCATCTGTGAAAACAACTTAATCAACACAAAGCACTTATTTGATACATAGGAAATGAGTAGTAATGCTGTTTGTTACTGTATAATACAAACCATCACATTGCTGGCTCATGCTAGTAAAAATCCATCTACTCATCTAGCTTTCCTAGTTTTCAAATAAATATAACTGCTAAACCAATCTATATAAAAAATAAACCAAAGGAAAATCATGTAAAATTGCTGAATTTGAGAGATGATAAAAACTAAAATTATTTTAATTATCAGAACAACACCTCACACTGTTACTTTTTGCCAGCAAACTTCCTCTAAGTTATCCTGTCATTGCAAGCAATCTCCAAAACTCCATGACTTGCAATGATAACTAGTTATATTTCTATTTTACCACAGGTAAGTTTTGGGTCAGTTAACATCTTTGTTCAATGTGTCCATTTCCTACAGGACCTGTGCTGCAAAAAATAAAGAAAATCCAGCATGAGTAATATTTTCATTATAGCCATTGAATAGAAGAAATTAATGAAATGCCTAATAGTGAATCAAAGTTATCATGAATGTCTGGGACTATACATCAGTGGTAGAGTAATGAACTAGCATGCAATAGGATTTCAGTATAATCTCCAGTGTCATATCTACATATCTACATACATATGCATGCACATACACACAACTCTCATGCAGTAGAGTCAGATAATGATATACTTCACATTTGTCATGTGACTTGTTTTCCCTGGAATGGTGTGAACATTTATTCTATTTATCTCAGACAGACCACTCGTAACTGAATAAATGATTCCCCCAAAGTCTAGCTCAGCTAACCAAAGGGTTACTTTGGGATTACTTATAGCAACATAGGTATACCTCTTGATTCATGAAGCTCTCATACAATGCTTGAAAGCTTTATGCTCACTACTTCCAAATACTGCCATTGTTGTGATTAGATGAGAGCAGGTGAAGTTGAGGGGGAAAGACTAAGGAGCTGTAACATGGGCACTGTTAGAAGAGGCATTGCTCTTGACATGGAATTGATAGCAGCTAGCAGGCAGGCTCTTTTTCTAAGACCATTGCAGAACTAAAAGCTCAGAACAAAGTGAAAGAATGTATCGGTAAGCAGACGTTTCTCTAAGAGCCGTCATCCCTCCTCCAGAGTGTGGAGACCACCAGAATTAAGGGAGTCTAGATTTTCATTGAGTTGGCTTACCTCCCCCTTCTGGTGATTTACTCTCTGCCACTCACCCTAAGAGGTTCATGTGTTCCTTCTGGTATGAGTACAAGATCCACATGCTGCGGTCAGGCACAGAATCAGCTATGGTTGGTTGGGGTTAGTCATCAGTGGAGAATGGACCTCTCTCTCCTCTTTGTGGTATTATAATAACCAAGAAAGACAAACTTAACAGAGAAAGGAAGACAAGATCAAAAAGGGAGAACGGGAGATCATCTCTTGCTCCCTTGCTTTCCCACTGCCCTCATGCCATATATACTGTGAAATTACAGGGTAATTTTAATTCACAAGCTATAAATGACCTAGCTCGAAAGAAAAAAGTTACATAATATACAGAATTTGTAATATTGCCCATTATACTGAAGTTGAAATTTTATTTGCACTCTTTTGTGTGTTTTATCCAATTCCCTCATAATACATATATATATCATTGCACTAAGTACAAAAAAATTACACAATTTGAATATCTTTACATTTTCAGGGCAAATCT
Source organism: Peromyscus leucopus (assembly GCF_004664715.2). NCBI lineage: Eukaryota > Metazoa > Chordata > Mammalia > Rodentia > Cricetidae > Peromyscus > Peromyscus leucopus. The sequence goes on along the minus strand of NC_051071.1, from coordinate 43,316,287 downwards.
TGTCCATAACAAAATGTATATAGTATGATCCTTTTGATCTTACACAAATTTATTCAGGATACAACACAGAATAAAATCTTTCAGCAAATATTCTGTAAATAAAATTATATATTAAAGCTTATAAGATATTAAAGGTGAGGAAGTCTCCCCTGAATATTTTATATCAAACCCAGTTGTCAGTGATGTCCGTTTATACTCACAGTTTATTGTGATATTGCTGGCTTTGATTAGTGAATGATCCTTCTTATTTCAGAAAGTTAATGCATTATTAAGATGGTTGAAGTAAGCAGTACAGCTATGCTGCTGTGCAGGTATGTTGCCTGTCTGGGCATGGCTTCTCTGTCAGAATTCTTCAGGACTGCATTTGATATTAACCCTGTTTTGATATCTGGACACCAACATTAGTGCCCCATTTGACTTCTAAAATTTCTGTAAGAGGTTAAAAAGAGACCCATTCATGTCTACCAAAGACAATATTACACCTGAGGACCTAACCATATATATATATATATAAAGACGATTAGTTCTTTCTGAAATCTCTTTAAATATATCAAGCATCATAACTAGGGATCAATTAGAGGGAATTATGAATCTCAATAAGTCACTCTGTAATGCAAAAGCAAATTTTCAGAGTGCAACACACTTGTATTTGAACTTACCTTAGCTTTAATTTTTCTCAATCGTGCCCTGCCCTTTCTTTCTTCTCTGTCTCCCCTCTGTCTCTCACTTTGTCCTCATCCTCCCTCTCACTTAGCCGCTGTAATATACATGATTAACATATACATTACAAATGTTAAATAATTAATGTACTTTGTTTCAAATAAGGCACTGAAGTCTCATCACACACTATTAGGAATTCTTAAATACATCACAGTGAAATTTTTAAATTCTTTGTACAGTATAGGAGAAAATTCACAATTAAAAAAATTGGGAGAAATATACCTTTAAACACTAGAGATTTTACTTTCCTGAAACAAAAGGTATAGTGATACCTCAAACTCATAAGAGATGAAAGCTTCTGAACTGAGGCATTATATAGATTATGACATCTACATATTACTGAAAAGAAAACAAATATAATAATCTTTTGAAAATGTTTGAAACAAAAAAGATGTAGTGATATGAATTTGTAAGCCCAGGAACTAAGGAAACTAAGACACTGGTATTATAAATTAAAGGCCAGATAGACAAGTTAGTGGGACCATGTACAAAATTCAATGTGAAAAATGGAGATAGATTATGCATATATCATCTAGCTCTAAGTTTTCATGTCAATTCCAATGTATATATAAATAAAGAGTCATAAACCTGTATTGCTCACTGACAAAGAAATTTAGGAAAATTATATGCATTTAGGTGTATTTTAGGAAACGAAGATTAATATTAATTTTACACAGTGGTTGGTAAACCTGATAAAAATCACTTGTAAAGAACATTTGTAGATTGACAATGTGAAATCTTTTTAAATTTAGAAGATAATTGGAAAATCAGTTATTTCTTTAGGAAAAAATAAAACAATGTGAATAGAAGTATACTGTGTGTGTGTGTGTGTGTGTGTGTGTGTGTATGAAAAATAACCACCTAGATAAAATTCAACTAAGAATATCAAGTCATCACTTTAGGTCAAACTAACATGTAGATTAATATTACATTCCAGATTGTTCTAGTATAAGAGAAATCTTTTCATGTAGAGCATTCTACAATTCCATGGGATACAATCAGAATCTAAATATTCATAAATTAATATTAATGTTTTAAGAATATTGAAAATTAGAAAATAATGTATCATTATAAACATCTGGCACATTTATATTTGTACTTCTTGAAATCTGATTATTTTTCCAAAAATGCTGTAAGAATTTATCACATTATGAAGAAATTCTATGATAGAGAAGACAGTAAATATTGTAATTAAATTGTTGGGCTTTTAAAAACTCAATACCCACAATATTTTTTAATTATAAACTTTAGCTTAAATGCTGGGAAGGTTAGTGATAAGAGTCTAACCATATGATTAAATCTATATTCTTAAATGTAAATTTTAAAATATACATATTGTTGTTTTACCATGAAATCAATTTAATCTTAAAGTCTACAGAAATATCTTCATATGGTAGTTATATGAAGCCATTTCTCATCACCACAGTTAAAATAATACATAATATTTTGATGGTAGAACAATCTAATATGGTCGTTTGAATAAGACTTCCTTCATCAGTCTCTGCATGAATATGTGATGCCCTGTTGTTGGCTGTTTGAGAAAGATTAGGAAATGTAGCCATGCTGGAGGAAGTATGTCACTGGATGCAGGATTAAGCATTTCAAAAAACTTACCATCATTTTTCATATCTTCTCTCAGCTTCCTGTTTGCAGTTTAAGGTGTAAATACTCAGGTGTCATTTCAGCCTCTAGCCTTCATGTGTGCTACCTGCTTCCCTGCCGTGCCTGCCATTAAGGACTCTAATCCTCTGGAATCATGAGCACAAAATGAACCCTTCCTTCTATAAATTGTCTTTGTCATGGTGTTTTATCACAGCATAAGTAATGCAATTAATGTAGCTAATGATCTCCATTTTTCACAGCAGCTTAACAAAAATGTGTTCTTACTTTAACTCTAAGCCACCACTGCAGAATGTGTGAAATAAGCCAGGTGTAATGATGCAACCTCGTAATCCCAGGGACTCAGAAAGCTAATTCACGATGGATCATCGTTTTAAGAACAGCTTGGGCAACTAGGTAGACTTATGCCTCTAACTAAAATGTGGAAACAGGCAGAAGACGTTAATTCACATATTTGAAATGTTGATGTCAATTGCAAGACTAGTACAAAGATAACTAATTTAGTGAGATTTACCTATGTGACTTTGATGGATGACATCTGTAATTGCAAATGTTCATCTATACCAGACGTTTATTTGTAGTACATGTTTTCATATTCTATAAGTGTTGTACTCATATTCTGAATTAGTTTAGGCAAGTAGTACAAGAAGTCATGACATATTTAAAGTTTTGTTGTTAATTGAGAATGCTAATCTTCCTGGTCATTCTTAGGAAACACAGCACTAGACATATATGTACAACAGACCAAGTCAACACAGCAGCCTGAGAAAAGAGCTTTTGCAGCTAATCTTCATGGCTAGGAGTGAAAACTAAATGTATATTATTGTATATCATTGAATTCAGTCTGCATAGAATTCATTGAAGACATAACTGAAAAGTAAAATGAAACTATTTATTTACTCTTCAAATTTATTTGCCAGTGTCAACGATACTTTAGTTTCATGTAGACTGAAAGGAAGAAAGAAAAAAGGAAAAGAGAGCTGGATGGGAAAGTGAGAGAAGAAAACAAAAGAAAGATAATATATTCCATCTCAGGTAACAAATTTGACCCTCTTTTTAGTATAGTTACAATAACACTTTGATATTGTTAAAGCATTTATGAATACAACAGATTTTTCTTTGTTATTTGTAGTGGATAGTCATTCCAGCTTGGATCTGGAAGTTCCAACCCCCATTGAGACTCTGGCAACTGTCATGCCTACGAGGCGGGGTGAGGGGAGGAGCTGGAAACAGGAGAGCTGGATGGGCCAGCGCTCTCTTGGTGCCGGCTCTCTGTGCCTGGACCCTGGACGGTGGAGGTTGACTGTGCAGAGCTCCAGAGAACACCGCTGGATTGTGATACACCTTCCCCAGACCCCCGCAACCTATCTATTCCTTCATTTGTAAGTCATCCACTAAATAAATCTTCCTTTTAACTACGTGGAGTGGCCTTTATAATTTTCCCCAATATCTGGCGCCCCACGTGGGTCAAATTCCAAAGGCCTGGGCGGCTTCTGCCCTTAGCCTCCTCCCCGGCTGGAGGGTACCTAAACCCGCCTGCAAAGTTCCATATAACCAGTCCATTCCCGAAAAGGGGAGCAGCTAGTCCGGTCTCAGCTCCCAAGCTTAGCCCCGAGACCAGTGAAAAACCCCTGCGAGTGAGGTATCTGGCTCCCGGCTACCGGCCATCCCGCCATCTGCCTCCAGCTGCCTCCAGCCAAGGTCACCAGCAGGCCCTGCTTTGGAGCTGTACCAGCGCCTCCTGCTGGTTGAAAAGCGCTACTACACCCCCCATACCACAGAAAGGTAAGATAAGCAAACCAGCATTTTATTTCAAGTAAAAGTACTTGATAATTTTACATCTTAAAATTGACTAACAAATTTTGAGTAATTCTTGTAATATGGCCGACAACATTACCTCACAAGAATTTAAAAACCTTTTTTGCCTGTATGATGAATGACATTCTCCTGGAAATATATGACCTTCTTCAGGCATTTTTGGCCTGTACCATTTTGACATTCATCGTAATAATTCATACAGTGTTCAAACACTGGTTTAATAACAAGAACAAAGATGAGTCATTATTGGGACTGATACAGGCTTTAAAAGATTGCAATGAAGGCTTACAGAAAAAGAATCTCTCTGGAATCTGCCTTCAAAGATAGCAATGAGGGCTTACAGAGAAAGATTCTCTTTCTGGAATCTGCCTTCAAAGATAGCAATGAAGGCTTACAGAAGAAGATTCTCTTTCTGGAATCTGCTTTAGGAGATATCAATGAAGACTTACAGAAAAAGACTCTCTTTCTGGAATCTGCCTTCAAAGATAGCAGTGAGGACATACAGAGAAAGATTCTCTTTCTGGAATCTGCTTTAAGAGATGGGAATGAAGACTTACAGAAAAAGAATCTCTTTCTGGAATCTGCTTTCAAAGATAGCAATGAAGGCTTACAGAAAAAGATTCTCTTTCTGGAATCTGCTTTAAGAGATAGCAATGAAGACTTACAGAAAAAGAATCTCTTTCTGGAATCTGCTTTCAAAGATAGCAATGAAGGCTTACAGAGAAAGATTCTCTTTCTGGAATCTGCTTTAAAAGATAGTAATGAAGGCTTACAGGAAAAGATTCTTTCTCTAGAATCTGCTAATCAGGATTTACAAAACAGGCTTGTACACAAAATTGATTTTATTGATAATAAATATGAATATCTAATGGATAGAACACTAACTCTCCAGAGTGAAGTTATGGCTACTCAGACATTGCATAAGGAAGAAAGATTATCATTAATTGATAAGATAAGGTCCATAGAATCATGTGCTTCTGAGGAAAATAAAAATGTCTATGATTCCATGAGAAATCTGGAGTCCCTTGCAAGAGAGGAGGTTCACTCCCTAGAACAGACCCTAGGTGCTCGTTTGCAAGCCCTAGAAGAAACTCTCAGTAAACATGACAAGGGAACTAATAAGCAGAAGGTCAAGACCGTAGAGGTTGTAACATCTCCAAATGGCTCTCATACAATGGCTTATCCTGTTATCGTCCATGAGAAGCCAGCAGATGACACACATCCTGAGCCATATATGACATATACATTACAACCAATTTCAACAAGGGACTTTAAAAATATAAAGGAAGCAGTAGTTACGTATGGGATACATTCCACATACGTAAGACAGATGTTAAATTCATGGTCTACCTCACATAGAATCATCCCAGATGACTGGCATCAGTTAATTTCAGCTGTTCTAGAATATAGCCAGCAGCTACAGTGGAAGAGCTGGTTGAGAGAAGAGGCAAAAAATTTAGAACAACAAGGTAAACTCAGAGGTTTTGTGGTCTCCCAAGATCAAATACTTGGTGAGGGATGTTTTGCTGACAGGAATGTACAAGCCACTTATGATGAGCATACAATATCCCTATGCCGTACAGCAGCTCTAAATGCTTGGGAAAAAATTCCAGAACCTGGAAAACCAACTGAGGTATACACAAAGATATTTCAGGGACCACATGAATCTTTCACTGATTTTTTACAAAGGCTGAACACAGCTATAACAAAAGCTGTATCAGATAAAGAATTAAGAAAAGTATTAACTGAGTCCTTGGCATTCGACAATGCTAATGCAGAGTGCAGAAGAATACTTACACCATTAAAGATCAGATCAGCTCCTTTGGAAGAATTGATTCAGTACACTAATGGTGTTGAGTCTCTTAACTACAGTAATGAGGCTTGGATAGGAGAGACAAATCCAGAGGTGAAAGAAGGCCCTGTGTTACAAATGTTTTAAGTGTGGTACACCAGGTCACATAAGTAAAAACTGTACATGGGGTACTCCTAGAAGCAATACTCCTAGGAATAGCCTAAACAGGAGACCCCAACCACCTCCTGGATTATGTAGAAGATGTGGCAAAGGCCGACACTGGACCAGTGAGTGCAGATCAAAATAGATATACAAGGCAACCCTTTACTGGCAGGAAATGCCTCAGGGGGCCTCTTGCAGGCCCCCAAACCAAACGTAGTACGAACATTCCAGCCACTGTGGAAGAAATTCCTCTCCAGGACAACTGAATAAACCAATGCCTAATGTAAAAACCGATACTGCAATGGATGATAAAACAGCTTTGATAGATGGATCACAGTTTACAAAGAACACTATAAAACAAATATTTTGGCAGACTTCCATAAATGAACAAAGACCAAAGCTTAGAATTCGAATTAATGGCCTGGTTCTGGAGGGCCTGGTAGACACAGGTGCAGATGTGACTATAATTACACCAAAATCATGGCATCCGAATTGGCCTCTTCAAGAGGTAGATGTCCAACTGTTAGGGATTGGCACCCTATCTCAGATAAAACAGAGTTCGAGATGGGTTGAATGCATAGGGCCAGAAGGACAGAGAGGAAGGCTGAAGCCATATGTAGCTAATGTAGCAGTAAATCTTTGGGGCCGAGATCTGTTAAAACAGTGGAATACACAGATTAAAATTCCTACACTTTCAGAAAGGAATACAGACCAATGCATGTTTCTAGGAATAATATCATAACATGCTATAAAAATCAGTCACCAACCATTCAGGCTGTTCACAAACAGAGCACGACTGTTGTTGAACTCTCAGAAGTACCAACTGCCTTACCTTTAAAATGGCTAACTAATAAACCTGTCTGGGTTGGACAATGGCCTTTGACAAAAGAGAAGCTACAAGCTTTAGAACAGCTGGTTCAAGAGAAGTTAAATGCTCAACACATTGAAGAATCTACCAGCCCTTGGAATTCTCCTGTACTTGTTATTAAAAAAAATCTGGTAATTGGAGAATGCTGACAGATCTGAGAGCTATTAATAAAGTAATTCAGCCAATGGGCTCCCTACAGACAGGGATACCCTTGCCCTCTATGATACCAAAAGAATGGCCTATAATAGTTATTGACTTAAAAGACTGTTTCTTTGCCATACCCTTACAGGAAAATGATAGAGAAAAATTTGCCTTCACAGTACCTAATTATAATAATTCTCAGCCAGTCAAGAGATATCAATGGAAGGTCCTCTCACAGGGAATGTTAAACAGCCCTACTTTGTGTCAATACTTTGTGCAGAAACCATTAGAGATAATTTGTGTAAAATTTCCACAATCCATAATTTATCACTATATGGATGATATCCTATTAGCTGATCCAAAGTTAGATACATTAGAAAGCATGTTTGAAGAAGTAAAAAAAAGTTTTGCCTCACTGGGGACTGCAAATTGCTCCTGAAAAAATACAAAGAGGAGATTCTATTAATTACTTAGGAAATAAGATAGAGCTACAAAAAATTAGACCCCAAAAGGTACAACTAAGAAGAGATAGATTGAAGACTCTTAATGATTTTCAAAAGTTATTAGGAAGCATTTCCAACTTACTGGGTATCATGGGAATACCCAAAGATGGACTACAAAATTTGGATAATACTCTAGAAGGGACAAAGAATTAAATAGTCCAAGAGAATTATCAGCCGAAGCTGAGAAGGAATTGGCTCTAGTAGAAAAGACAATTCGAGAAGCACATGTGGATTGTGTGGATCCAGAACTTAAATGCATTCTTGTCATATTCCCTTCCAGACATTCCCAACAGGTATTTTGATGCAGAGGGAAGATATTATATTGGAATGGATATTCCTACCACGTAAACCAAATAAGAAATTAAAGACTTATATAGAAAAGATCTCCGATTTGATTCAAAAGGGTAAATTAAGACTTCGCCAGTTGACAGGAATGGACCCAGCAGAAATTGTAGTACCATTAACTAATGAGGAAATTTCATCACTATGGAAAGATAATGAATACTGGCAGAGAGCCTGCAGTAACTTTTTGGGAGAGATTAACAACCATTATCCCAAAAGCAAGAGAATAGAATTCATAAAGAAGACTGAATGGGTCCTTCCTCACATTGTACGACAAAAGCCAATTTCTGGAGTCCTCACATTCTATACTGATGCAAATAAATCAGGGAAAGCAGGATATAAATCAGGAGACTTAAGTAAAGTGGTGCAAAGTCCATATAGCTCTGTACAAAAGGCAGAACTGTATGTCATTCTTATGGTACTGATGGACTTCACAGAACCCCTCAATATAGTCACTGACTCTCAATATGCAGAGAGAGTTTTTTACATATTGAAACTGCTGAATTTATTCCTGATAATACAGAATTAACTTCATTATTCATACAATTGCAGGAAATCATCAGAAAAAGGGAACATCATATATATATATATATATATATATATATATATATATATATATATCACATATCAGATCCCATACAGGTCTGCCAGGACTTTAGCACAAGGTAATGATGAGATTGATCAGTTACTAATAGGTAATGTGCTAGAAGCTTCAGAATGTCATAAGAAACACCATGTAAATAGCAAAGGTTTACAAAAAGATTTCTCCATCACTTGGCAACAGGCTAAGGATATTGTGAAAAAATGTCCTACTTGTTCCATCTATAACCAAACTCCATTACCTGTAGGGAGTAATCCAAAAGGTATAAAAAGAAATGAAATTTGGCAGATGGATGTGTTTCATTTTGCAGAATTTGGAAGATTAAAGTTTGTACATCATACCATTGACACATATTCAGGATTTCAATGGGCAACTCCTATGAGTTCTGAAAAGGCTGATTCTGTGATTACACACCTATTAGAAGTTATGGCCATCATGGGAATACCTGTACAAATTAAGGCAGACAATGCCCCAGCATATGTCTCCAATAAAATGAGACAATTCTTTGCTTATTACAATATAAAGCATGTTACAGGTATACCACATAATCCCACAGGCCAAGCAGTCATAGAGAGATCCAATCGAACTTTAAAGGATATTCTAAATAAACAGCAACAGGTAACAATGACTCCTAGAAATAGACTGCATAGTGCTTTATTAATCTTGAATTTTCTCAATGCTAATGAGAATGGAACAACAGCTGCGGAGACACATTGGACGATAGACAAAACTCCTGAGCTAAACCAACCAGTTTATTTCAAGGATGTGCTGACCTCAGAATGGAAACCTGGATATGTTCTACGTTGGGGAAGGGGTTTTGCCTTTGTTTCTGCAGGAGAAGAAAAGCTATGGATACCAACAAAATTAATAAAAATACGATTCGAACAGGAAAAACCCCTTGATGAAGAGAAGTAAAAGATCATTCACCAATGTGACATCTCTACAAGTTGTAAAAAAAAAATTACAATCAAAGGGTGGGGTAGGGTTCTGTTTTTGTCTTTCCAGGATAATGGAAATACCCATCTTCCAAAAATCATAAGGTCTTGGATATCTGGATATTTACAGCAGAAAGGAAGAATCTATTAGTACCAATTTACACATGGTAAAATCTCACTGTCTAACATCTTTCTCTCTATCAATCTAGAAAAGTTGTGGTTCTAATTCAATTATAGCCAAGCTGGCTTTGGAGATGGAATTGGCTCATTCCTTCTCTAAACCCAAGCATATTGCTAAAAGAAAAGTTTGAGAGATTCTTCAGTCCCGTATCAGAAGAGCCTTCTGGTGTGAGACAGAAGGAAACCAATAAAAAGGGACCATTGTCTTCTAAATTCTAATTCTCTCCATGCTTACTCTTGATTTCTCAGAATCCTTTCTTACATGCTATGTCCTCTTTAAATCCAAACCTCCCATTTTTGATAACAAATAAGTTTTTCCAATAGCAATCTCAGAAGTCTCCAGAAGGAAGATGGGGCCCCAACAACAACAACTCTACCCAATCCAGAATGATGCCATGGTAATCATCATCATACTACACTTCTTGCCAGAATTTCAGACAATCTTACCCATTACTCTAAAAACTTGCTGCAGAACCTACAGTTAGTCTAACTGAGATTTAACTATCTGAGCTTTCTCACAGTACCCAACAGAGATAACATCACCCCCTAAATGGCAGGAAGCAATTCTAAGAAAACGACGCCCCTTCTCGTTAGGTTTCATAATTCTCAGGTTATGGATGACGGTTATAGGTTGGGGGTGGAAGAAAATATTAACTCAGTATTGTAAAAAAAAAAGGGGGGGGGAGAAAAAATGGAACGGATAGGTATAAGATATGATGGTAAATCATTTTATATACTAGTAAACAAACTTAGTAAAATAGCAACCTTAGACAATTTGCACTATAATTTGTACTGTTATAGATTCTTATATGTTGACACAAATGTAAACTATTTTTATACTCCTGTTTAAGATAATTTGTATATAGATACAAATACAGAACTATATTTGTTATAATGTACATATATTTCTACTCTTATTTGAAACATTTTTATATTGATACAAATGTAAATTTATATCTGTCATACTTTATATATGTTCTACTTCTGTTAGGATATTCGGTATATTGATATATATTTAAGATTATTGTCATATTGCATATCGCACTATATATTCCTATCTCTGTTATAAATATCTTGTGTATTGTCACAATTTTGAAGTCATCGTTCTTCACCATACATTTGCTTATAGACTGTTTACCTTATTTACATGAAGCCTTAATCCTTAGGTTATTTCGGTAGAAGATTTATAGATTTATAGTCGCCTATGCCTGTCATCTCTATAGTTACGTTAGTTAGGTTATCCAGATTTATAGATACATATGTCAGATGGACAGGTAATCTTCAAACACTTCATAGACCTAGAGAATATGGCATTTAAATAACTTAGAATTCTGTTGACGTGAGACACAATTGCTCCTGGCTGCACCAATTGATCCCGAGAGAATGTTGGGCTTCTAAGACATTTCCATTTGGAAGTTTGTCTTTTTGGCACAAAATGGGCCTACTGGGCAAAGAACTGCCCTTGCCTTGATGGCTGACAGTATAAATGCAATGCTGTCTTTTTCTGGACAAGCAGGACACAAGGAAAGCGACCACTGTACTCTGCCAAGACAGGGTAAGATGGTCTTTCCGAAATCCTGCTTCTGAAAATGGTCTGTCAGATATTCTAGGCCTGTAGCCAATTTGAATGCACCAACAATGCTTAGAAACATTAGGTGACTTTCCAGGCTGCCAGCTGTTTTGGTCTACTCTTGCAAGATTCCCGAAAGTTGCTTGCATCCATCTACCATTTCTCAGGTACTATTATGTTCCTTCTCAGGTCTTTGATGGGATTGAAGACTAGCAGTTATAGTTACAACTTAGTATATATAATATCTTAGATAGAACATATTAAGTATTAGATTCAGGTTCTTTAGGATAGGACACCTTTGAATGATCTTTATAACATGCCGTTTACCTATGCTCTATACTTCTCTGGATTTTAGAATGTGTTTCTTAATTGATATTGTTTGCATTGGTTGTAGTTCCATCTTATCTAGGTCATTATCCCTCATTATTTCTGGACAATATTTGATAACCATTCCTTTGTATATAGTCTTGTATTAGTTTAGAACCTTCTTATTTAGACAAAAAGGGGGAGATGTAGTGGGTAGCCATTCCAGCTTGGATCTGGAAGTTCCAACCCCCAATGAGACTCTGGCAACTGTCACGCCTACGAGGCGGGGCGAGGGGAGGCGCTCGAAACCGGAGAGCTGGATGGGCCAGCGCTCTCTCGGTGTGCGCTCTCTGTGCCTGGACCCTGGACGGTGGAGGTTGACTGTGCAGAGCTCCAGAGAACACCACTGGATTGTGATACACCTTCCCCAGGCCCCCCCGCAACCTATCTATTCCTTCATTTGTAAGTCATCCACTAAATAAATCTCCCTTTTAACTACGTGGAGTGGCCTTTATAATTTTCCCCAATAGTTATTAATGTTTTTTCATTTATTTTACATACTGACCACAGTTTCCCCTTTCTCCTCTCCTCTCATACCCTCCATTGCTCCTCCTTTCTCTCCTCCATTCACTCCTCCTCTGTCTTCATTCAGAAAGCAGCAGGCCTCCCATGTGAGTCAACAAAGCTTGGTACATCAAGTTGAGGCAGAAATCAAGCTTGTCCCCCTGCATTAAGGTTGGACAAGGCAATCCAACACGGGGAGTGGATTACCAAAAGCTAGCTCAAGCATCAGGGGCAGGTCCTGATCCCACTGCTAGGAGCTCTACAAACAGACCAAACCACATAACTGATACAAAATTTCACTGTGTAGTCCTAAATGGCCTGAAAAATAATATATTCACCAGGCTGGCTTCCAACTCATAGACATCAACCTGCCTCTGCCTCTCTAGTGCTGGGATTAAAGGGAATCACCATACCCAGCAGTAATTTAAAAATTATCCCTGTTAATTAATTCATAAGTATTGCTCTGATAATCTACTTTTTGGTAATGAAGGTAGTAAGGATTTTGGTAAGGGCTTGTGTTATCTCATTATTCACAGCACTTCATTGTAAGTCTTTACTATTATCACTGACATTTACAAAAAAGGACATAAAAGTTAAAGACAATTTATTTTCACAGGGATATCTGTTTACTTGTCATAGAGTCACAAGCTATGGCAAGTTTTTTGAGTCTCTAATTGTCCTGACCACTGTACAAATATTTTTACACAATACCATCAGCTGGTAGAAAATCATTTTAGCTAACTATCTGAGGAGGCACTAGGCAAGGCATTAAGCAGCATTTACAGTATTTCTTTATTTGTATCAGTATGTCCTGGCCTATACCTGCTAATTCAATATCAATGTTCAGAATTCCAAAAACATTATAACAGATTGGATGTTTTACCCAACTCAAGACTTCTGTGATTCTGTATTTCATGAAATTGTCTTCATATTCCTCTTTTACACACTGAATCACTTCTAAAAAATGTTAATTGTCAACAGTGTTTTATATACCTCAGAAGCTCTCTAAGACTCAAAGAATATCAGATATTGTTTCCTTAATTTATGAAAATGTAACAAGAGTCTTATGAATTTATAGCTTGTTGTTTTCTTTTATTTTTCAGTTATTTTATTTTTAATTTTTGACTTCATCAAATGCAAAATTCTGTACTCATATTCACTTTTTCCTTGTTTTACATTAAGTAGAATTAGCTGCCATCACTCCAGTCTAATTTTTATGGAGTATCCTTCAGAAGATAATCCAAATTGCTGTTGGAACTCTATATCATGAAAACCCTTTCAACCTACAACTCATAATTGCATCTAATTTGTTTTCATTAGCATTCATCTGGAGTACTTCTGATGATTCCTGATTTGGGTAAATCCTTACATTTAGTTTTCTGCATGCCGAATCTATTCCAGGTCCCTGGAATATGGAGATATTCATGGTGTCTTCTCCTAGCTTTGCATGCATTCATTTTCTGCTGAACAATGTAGTTTGGTTAATTTAAAATAATGTAGCATGTCACTAAGCTGTATGTGCTGGTTAGTATCTTGCCAACTTGACACAAACTTGTCATCCTGGGAGATGGAATCTTTGTTCAGGAATTGCCTCCATTGAATATCCTCTAGACAAGTCTGCTAAGGTATCTTCTTGATTAATATTTGATTTGGGAGGGACAAGCCCACTGTGAACAATAATATCCTGAGAACATAGTTCTGGATTGTATATAAGAAAGGTAGCTGAGCAAACTGTGGGAGAGAGGAACTTTTAAATAGCTTCACTCCACGGTTCCTGCCTGTGTTTCCAGTTCCCTCAAAGATCACTAAGATTAGTGCTGTGGATGATTGATATAAAGTGCTGATTGGCCAGTATCCAGGCAGGTAGTATAGGTGGGACAAGGAGAGAGGAGAATTCTGGGAAGTAGAAGGCTGAGGAGGGAAATGCTGCCAGCTGCCATGAGTAGCAACATGTAAGATACCAGTAAGCCACAAGCCATGTGGCAAGGTATAGATTTATACAATGAGTTAATTTAAGATATATGAACTAGACAGCAAGAAGCCTGAGCCATTAGGCAACACAGTTTAAATAATGTAAGCATCTGTGTGTTTATTTGGGCTGTAGACCCCAGGTGGAACTGGAAATAACTCCAGCAATAGATTAGGACATGTTGGACAAATCAGTCCTTCCATCTCAAAGTGGAATGCCACTTAGCAAAAAAGAAAGAAAGAAATGGGACAATAAATTTCCTCAAATTCTTCTGCCTCATTATGACCAATTATAGTTCACCCCTAATGATTAACCTTCCAGATGCTCTTAGGTTCTCCAGTCCTTCATTATATTTAGGACTCTTGACCAGGGTACTTGAAATAGCATTATTTTTATATATAAAAAAGAAATCTCATTTATGCAGTGTGAAGTGCAAATACTTTACTACTGTATTAGAGCATTTTTTCAATCTCTTTGCATTGTGTTTTTAAATCTTTAACCATAAAAGGCCATAAATAACCTCTTCATTCCTTGTATTGAAAATATTAAAGTAGTAAATGAAAGGGTTCAATTGTTGCTAAGCATAGCATCTCATGCTCACTTACTGCTCTCTGTCTTGATGTAGGTAACAAATTTTAAAACTGTGCATATGAAGAGGGTAAAGTCAAGTAGACATGAGATCAAAACTCCATTTTTAGTGTTGGGACAACTTTATCTCTACGTGACATGTGATGCTTAAAGTTTAAATCACTAACAATGAGGGCTTTTAGATTTGGGTGTTAATAAATGGATCAACTCAATCCAGGACTGAGTTGCTAAAGAGTCTGCTAAGTTGTCGACTTCCAGCCAAGTTCTTGGCTAGCATTTTCCACCATGGGGTGGCAGCTACGTATTCTTATTTAAGACAGTGAATAAAATGGCCACATGTAGCACTAAGGACAGTGGTGACAATTACAGGTATTTCATGATCAATGGAACTGAATTTTTGGCCAGATTTTAGGAATATTGAATAGGATAAATAGGGACATAGCTGAGCTAACATAATACATCCATAATTCTTCAAGTCTTGGCAGCAACATCCAGTTGAAATTAATAACCATTAAAACCATCTTGGCCCCTACATATAAACATACTCCTTTTAGCCTTTCTGGTTTTTATGTAGCTCCCTAGGAAGTTAGCATGGCACTGTATTTAAAGTGAAGAAATGGGTGTGCCTTTTCTCATTATGATGCAGCACACTGGTTTACAAGCAGGTCTTTAATATTTCGATATCTGCTACTTGAAATCTAATTATTTAACTTGTATTTCTTTCTTTTCTTATTGTCAACATTTTGATACTAGATTATTATGTCTATATCTGGTTTAAAATCTAAATCACCTTTGACTAAGGAAATAAGTTAGATCAACAGAAAAAATGGATTATCTGTATTTTCTGTGTTTTTATATTTTTATATTGTCTTTAATGTTTAAACTTTTCTTATTGCTTCTTTTTAGCAGCTCTTTTCTCACATATGTGTTGATTTTCATCTTTCTTTATGGACTCTCTTTTTCCTTAGGTTTAATCATTTTTATGCTTTTTGTTATTGACTAAAATGTCTAACACAAAATCACAATATTTCTTGTACTTAACATTTGACAAAACTGCAGTATTTGATGATCTCCCATAATACTACTGACTCAAATGTTATTTCTCTAGGAAAACCAATATTTCTCAATCTGAGAGATCAGTAAGGATATGAAACATTAGCTAATGTGCCAGTGTTCATCATTGTAGAACCTCCTGACTGCAGAAGATTTTGCTGATATTGGCTAAAGTGGATGTGGCCCATAAGCCCAATTGCTTTTGATGCTCATCTAATCATACTGAGTACTCCTCCAGGTCATTTAAAAGTTTAAGACTCAAAGAAGTATATGATTCTTACAGAAGCCTATTTTCTCTGTATAGCTCTGTATGCTAGAAAGTTCTTTCCAACTGATTTGTTTTTATTTCTTTGTGACTTCTCTTTATCACTCCTGGGTGTCAGACAAGGAAATCCTGCTTCTTTCACATGATCTCACAGCATTTCAGCCCTGAGTTGTCTGCCATTTAGGCTCATAAACAGCTAATACAACATAGAAATTTACTTGAATAAAGAACTCATTGTCCAATGCAATATTACATGGTTATTATATGATGAAAACACAGCTTACTTCCAAGAGGACAGAGTCTGGACTCGATTGCCTGTGTACTTCAACTGCTTAGAAGCTGTGAGTTTTGGGAAATTGATTATTCCTTCTCCTAGAATGTTCTCTTGTTGAACAGAATGTGGTATCTATAATAGTGTTTTTCTTATTGTGTCCTTGTGAGATGCATTAAAAAGACAGGACCTTAAAATGATGTGGTATTGGAATAAATGTTATTGGAGTATTTTTTACCTCTCTATATTTTTATCACTACATTTAAAAAATGATATCTGTTCTCATTGTTAACTTCAAATGATTTTCTAACAGCAAATGTAGATCTCCCGGAGCATATAGAGTTCTTTAATTGCTACATCCATGGTTTGCTATTTCCTCTATCTGACAGTGCTTTAATAATATATGCATACAGATTTTATTCATATGAGCTAACGTACTTTAATAAAGTTATAAATTTAATAACTTTGGGCAATTACACTAATGTTTTTCATTAAAGCATCCATGGCTCACATTTTTTTCTCCCACTTATCTTCCTTTTCTTTTTTTCATGCATTTCCATCCACTATTTTTCTGCTTTTTCTTGTCTAATTATGTTTAGTTGTCTTTTATTCCTACCACAAATATTTATTGAGCATGCAATATTTGACAGAGCTTAAAGTACTTAAAATTGAACAAAGGTATCTCCTCCAGTACTATAATTGAAAACAGTAGCAAACATGGGTAATAATTACCAAGCATCCCTTTGTAGCATCTACATCATAATGTTTAATGATCACCCTAACAGATCTCTGCCACGAAAGCCAAATTCAATTTACCAATCAATGACAGTTAAAGAATAGAAAGAACAAACATACAAATGCACTGGAAATGAGTACTGGAACATGAAGGCAAGCATACTTATACATTATAATATTATATAATCCTCAAACATTTTTTCCAGCTAGAATAATAACTCAGAACCATGGATAATCAGAAAAGTAGTGATTGCCTTTGCATTTCCACTGAATCCTATCTTATTCTTTTCATTAATCAACTGAACTACTCAATGGAGAAACTTTTGACTGCTTGTTATGGGACATACAGGTCCCTCAAAATCAGCAGTTCTGAAAAAATGTTGGTATGCCATGTTTAGTAATTCATATTCAAAGTTATATACAAACCACTTGCTTGTTATGAAGATCTACTGTATCTCTTTCCTTTGGGCCTCCAGTTTTCTCATTCTAAGAAAAAGAATTTAATTTTACATGAAAACTGTGAATTGATTTTTTGCTACTTTTTAAACTTTGATATGCAACTGTGTAAAATATTTATATGTTTATAAAAGTTTGAGTCAACATGTTACAACTTTGAGACAGGTATTGCATGATGTTTGACTTTTAACTCTTTCTTATTGTCTAGACCATGGAGATTAGAGCATTTGAATGGTGAGGAAAGATTCAGAAACTAAATATGAGACACAAAATACAAAGTTAAGAATGTGTATCAAAGGATAGTAATATAAGAACTAATCACAGAATTCTAAGGAAAAAATGTGCATTGGAGTCACAGTGCACTTATTTTAAAATAAATCCAGGAAAACAAACAGAAAAATGGGGTCTACATAACAAAATATTTAAGTGGTATCAATATAAAAATCCATTGCATTTTTAAAGTTTTGGCCTATGTCTCTGGCAGTCAACTATATGTAGTTGTATAAAAACCATCAAACTGACATTTAAGCTACTGAAAATATATAAAGTGGATTTATCTCATCCTTCTGTAGTATAACCACATATATGGTTAGCTGAATCATTCTGTCTATCTCAGGTGATATTCAGATTTCTCCTGCATTGGAAATGTAGTCCGCACTGAGATGATGAAACATAGGCTCCTCTGTGCACAGCATGACCTCCTCCTTTCCTGAATTACCTGGGACTGGCTTTTATGCTATCCATTGCAGAGTTGAAAACACGACCTCCTGGCAAAAAACAAAACAAAACATATCTTTCAGGCCATATTATATGCATTACTTGGCTATCATGCAGAACTTGATGGTAAGACCTTATTATTGAACATATTGCATATTAACGTAATGTAATATTAAAAATATTAGAAAGACAGCATTTTATAAGGTACCACAAAATTACATTTTATTCACATTTTATTGTTACTGTTATTGTCATTATTTTACTTAACATTATTTTACTTAACTTGGACAAATCAAGCTCGTACTGAACTGGAATCTCTATCCTTAGTAGCTAACTTTCATAGTGCTGACAGGTGGTAGGCACACTACTGGCTGGAGAAAAGCAATCATTGATCCTACCCATTTGTGAAACCTGTCAGCTACAAGAAATTACTTGTATGGAAAGATACGCCCAATGGTGCAACACTAGACAGAAAATCCTGAGAGTAACCAAGCATTTTTTGATTGGAATTTTCATGATGTATGAGATGAAACCCATACCTGGCATAATTATCAGGCCAAGAACCTATGTGTGGACATGTCATTTTATTCAGAGTAGGATCTACTATATTACTCTGAAAATGGACATAATATTAAACAAATTTCTATTGAATAATTGATATACCCATATGTTGATGAATAACTTATTTAATTGTAGAAGCCACTATTTGCAGCAGATGGTAATTATCATAGGGACCATCAACTTGCAAATGTGCAGAGAATAAGAGACTAAGGAAGGCTGGATCCCAAAAGGAACATACATATTTCTCCCCATCTTCTGAAGGCATGATATGTATGTGTCTGCATATGTGTGTGTGTTATAAGGCACAACAAGTATAACTGTAGATGAGCTATCCTTGTAATATACTGCATGAGTTCCATTTTCAAGTGCTATTTTTTTTTGCTGTTCATATCCAGCAATGATTTTACTATTGTATACATATTAAATTCAGCAATGGATTGGAGGCTAAGATAATACACCTTTTTCTGTGATTTTTAAGAGTCTTTTCTATTCTCCAGGAACACATACTTATGTACATTTATGGCATTAACTCAAACATATTTTTAGATTTTGAGATTTAGCAGTTGTATAAATGTGAACTTCTCACATTTTAGCTTCTTCATTATTAATGTGACAGTAAGAAGAGTAATGCTTAAGATTTTCACATAAAATAGGCAAAAATATTAGAAAGACACATTTTATAAGGTACCACAAAATTATATTTTATTCACATTTATTGTTACTGTTATTGTCATTATTTTACTTAACATTACTAAATAAAATAAGAAAATCATAGCATAATGTAGAGAACAGACTTCAAAATACACTGTTCTGTGTTCAAATACTACATTCATCCTCATATATCTACCAGTCATAATTGATTTTATTAGCCCGTCTGTGTTTCAGTCTTCTCATCTATCAAAAAGATACCATATGTGTAAACTATTTTCATTAACCACGTTAGATTAAACTGAATAGTATATAGATCTACAAACATCAATGGAAACTTTCCAAGTATTCAATAAAGACAATCATCTATAACTATATTTGTAATAACAAATATAACTTGTATCATTATCAAACCAGAGACCAGAGAGAGTCTTTTTGAGTAGATTAAACTAGAAGTGGTAAGTCCTTTTTTTTTAAGAGAAGATAGCTAAATATTCTATTAATGTGCATGTGAATTTGCTAATGTTTATTGTGCATACACATAAAAAATCTATAAACACCTATCAAATAAATGAATCTAAAATTACAGATACAGTATGATTTATCTTGTTATGCCATTATGTATTTCTTTATTATCATTGTGTGTAGACTCACAACTACTACAGTAACCTATGGAGGTCAGAAGACAAGCCTGGGTAGCTTCTCTACTGCCCCTTTTACATAGCTTCTGCAGTTTCAGTCAGGATTTGGGGCTTGCATGGCCATGGCTTTACTCACTAAGCCATACCTCAAGCCTTTGCTTGTGAGTTTTAAAACACCAATGGTAGTGTTAAATATGAAGTTTCATTCACTTGGTTAATATTTATTTGTTAGAAATATGTGAGTCAATGAAAATGAGGTAGGGATTGTAATATTGCCACCTTACTTGACATTGAATTTATGTTATACAAGCATCTTCAAAATTAAAAAAAAAATAAAGCATGTAATTTAGTATGTAGTTTTATTTTTTTGTCCTAGGGATATTTATTAGAAAAATCCAAGTCCCATTCTAAAATTTAAACTATAAATGCTCCAGAACACCTTTAATTTTCTGAATTTAATTTTCTCCTTGAATAAATCATTTATGAGGCTCTCCCAAAGTATAAGATTCTCTCTTTTCAATATCAATCTTTTATTAAGTAGAGTACCATTTATTTTTTAATAATTTTATTTTTCTTGTTTGTATTTTTGCTTCTGTCTTAAACCAAAGCTATTTCCAATGAGGGTGAAAACTCACATAACCTATAGAATTAATTACATGGTATTATCAATTATAGCACAGACTTCAAATCAATTGGCTTAATAATTAAAGTAGCAGAGACATTATGATTCATCTATGACTTTAGGAATAAAATACAATGATATTCTCTCAATGAATAATAAGTGCTAGGTGATAAATAAAACCTGAATAGTAACAAAGAAAATGAAATTACATTCTCTGCTGCTAAAGAGTCATCACTGGTTATCTAGTTGCTAACTGGATTCTTATTCTCTTATCATCAAATAATTTAAATATATTGTGTACCTCTCTTTTGTGACTAAACTCTATTGCTATATTGCCATCTTTTTTTCTAATCCAGGGAAGAGACATTGGTATAGGGAATTCTCTGATTATTTCAGAGAATCAACATATTTTATATCCAATTATTGTATAAAAGAAAGAAGAAGTGAAAGGAGGAACATCATTCCTTAAAGGCAACATTTTTCTCCAAATTCTAAAATAGAAATAATTTCATCCATGTTACTAAAATGGTTTATTGATTTTTCTTGGATAGGAACCTGACTGGAATATTTTATTCACAGAATTCTTGAGAGATTTATTTTTTTCATTTGAAGTATGTTGTTGTAAAAAATTCAATGATTTTTTCCAAAGTTGAAAAGTAAAGGTAAGCCAGGTGTCCAACCATAAGTAATGGGATCCAGAAAGACGGCTCATGCACCAGGGATGGATCCTGATCACACTGCCGGGAGCCCCTCACGCAGACCCAGCTACACAACTGTCTCCTGTATGCAGAGGGTCTAGTCAGACACCTTGCTCACCCTGATAAAGCTGGTAGGGACTTGGTCCTGCCTCGACTGAATGTACCAGGTTCAGCTGTCCCCCCATGGGAGAACTTACCCTGTTGGAGGAGGGAAGGATGGATGGAAAGAGAAGGCAATGGGGGGAGCAGGAGGATGAGAGGGGGCTCTGTGGTTGGCATGTAAAATGAATAAAAATATATATAAATAAAACAAAATAAAATTTAGAACAGTTTAAAAAAATAAAGGTAAAATTTGAAATCAATGAAAGTTTATTTTTATAAATAAAAGGTAGACAGCACCTGAGGGACATCATCAAAGGTTGATTCCAGCCTTGACAATATACAAACACTTGAGTAAATAACTGCAAATAAGTGTAACATATAACATGACAGACATATGAACACTTACATAGAAATGGACACACATAATTTCTCTGGTCAGCAGAGCATTATTAAAAAATAAAGTGTAATTATACTTGAGCAATTATTGCAAAACTAATTGGTGGATCCTGTCAACAATCTGAAGCACTGTATGAAAAATTAGACAACAGAAAAAATACTCATAAAGAATGCAATTGGTGAAATCTGACTGAAGATAAAATTAACTCCAGAATGATATGATACGAATTAAACATGATGCAACTGCATTTTAGTCTGTTTCTGCATAGAAAATACTCAAGCCCAAGTTTTGACAATCCCAGTACTAATTTCCATTAATACATATGTCTTGGTTTTATACTTGATTTCAGGAGGAAAGAATGAAGTAGCCACATCCTTTCCCATAGGACTAATATAACTATAATTACTGTCCTAGCAAAGGGGTGTGAGAAATGATAATTAAAGGAGTGTTTCATGGATGAATAGGAATGAAAAAGTCCAAGTAAATTCAGCAAAACTTCTAAGGCTGCACATAGGACAATAAAGTAATTGGTAAGTGGCTGCCATCCGGCAGCTATCTGCCTTTCTGTGTGAATAATAGGTAATTACACTTTTTTTTTTTTCCTGTAAAGGAGCAGGAGGAAAAGGCAAAAAGGAGAGACTGACTCCTAAAGAAAAGAAAGGTACAATAATCCTATTTTGAGAAACAAGTTGAATTTAGGTCGTTAGGAATTTGGACGTCTCTCAGCTCAGTAATGCTTGATCTGTAAAATGAGACAAGATTTCAGGGTCTGGATTATTTCTGAAATTCTTACTAATTTCCTAGAAGCCCACGAGCTGAGATTTCTAAATGACAGCAACTATACACAGTGTGCATACGCATCTAAACATGAGCAGAAAAACACTGTCACTTGGTACCCATGAATTGGAGTCTGCACTTAAATAATGCAGGAAAAGCCTCTTCCTGTATAGTCTGGCTTTTGTAATTTCCTTAACAATGTTATATTAGTGAATTGACAGTCGGTGATGTACTTTTATTGAAAATCAATACTCAGTGTGTTACAGTTTTTTGCTAAGATACGGAAACAGCTCCGAATGTTAGGTACTATATTGAATTAAAATATGATCACCTCAATTGATAAGGAAAGATAATGATAAAATTCACTATGCACTCATGGGGTAGAAAAACAATGCTATTATGGAGTGTTACAAAGTGTTCCTAAGATCCTGGGTTCAGTCTCTAGCAAAACATACATACACACACAAACACACACACACACACACACCCCCCCCAAAGAAATAGTATTATTGAATTAGTTAATAAAATTTAAGGTTAAATGGTTAAATGGCAGGAATTTTGGTCTATTCTACTTTTTTTAATCTCAGCACTAAAAATAGTTTCTAAAACATGGAAGGTAATAAGTAAATTAATTTTTAATTGAACTAATAAAATGCAAGCTTTAATTTGAGAAATGGTACCTATACAACTTAAAATATTAATAAACAACCACCTAAAAGAGCAAGTTAAAGTCATTCTTTTTTAAATGGTGACTAGTAAATATTAAAATATTCTTTATGTCTTATTCAATTTTTCACAGAAAATTTTATGTAGCAAAATGTGAAAACAATAAAAAATAAATATACAGGAAATGAAAGCAGAGAATAAAACTTCCATTATTTCTCAATAATGATTTTCTACATGAAACAGAAACATCAACAATTTACTATAAATAATTGAATATATTAGAAAGTTCACTGGATAAAAGATTTAAAAAGCCAATTTTATTTCAGAGCTCTAGTAACAAACAAACATTTGAGCACATATTCTGTGATATAATTTACAGAAGCTATAAAAGTGTTTTATTTGAAAATAAATTTAGCAAATGATGTATAGTATCTTACTATAAATAATGAAACTCCAATAAACATTACAGAGGTCTAAAAGATGAATAGCTATCCAATGCTTAAAAGTCTTAATATCATGCAATGTCAGGTTTCCTTAATAGATGCTAGAATTTAAGTGATAAATAAAACACTCCTAATAAATATCCCAATCCACATTTTTGTGGCATTGGAAAAAATTTAATAATATTATAAGAAAAAAAGCACAAAATTAACTTGTGGTAAAGGCTCTAATTGTAAGAAATTAATGTTAGGATACAGCATAACACTGTGTGTGTGTGTGTGTGTGTGTGTGTGTGTGTGTGTGTGTGTGTGTGTGTGTGTAAATTCCTATGTGCTGGTACAGGCTCACAAGACTCACAGAGCATAAATAGAGGTCAGAGGATCACCTCAAATTCCAGCCCCCCCTACCTTGTTTATGACAGGGATTCATCATTGTTTTCTGCTGCATATATCAGAATAGGTAGCTTGTAAGCTTCCTGAGAGCCCCATGATACCATTTCCCACCTCATAATAGGAACATTATTATTACAAATATGTGCTACCATGCTTTGCTTCACATGGGTTCTGCCTATTCAAACTTGGATTCTTTCACTGAGGCTGCAAATTATTTGCCCACTAAATTATTTCCCTAGCCCATTGACTCTTGAAGTTACAGTAGGCTATATGGAGTTGGTATAGAAATATACAAGGGAATACTATGGGATAAACCAACTGCTTCCTGATTGGATTTAAAGGTCATGTCACATGAGGAAATGCATGCTGGTAATTGCAACTCTGGCAAAAAACTGACAGTTGGGGAGCTCACAGGCCCTTTAAATCTTACTCCTCTAATTCTAGATTAGTGCAGTGTGGCAAAATTTGCTTATTAAAGTGGATGATAGTTTAATGGAAATACACATATAATCAAAGCGTAGAGAATAAGTGACTGCTGAGTACTCAGCACAAAAGAGAGATCTCTGCAATACTCTTCTACTGGTTCAGGGAGCATAATAGAAATAAGGGGTAGGAAGATTTTATGAGCAACAGGCTGGGGAGGACCAGAGCAAAACCATGTCTTCTGGACATGACAGGACCACTGCATTCAAAAACTCATGGCCCTTGTTGTCAGTACAAAGCCTTTACGTGCTCAAGGCAGAGAACAAACTAATGTAGAAGGAAAAGTAGTTCATTAGCTCCTAGCCCTTTTGTAGAGGGGTAGACAAGTGATGCTTTTTTGGGAACGGCAAATCAGTGTTCAGACAGGCAGGTTGACCACCATCCAGGGAATGGACCCTACCAGGCATATAGGGACAGCATTGATTAGGATTTATGGGTTATTAAGTCAAAATAAACCAAAAAATAGGACACAAAGTTGGATGGATTGGGAGGTGAAGGTGGGCCAAGAACTGGCATGTAAACATAATGCAAACACATTGTATAGAACTTTGAAGAAGTTACTAAAATTATTCATCAAAATTATATACAAACTAATAAAAGAAAAGGATAACAAACACACAATTTATATGAATGACAGATTGTTAGTAAGGTAAGACTGCTTAATTAAGAGAGTTTTCAACAGAAACTATTCTGAAAGTGGAAAATGAGACTGGAAATGTGATACACAGATGAATGTGTTTCATTTCTAGCCTCTCTATTAATGGACACTCCATTGGCAACTTTGTTCTGTTTTCACTGATTGTGTTTTAGTTTAGAAAATGTTTGTGTATAGATGTGCATTATGATCCCTCTTTCACAGTCCTTAGATCCATTTTATGATTTTATTTTTCAATTCAACCAGTTGCTTCTACTGAAAATATGCGTCTTCCAGGCAGTAAGCCATGGAAAAAAGTCATTGTACACAAAGAAGTAAATAGTGCAGTGGAACATTAATAAACTGGATTTGATGAGCCAAGACATTCACAAGTGAATACATATAGACACCATAAGATTGGGTAAAAATTATGTTATCATGATTTCTTATTATATTAGAGTTACTGTTGTTGTGATGAAACCAAATAACAAAAAGCAAATTGGGGAGGAAAGGGTTTACTTGGCCTACATATCCTGAACTCTGAATCACAGTCTACTGAGGGAAGTCAAGGCCAGAACACCAACCAGTTAGGAACCTGAAAATAGGAGCTAATGTGGACACCACATAAGTGCTGCTTCCTGGCTTGCTGTTCATGGCTTGCTCAGCCTTATTTCTTATATAACTAGGACCACCAGGCCAGTGATGGCACCATCCACTAATGGGCTTGGCCCTCGCCATCTATCACTAATTATGAATATACCCTACGGACTGGCTATGAGCCCAATCTTATTGAGGCATTTGTAATAGAGTCCCTCTTCTCAGATGACTATAGCCCGTATCAACTTGGCATAAAAATAGGCACCACACCTCTGAAGACACACTCAATTGTGTATAGGATTGACTTTTTTTCTTGAAAACCACTATGTATTAGAATATTTTAAGACATTAAGACTATTGATGTTGCATTTAGTTTGTAAAGAAAATATAATGTCCCCACCCTATCACTATCAATAGTAGCATCTCAGATTTATTGACTACTTTCCAAGATAAAAAATTTCTGTGGTAGACTCCACATATTTTTCTTTTTTAATAGGAGGATGAACAATCTTTTCTCTTGATTTTCCTAGCTCAGCCACCTGAATGCTATGGAGTAAATTTATCCCTCATTCTCTGTGGGATTATTTGTATCTGCCTTAGTAAGTAATTCATGATGAAATCTGTATCAAATACCATTAAAAGAGATGGAATGTATAGCTACTTAAATTAATGAAGTTCATAACGAATATTTACCTGTGATAAATTTACTACAGTGTATAAAGCTATAGCCATATCATTTATTATACAGAAAAAAATGATGTGAATATCAGTAACACACACATGTATACATATATATGCATGTCAACAGTGGCAAGGAATTATATAAATTATTTGATATAAAATGATGGTATATAACTAATTCAAAAGAGCATACACTTATTAACAAAAGGCAACTTTGGAATTTGTTAAGATGTACCCAAACAAAAAATAATTTTTAAACCCTAATTAAATCAGCTTACTCAGAGCTCACTGTGTCTGTATGCAATTAATCAGTTTGCATAGTGTACCTCAAAGACAAGCAAAAAATCCCGTTAGTTGTTAAAAAATAAATGATGATGAGCTTGCATGTGCAGTTGTAATAAACTATTAGGTGTCTGTATATTATCTGCTTTAATACATGTCAGCTTCAGAATCCACACAGTTGTCTGAGATTTGGCAGATAGTTCCAGTTGTGCCATTTCCATCATACTCAACAAAGAAACAACACAGTCAACTGGTGGCTCTGAAAAGAATCATCTTAGGAAGCCCAATTTGTGAGCTCGTTGCCAAGTGATACATCCTGATGAAGGGAAGCATTGGTGACATTTTGCAAATATACTTGGTAAAAGGAGGCCCAATCTCATGCTAGCCTTCTCCAGAATTCAGTCTTTCCCAAGGTCTGTGCTGTTTCAGAAACCTGGGCAGATGTAGGAGGGATGTCAGTCTTCCTTTTTGAAGAGAGTACTGCACAAGTCTTCCTAACACACATTTAAAGCTTGCACTAGACTAAATATATCTTAGCTTTGAGTGGTTTCAGAGACACAAGGACATGTGGAGTAGATCTAAATCTCCACATTCCAGTCCAACTTTCATGTGAAAATCTCTACATTCCAGTCCAACTTTCATGTGAATTAAAGACTTGGAAGAAAATTACCTAAGTATGTAAGATACAGACCACCTCTGCATGAAATAAGAAAGCCAGTTATAACAAAAGGTGTTCATTTTCTTTCTTCATGTGAGAGATGAAAAATATTTAAACTGTGGAATTTCATTTTCTCTGCTATTTAGTAGTTTTCTACCCTCTAGAAGAATGGACAGTTATAAAAAGGCTATGCCATTGGAACACATTTTGTCTCTCCCTTTCATGTATTTATCAGAATTTCTTTGCAACAGCATTATATGACTGTTGGTCATTTCATTGAATGAAATAAGCCAGGATGAGAGAGAAGAATTGCACAGCATCAGTCAGGTGTATTTTTAAGGAGCTGA
Organism: Peromyscus leucopus; assembly: GCF_004664715.2. Lineage (NCBI taxonomy): Eukaryota > Metazoa > Chordata > Mammalia > Rodentia > Cricetidae > Peromyscus > Peromyscus leucopus. Next base: position 43,288,484 of record NC_051071.1, on the reverse strand, counting down.
TTTCACAGAAAGTGAGAAATTAGTGGTGACCATGGGTAGAGTGGGAAAGGATGAATAAATGTTATCAGTGGGTATTAAACCACATTCTGATAGTTTCAGGAAGCTTGGGTACACAGTTGTAAAGCAGGATCACTGCAGATTAATATTGCATAGTTGGGTGACTAAAGATAATACTTATGCCATATATCTTGAAAATCAGTAACAAATGATGCATAGTAATTTTACCATTAAATATCAATACTTCAAAAAGTGGATATATTAAAATGCATTTAAACATTGCACAAAGTGTACATACATCATAACAGCATATGGAAAACTATGAATGTGTCAATTTTCATGCTTTTATTTCTCAGTTAAATTTAATTAAGAATAATGTTTTGTAGATAATTATTAAGTCTCAGGTAACTTGCATTTGTAAATGTTGTAGGTATATTGATATTGTTTATTACAGAAACACTATTAATATATCTCTGGCTTCTTGGCACAAGAGAATTCAAGAATAAATTCAGGGTCATATCACATAAACATCTCAAAATTAAGAATTAGATGTTGGATAATTAGAAAACAAAATGATGAGCATAAAACAAACTTCATAACAGATCAACTTATAACTCAGCAATAACTCATAAACTAAAAATTTAGAGGGCTCTAATTTAGTTGTGACATACTATCATAAAATCAATGAAAGATAGAGAAAAACATACCTGAGGTAAGATCAATAAAATATTTGCTTTAAAGTCATGTTCAGATAAATGTGGATTTACAGCTACTATGCAAATATGCTGGTATTTCTTCAAGAAAAAGTAAATTTCTATGTGGATTGCAAATGAGTTATTTAAAAATCTTTGTTAAACAATACAGGTAATGGATTACAAGTACTAAAATTCTCTGTAAAGTACATTTTAGAGAGGGTAGCTTTTCAAAGCACTATTTTAAAGTTGTTACAATAAGTTCAATTCATTGAGGTGGCATGTCCCATGTCAACTTTTCAGTTGCTAATTTTCATAAGCATTTCATTTTGGGGGTGCATTCTAGGGTAGTCATTGGGTAAAGTTAAAGAATTTTCTGCATGTCTGCAGGTCTAGAAATTGTCCAGAAGGTGCTGACTGACGCTTGGCTGACAAGGAGAAATAGATGCAGAAAGATGTTACTCGGACATTGGAAGGGCATGACAAATAACTAGCAATGAGCCAAAGTCACACTTACAGGTTGTAAAAGGTTTGGCTCATCTCTTAAAGGGAAGAAATGGAAACCAATGAGATATCTAAGGAAGAGGCAATGAATATATGTACTATTTTACATTTCTTAATGTATGGACATGGTTAGTGGGTTAATACCTGATCTCAGGACCTAAACAGTTAGTCTACTGAACCTAATTTTTTTTTTTTTTCTTTTATAATTTAATTTAATTTTACATATCAGTCACGGATTCTCCTGTCCTCCCTCCTCCTGACCCCCCTGCCCTCCATCCAGCCCATCCCCCTATTCCCATCTCCTCCAGGGCAAGGATTCCTCTGGGGATTCAGCTCAGCCTGGTAGATTCAGTAGAGGCAGGTCCAGTCCCCCCCCCCCTCCACCCAGGCTGAGCAAAGCGTCCCTGCATAGGCCCCAGGTTCCAAACAGCCAGCTCAACCTAAAATCTTGCATTAAAAACTGGTATAGAAGTATATGCAAAGTATTAACTGCTTTTTCGAATCAGAGTTGGGAGGTGCTGGTCAGGAAGCTTAGGGAAACACAGACGTCTTAAAGGAATATGATATAACAAGGCCAGGCACATTCAATATTACTCTAGTTTGCCATAAATCTTTTGAAGGACATTGATCCAATAAGGCCAAACATCTGTAATTTTGATCATGAATAAAATCTGTGAAAATTATGCCTATAATCTATTTCAAAGACAGTTTGTTTGGCTAATTTGTCCTGTCAGCAAGCCAAGGATGAAGAACAAAACCTCTATGTGTCTACAGTCCACATGAAACAATAGATCTAGTTATAAAGCATATTTTAGTATGTTTCTACTCATCAACATTGTACAGTTAAATGAGAAGTCATCTTCCTGACCATCCACAAATATGTGTGCCCATAAGATTGAGATGTAATCATGGGATTACATATACATATTACATGAAAATGCATGGTAATGTGGAGATATCATAGCTGTTTTTACATAAGTGAAATTACAGATGGCAGTAACTAGTTTTTCAGAGCCCATGGCCTGGTAGGCACTACTCAACAGGGTTCCTCCATTAGAGAACCATTTTTCTGGTGGGTTGGCATCAGAACTAATAAGGCCAGCAATAGCTTGTGACACTTGTTCCTGGCACATATACATACATACATACATACATACATACATACATACATAGAGAGAGAGAGAGACAGAGACAGGCAGGCAGACTGACATAGAGAGGAAAAAAAGAAAAGAGTTAGAGTGTTACTAATATATTCTAGTATTTAGTAGTTCAGATATATTAAATTGTATTTCCAAATTTTGGTCAAAAGATTTGTCTAGATGTAACCCCATTTTAATTTGAGAAAAAAAAAACTTTATGTTCTCTGAGTAAGACAATGGGCATGGAAATTTTTTTTAGACATATGGAAATCAATGGAACATATGATTCAAAATAAGAATCAGATCTGAGTCTAGCATAGCAAGCCCAGTAAATGGGTTTTGGCAACATCTGCCCAAGATATTTGACTTTTTAAATCTATTATAGTAGTTTGTTCTGCATATAGTAATATGTATTTTAGCTCCTTCATTTTTAAAATTATAACTTGATGCATGATTAAGGGAATAGTCATTATTAACTAGTGAAGTTCAGTATACAAATATTTATTGTCTTAAAGTTTTACATCTGAGAAAATATATTTAATAGTTGCTGATTGCAATATTACTGGCCCTAGATTTTAACTGGAGGCATTCTGCATGTGTCACCAGGAAACAAATAAACTGGTAAGAATTGGTGGAATCATAACATAGACTTTAGTGCCACCGTTAGAGAATAAACAAAAGAATTATAATATAGTATACACATTTATAGAAACTCTATATATTAATGTAACACTTTACATTGTATAAGTAATATACATTAATTTAATAACTTGCAGTTGTAAGTGGATAGGTCTTCAGAACATTTAATGAGGCATATACAACAGTGAAATATATGAACTAATTGTTTTTCTAGTTCCAACTCTGTCATGGATTTTTTTTTTCATTTTACTGGTGGATAATTGTATGACATACAATTGATACTGAAAGTGTAAAAGTTAGTGTGAAACTCAACAGATAATTCCTAATTACATAAGAATTCCCTGAGTGAGTAAACTGAGTCTGCTTAATTTTTATTGTGATTTTTTTATTTGCAATTTTAAAATAATGAAGTTATTTAAATTAAATTGTACTTGAAGTATGAAAATAAATATAATGGTACAAAAATGTTACAATCGCTGGAAATATGCATTCATCACAGTCATTAGCATTATTAGGATAAATTCTTTGGTAGAGAAAGCAGGGAAAAAAAAGGATGATAGGGAGGAAAACTAACACATACACATATTTTGAAGTCATGTGTTTCAATGATGATAGCGTATGATATGTTCAGAGTGTGGTAGCCTCAACTGGAGCTTCTTGTTTTCTGTAATGAAATAAGGTATGGTTCAGCATCAAACCTGCTAATTTCCATAAAGGATGCACAAAATAGTAAAGATCAATTAAAGTGAATAGAATGATTAATCCTCAAAACTGGAATTTGGAAGCAAACTTTTGAATGAATAAGTGTGGGAACTATGCTAGACATTGAGGCTAAATTTTATACTAGTCTGAGTCACTTTTGATACTGACAAAAAAAAAAAATTGCAATTGGAACTTCCAAGTCTACTTTCATAGCCTTTCATAGCAGATTCAACAGGTAGAAGGAATGTAAGCAAATGCTTAACCATATATGATCATAGAGAATAAAACATTTCTTGTATAGATTTATGATGAAATTAGAATACAGTCAAACTGCTAAGCACCACAGATATGTCAGAAAATTGATACAGATATGACAACTATAATGAATGTACTGAATCTCTTGTGGAAAAGAAATACAATAAGCTAATATGTGTTATAGAAGAATACAGGTGTAATGCCAGTTGATATGTCTACTTAAGACCATGTAGTCTTAAGTACAAATGTATAGTTTGTGGAGAGAAGAATTACATTCTAATTAATAGAATGATTACATAAGGAATAATCTGTGGGATGATGATGGTGTGTTTTTTTTTTTTTTTGTGTGTGTGTGTGTACACATAAGGGAGATTTATTGGGAAGTAATTCAAAGCATAAGACAAAATGAAACCATTTTACAAGTGTAACATTTGCATTTAAATTTAAAATTTGGAAACCCACTAGTTAATAAATGAATGTTAAAAGAAAACCCCTTTCAAGAGAGTTCAAATAGTTATCCTGCATGTGATATTAATATGACTCCTTGAAAACATGAAATTGTTAAATGAAAATTGAAGTAAAAGGCATAGATCACTGGTCTGTAAAAAATTGGTTGTGGAGACACCGGAAGTATGCAAAACAGCACACATTCTTTCCATTGCACCTTTACTCATCATAACTGCATGACAAGACACGATTCCTCCAGGTACAGAGAAATCAATCTCAAACTAACTGGGAAACAGTCTCAGTGCTGGCTAACTCTCACAACACAGAAAAGTATAAGGCTAACTGTTAAGGAAAAAAGGGACATCAGTAGTCTGACTCAGCAATGAACCTTGCATACTGCAATACATATCTACTAGCCAAGATATTCCTTCTAGTACATTCATGGCACAACCACTAACGCCTATGTAACTGTTTTCTGGTTACATTTGAGGCCCTCTTGGCAAGAAAGAACTTCTTGCCTAATATTGCAAAGCTCACAGCTGGGAAGTAATAAGCTCTAGGGAAAAAAATCTACTATTATTGTTTAAATATATCATAATGCTCCCAAATTGTCTTCTAAATATGCAAACATGTATTCCTTGTCCATGTCTGCTGTTAATATTGGTTAGAGAAACTTTTTTGGGGGGTGGACAGTGGTCAATGGAAAGATGTATGAACTTTCAAAATTCTGTTAGAATGAGAATACATCTCGTCAGATAAGGCTCTAGGTCATAATCCAAACAGTAACTCTGTAAAGATAACATTCTGGTTCTCCTTCTAATGTTTTTGTTTAATGAGAAAAATGTCTCTCTTCCTTTTTGTCTATAAACTGTATGTGTAAGTGTGCAATAGTTTTGGGCTATTGTAGACTCTCTGTAGAGTTCCTAAATCTGGCATCTGATTCCTCTTATCAGTAACACTTCACAGTATTTTATAACATTTACTATAATTAATGAATGAATATTTTCATACCAATAGTGACTAAAATTCCTATTTGGTTTAGATTGACTGGTCTTTAGGCCAACATCCTGTGTGAGTTGTGAGAAGTCATCTTGGATTTGGTCACCATGACCCTAAAGGATACTACTCAGTGTAAAAATATTAAGGGTGAGAATGAAAAAAAAATGTATTTTTGAGTGGTAAACTTATGTTATGAATAACATTTCTTAGTTTATCTTTTTTTTTTTCTCTGTTGAATAGGAGGTTTTTGTGCTTCCAGCCAAGTAAACTTTGGTGCCCTAGTGTGTGACATGAATTTTGTTTCAACTTTCCCTGGACTTGTTGAGTCCCAGCCATACTGGAGAAGATAGTTTACTTGAAGCAAGTTCCAGATTAAAATGTTAATGCCACTGAGAAGCAAACTTGACACACACCCAAAATAATCAATCGTTCATCAAATCCCTGGGTGCTTCATGGTTTTATTGATCAATACACAAATTAAACATGAAATTACACAAGTAGTATTTCAAATTTTTCTAAATATATCTTCTAAATGTTCTTTGTTTGTTCTTACTTATCTAGTGATTTTTTATCAGTATAAAGTGATGGAAATTCATTTCATGGCTTTGGTTTTAATTTAATATTGTTTCATTTTTTTGTTTGTTTTGAAGCTCAAATTTCTCCAAATTTGACAAACAAATAACAATCGAAACACAATGAAAAATATCATATAAATATCTAGAATAAATCTGCAAAGATATATATTTTTTGTTCATAAATTTTGCAGATGGGTCAAGAAAATAGTTTGCTCAGTAAAGGTACTTGGTGACATGACATCTGCTCCTGAGAAGTCTGATAGCTTCATTTCACAATTCATACAAGAATTATAATTTATTTAAACCTATTTATTTAAATAAATTATAATTTAGTTAAACCATTATTTAGACCTAAACAATGCAATTCTAATTTAGATGAGAATGTTTTTGTCTTTACTTTTCTTATATTATTAAAAATATATTTTATACCATATATTCTGACCATAGATTCTTCTCCATATACTCCACCAGGTTCCTCCACACCCTAGCTCCTATGTGGATCCACCCACCTTTCTATCTTTTCTTAGAAAACAAACAGGAATAAATTGATAATAATAAAATGAAACATAGTATAATAAGATAAAACAAATAAACAAGAATAGTATAAAACCAACAGAATCTAGGTTTGGGACGATTGTAATCTAGGTATTGATCTGTGCTTGTCTATGTACTGTGCTTGTACTATGCTTGAGTATATGTTTTGTTCCTTGATTTCTATTGTACTCTCTGGTTCTTAGGAGGTTGTCATGGTTATGTGTTGCCTGGTAGGAAACTCTTGGATCCTGCTAGATGTAGACACGGGGGTGCCTGGTTAAATATGTTTCTAGGTGTGCAGACCTGATATGAGAATGGACTGGATGGGACAATGGGATCCAGAGGAGAGAGGAAAAAAAGATATTCCATAATGATATGATTAGTCTTATGTGAACTGGGTCATAAAATGAGAAGAGGCCACAATATATAGACTGCTACAGAGCTGGGGATGAGACAGAGGAGTTGGATTTGGAGGAGAGAAGGGAACGTCAATTTCTAAAGTTCACCTAGCAGTACTCTGGCCTACTTGCTTCTCCAGCAGGTTTGACTGGAGGGATTCCTGGGAATGTCTGGTTAGGTTGGGGAATGGGATCAGCAAGGGGAGGGAAGATTGGAGGAGTAATGTTATATTATCTGCTTTACATGAATGCTAAAAGGAAAACACCAATCTAAAAAGACTGACCACACCCAGGAAAATACAAAGAATAAATAATCCCAGATTGGCAAATCAAAAGAAGGGAAACACAGACACCTCACCACCACCACCACCACAACAACAACAATAACAACAACAAAAACCACAAAATAACAGGAATCAGTATATCTGATCATTGATATCCATCAGCATCAATGGTCTCAATTTTTCAATAAAAAGACACAGACTAATAGAATGTGTGTGAAAATGGGATCCATCACTCTGTTGCATTCAAGAAACAAACCTTAAACATCAAGAATGGACATCATCTCATGGTAATGGGTTAGAAAAGGCATTCCAAGCAAATGGATTTAAGAAGCAAGCTGCTATAGCCCATATTAATATCTGACAAAAAAAAAAAAGACTTCAAACCAAAGCAAATCAGAGGAGATATGGAAATACATTACATATTCATCAAAGGGAAAATCTACCAAGAGGACATTTCAATTCCTAATTAACATCTAAGTACCAAACTCAAGGATACCCATGTTCATGAAAACAAAATAAAACATACTTCTAACATATTAATCACATATTGATGGCCACACCCTAATTGCAGGAGATTTCAATACCCCTTCTCTCCAATTTACAGATCATCCACACAAAATCTAAACATAGAAATCATGGAACTAACTGATCTTATAAACCCAATGTACCTAACAAATATTTAAAGAATATTTCACCCAGACACAAAAGAATATACATTCTTATCAGAACCTCATGGAACTTATCCAAAATTGACCACATATTTGTACATGGATTGTTGTAGCTGGAAGTTTTTCTGTGTCCTGCCCAGCCTCATGTTCCCTCAGCTGCTTATAAAATAATTACTCAGAAGCTTATATTAATTATAACAGCTTAGCCATTAGCTCAGGCTTATTACACTTAAATTAACCCATAATTCTTATTTGTGTTTAGCCGTATGGATTGGTATCTTTTCTTATTTCTGCCTTCACGTATTGCTTCCTCTATGTTTGGCTATTGACTCCTGACTCAGCCTTCCTCTTCCCAGAATTCTCCTCATCTGGTTATCTAGCCTAAACTTTCTGCCTGGCTACTGGCCAATCAGCATTTTATTTATCAGCCAATCAGAGCAACACACATTTATAGCATATAGAAAGACATTCTCCCATCAGATTGTACAAAATTGTACACAAAATTGACAACATATTTGTACATGGAATGAAGCTTCATAAGAATAGCAACAGGATGACAATAAGCTTACAAACCCAGACACTAAATAACTCTCTACTGAATGAAAAACAGGCTAAGATGGAAACAAAGAAAAAACGTAAAGACTTTCTATAATTAAATGAAAAGAATACACAACATACCAAAACTAATATGATGAAATAAAGGCTGATCAAAGAAGCAAGTTCATAACACTGTCTACATAAAAAGACAGACAGATAGACAGACAGACAGAGAGCTCATACTAGCAACTAACCAGCACACTTGAAAGCTCCAGAACAAAAGAAAAAAATTACACCCCAAAATTAGATGGAAATAAATAATCAAACTTAGAACTGAAGTCAATAAAATGTAAACAAATAAATGGAAAAGCTATGCAAAGAATCAATGAAACAAAGAGTTGGTTCTTTGTAAAAAAAAAAAAAAATAATAAAATCAGTAACATTGTCAAACTCTTAACCAGAATAACTAAAAAGTATGTAGTGACTATACAAACTAATAAAATTAGAGATGAAAGGGGGAGTATACAAGAAATGATGAGGAAATATAGAGAATCATAAGGACATTAAAAAAAACTTTACTTCAGAAAATTAGAAAATCTAAATGAAATGGATAATTTTTTCAATATATGTCACTAACAAAGTTAAATCAAGATTAAATAAGCAATTTAAACAGATATATAACCCTAAAGAAATAAACACAGTAATTAGAAGTCTGTCAACATAAGGAACATCTGGACTAGATGGTTTTAGCACAAATTATATCAGAATTTTGAGGAGAATTAATGTTAGTACTCCTCAAATTATTCCACAAAATACAAAAAGAAGGAAGATCATCCTGTTTTTTTTTTAACAAGGCCACAGTACCAGGATACTCAAATCCCATAAATCCCAATAAAGAAAGAATTAGAGACCTTTTCTTTTATGAACAGAGATGCAAAAAAACTGTCAATAAAGTACTTACAAAGAATATCTAAGAACACACTAAAAATATAGTACTATGACCAAGTAGGCTTAATCCCAGAGATGCAAAAAAATCAGTAAATGTCATCTAATAATATTCAATTAGTCAAACTAATTGAAAAATAAAATCCATATGAGCACATCATTAGATGTAGAAAAGGCCTTTAATAAAAATCCAACACCTATGTATGATAAACATCCTGAGAAGATTAGGGATTAAAAAGGACATATCACAACATAATAAAAGGCAATTTACAACAATTGTGTAGCCTATATCAACTTAAATAGAGAATCTCAAAGCAATTCCATTAGAATCGGGAACAAGACAAGGTTGTCCACCTTCTCCATGGTTATTCAATATAACACATGAAGTCTTTCCTAAAGAAGTAAGACAACTTAAGGAGATCAACGGGATACAAATTAGAAATAAGAAATCAAATTATCTTTATTTGTAGATAATATAACATAGACAAGAGACCCTAAAAATTTCTCTAGGAAACTCCCACAGATGATAAGCACTTTCAGTATAGTAAGTGGATACAAAATTAACTCAAAAAAAAAAAATAAGTACCCTTCCTATATAAAAATGACAGACTGAGAAAGAAATCAAGAAAAGAATGACTTTCACAATAGCCTCCAATAATATAAAATATCTTGGGATAACTCTAATCAAGCAAGTGAAAGACATATATGAATAAATTTAAGACCTTGACATAAGAAGTTCAAGAAGGTATCAGAAGATGGAAAGATTTTCCATGCTCATCAATGTAAAGAATTATTTTTACTGAAAGTTACCATTACCATCCTACCAAAAACAATCTACTGCTATGTGATATTTTGATCTTATTCTGACAATAAAGCTTGCTTAGAGTCAGAGGGCAGAGTTTAGCCACTAGCTGACCAAAATTAACCATAGAGGTCTTCAAGGACTGAGGACAGACAGGAGACAGGAAGTAGTAAGGCAGGGCCGAGAGAGGATCTATTTTTGGATTGAGGAAAAAAAGGGAAAGGAGGTCACTGGTGGCTTCTCTGCTTCTCTGATCATTCAGGTTCATACCCTGAGATCTGACTCCCAAATTTTACTGATAAAGAATAATTAGATAAATGCATCAATCAACAGATTCAGTGAAATCCCAATCAAATTTCTACACAGTTCTTTACAGATCTTGATGGGACAAACTTCTACTTCATAAAAAAAAACCCAGCCCCCCCCCCAAAAAAAATCTAGCCAAAACAATTGTGAATAATCAAAGAACACCTGGAGGGATCACCATCCCTGATTTCATGCTGTAGTTATAAAGAAGTATAGTTTAAAAAAAAAATCAAAGTATTAACAGAAAAACAGAAATGTAGATCAAAGGAATCACATTGAAGACACAGATAAATCCATACACCTATGGACACCTAATTTTTTTTACAAAGAAGCCATAAATACATACAGAAAATAGTCAGCATCATCAAAAAATGGTGAAGGTCAAACCAGATGTTTACATATAGACAACTTCAAATAAATTTTTAATATTACCATATAGGGAACTGAATTCCAATGAATCAATGACCTCAAGATAAATCCAGACACACTGAACCTGAGGAAAAAGAAAGTGGGAATAGCCTGAAACTCATTGGTACAGAAAAGGACTTTTTGGACAGAACCATTTGCACAGGCGTTAAGAACAACAAATAATGGGACCTCATCAAACTGTGAAGCTTCTGCATAGCAAAGGATACTGTTACTTGGACAAATAGTCAGCATACAAAATGGAAAAAAGTTTTTACTAACTATTCATGTGATAGAGGGTCAATACTGAAAATATAAAAGAGTCCCAAAAGCTGAATATCAAGATGAAAATAACTCTATTAAAAATGGAGTTATTTTCAAATAGAATTATTTTAACCACAAGAGTCTAGGAGAAATGCTAATAAGTAGATGCTATCAGGAGTTAATTGCAACAGTCTAGAGACAGGGAATGAAGTAGAATCATAGAGACCCACAGTTGTCACATCTCATTTTAGATGTCTCATTGAGGAGACATCTAAAAGCAAGGAGCCCTTCTGAAGCCCATACCAATTTCTATTGTGCCAGTACCCTAAGAAGTTCAGAGAGAAGGACATGAGAACAAGGGATAAACAGTGTCAACTATTAAGACAGAGGGAATGAGGGGTAGGTTGGGAGAGGAAGGCTGGGGGGAGTGGGAGGAGGGATGAGAGGGGGCATCTGTGGTTGGTGTGTAAAATGAATAAAAATGTCTTAATAAAAATAAATAAATAAAATATGAAAATGAAAAAATGGGGTAGAGATCTTAACAGAGATTTTCTAAAGAGGAAACACAAAAGGCTGAGAAACACAAATAGTCAATATCCTTAGTAAAACTACTATGAGATTTTATCTTATCCCCATAAGAATAACTAAGGTCAATAAAACAATTGGCAGGTCATGCCAGTGAGGATGTGGAACAAGAGGAACACTCATGCATGGTTGGCAGAACTGCACACTCATACAGCCACTACAGAAATAAGTTAGTGGTTCCTCAGAAAGACTACAAACTACCTCAAGATCCTGATAATCCAATCTTAGGCATTTACCCAAGGAAATTTTATGCTACCACAGAGATACTTGCTCAGCCATATTCATTGCTGTTCTATTCATAATAGCCAGAAGCTGGAAACAATGTAGATGTACCTCAACAGTAGAAAGGATAAAGAAAATGTGGTACAATTATATAATTTAAAATTACTAACAATTTAAAACATGAAATATGAAATTAGCAGGGAAATGAACAGAACTAGAATAAGTTATCCTGAGTGGATTAACCCAGACCCAGGAATACAAATATCACATGGATTCCCTTATATGTGGATATTAGATGTTAAGTCCATGGTATGGAATCTAAAATCTGTAGAACCACAGAGTTTAAGTAGAGTGAAAGAGAATTGGAGAACTATAGATCTCCATAAGGAATGGTACTAGAACAGAGCATTAAGGGTGGATGGGAGACAGTCAGAATGGGAAGATCAAGTGGGGAAGAAAGGGAAACAGAGGAAAGGGGGACTATGGGAAGAGACAGGTAAAATTAAGGACCTTTTGAGAGGTACCATATTAATGTAAAACAGAAGAAACTATATATATCACATACACACACACACACACACACACACACACACATATATATACATATATATATGATATAAAAGTAATCACCAAATAATGGGGGAGACAGAGCCCCAATTGGCCATCCCTCATCACCAAATGAAGCTTAAATTATCAGGAATGTATCATATCTAATTGAGCTGTTGGGCAAAGTGATCACATGGGAATCCCTATACAACCAAGACTGTTGCCAGGAATTCTCATTGAACACAGAGAAGTTGAGGAGGTTCCCCACATAGAGTCTTTACCCATATGTGCTACCACCTATGGTATAGGAATATATTCTTCATGCTACCAAAAGAGAATTGTAAACACTTAACCAGCCACAACACCTTGATCTACAACTGTGTCCTGCCTGCAAGATATGCTAGGACAATGGTGCTCAAAACTGTGAGAGTAACAAACCAATATCTGATTTGAATTTGTGTCTATGTGAAATTTTGGCCCATTCCATGAGATAGTACCCATATCTGAAGCTACTTGAGTGACCAAGAACACAGGTCTAGATAACCCAGGGACCTAGATTAAAACCACTCTTCTGCTAAAAGACAGTAGCAATAAAATAACTCCTCATGATATTCTGCTATACTCATAGATCAGTCCCTCACTCACAGAAGCTTCCTCCTGCATCACATGGAAACAAATACAGAGACTGCTGCCCAGACTATACACAGAAAGTGAGACCCTTCTGAACTCCCCTGCTGTAAAGATGTCTCCATCAAATTTCCCCACCAGGTAAACCTGGAGAAGGGGAGACAGATAGGAGGCCAGCCTGGGCTAGAGTGAGTTCCAGCAAAGGTACAAAGCTCACAGTGGAAACAAACTCCTCTCTTTAAGGCAGGCTGCATATCCAGCAGTAGACAGAGAACAGAAAACACACTCAGTGGTATCTCTGGAGGTACCTTGTCTCTAATGTTGCAGCAGAGATTTTTCTTTCCTCCTCCAGTTTAGTCTGTATGGGATTCCCGAGTGCGCAAAGCTGTGAGTCTCTGCATCTTCACCTGTTTCTTGGGTTCTTTTCTTCTGTCACTTTTGTCCTATACCGATGTGTCAGTTTCTGTTTTATTTTATTAATACTTCTTTTTTCATTATCCCTTAGAAGTCTGGTTGTTGTCTAACGAGAGACAGAAAGAATGGATCTATACAGTGGTGGACATGGGGAAGAACTGTGGTAGAGGAAGATAAAACCATAATCAGAGTATGTTATATGAAAAAAATATATTTTCAATAAAAGGAAATGAGGGCTCAAATAGAACACATTTCTCTGATTTAACGTCTTAATACATGTTAGTTAGTGGATTCAAAGGTGATTTAAAAAATGAAGAAGAGGTATGGGTGGTGGAGGCACATGTCTTTAATCCCAGCACTCAGGAGGCTGAGGCAGGCGGATCTCTGTGAGTTTGAGGCTAGCCTGGTCTACAGAGACAATACCAGGACAGTCAGACTACACAGAAAAAAACAAAATCAAAACCCAAAAACTGATTTTATATATGTTAAAATCTTGGTTATTTCTGCAATTATTTTTTTAAACATACATAAAATCGGTATGTCAGGGAAAATGAGAGGATGAGCTCTTCAAAGTTACTTGCAGAAATCATGTGAAGCACTGGCTAGAAACAATAACACCAAAACATTGTTAAATTCTGAGGTTGAAATTCAAGAAAAAAACTTAAAGGAAAGAAAGAAGACAGGGACAGTCAAAGAAGAAATGGGACCAACTGAAAAACAAAGGCATGAGGAAATAGGAGAATTGTGAATACATCTAATGCAGGAATTGAAATCTACAGAAACCAATAATGAATCTATTTATTAAGGCATTATATGGGGTATCAACTCACTGACATGGGACATGACAATTTCAGTAGCACAGTCGCTGGAAGGCTGAGAGCAGGTTGCATGCTGTTTCACACCGCCCGGCCTGCTCTTCACCATCCAAGTGCATGCTGGAGGAGTGTCCCATGACTTGCTTCTCAGGTCTTAAGATAGCCAAGAAGCCACGCCCTAGGGGCTGGTACCCCAAAGTCAAAGGTGGAACAAGTACCCCCACTACATATATCTAATAGGAAATTATTCCCATCTTACGAATCTGGCTCATAATATTTCAGAAAATGCTTCTACAAAATTTTTAATATAACCTTATAGTATTTATAATATTTTTAAAGACAATTGTTTAGATTTGTATTTCATTATTTTCCATTTAAACATGTCAACATTATAACTGAAGAAAGTAATCATTTATAATGAAGTGAAATAAAATACTCTGCTATGCTAGCCTCTTTATACTTGACTGTCAGACACCTTTCATTGAATGAGGAACTGGTAACTAATGACACAGTGTTGGCATACACTTGCACATACAGAATTATATTTTTCTTGATGTGAATCTGAAAGATGGAGTGAAGGGAAGACATGAAGCAAAATAGAATAGACTGATACTTTAGGACAGTGTGTCCCATACTTCCCACACATTAGAGAAACCTACAGAGTTTATAAGAAGTGTGAGGATTGCTTTTTTCTAGTCATCATGTATTTTGATCATTTCAAATCAGAACTGACCTGCGGAACTTGAACTTCTAACCAGTACCTTGATAGGTGTAAATATGTATGCACTGAAAGGCATGTTTTTATAAGTCTAGAAAATTTAGTGTCTCACAGTGGGTCAGAAAAAATTTCAGCTGATTCAACAAAAATTGGAAAATTGCCTTTTGTAAACCCTTATGAAAAATATTTTTCTTTTAAAATTCCTGGCAAACATTCTGAAGGATCTTCTACATCTGTTCTTCAAACTTCTTATAGAATGAATGGTTCTTTTTAGATGGAGGTAGAATAAAAAATGGTAGAAGAAAAAGAATGCAGGTTAGTGTTGCATCCA
This sequence comes from Peromyscus leucopus, assembly GCF_004664715.2. Classification (NCBI taxonomy): domain Eukaryota; kingdom Metazoa; phylum Chordata; class Mammalia; order Rodentia; family Cricetidae; genus Peromyscus; species Peromyscus leucopus. The sequence goes on along the minus strand of NC_051071.1, from coordinate 43,273,134 downwards.
ATATTAACATCCTGAAGATAAAAATAAGGGTAAAAATGTAGATAATTACAAAACTAAGTTATGTAGTTGAAAAATCAGAAATTCTCTACAAAGTGAAAATCCATAATTTAAGCTTATTAGAGTAGTTATACTTCTAATATGTGTCATCTTGAAGAACATTTTTAATCAACAGTTTATTAAAAATTATTCCATTTGCTATATTTTATTTCTGAAGATTTAAATTTTAGTGTGACACATATTAATCTGTGTTATAGTACCAATTATAATGAAACACTCCACACCAGACATTTTCTTGCTTTATTAGGTCCTATTTCATACGATAATTTCTTATAAGTTCTGTGAGTATGAAATAAAGACTGCTCTGCAGTATATACAAATGTGTCACCGGTAGTTGTCCATGTTTCTCGGTTTACAGGGTTATTGATGATCCAGGATGTTAGAAAGTACCCAGTGATTTGCTGTTTCTTGCACACACACACACACACACACACACACACACACACACACACACAGAACATGCATTCATATTGGTGGAAAAAGCTTTATTCAAGACACTTTATTTTGTTTGAAGTCAGTAGCTCAGTCTCAGTAAAACAACTCAGTGATGTGATAGAAGCAAGAGAATTTGGAGATTGGGAAACTGAACTCTGTATTAAGGAAAAGCAAATTATATTAGAGACCTATATTAGGTTACTATGCATGAGAATCCAAGAGGGAAATAATGTGGACTTTCAGGAACAGAAGACATAAAATTCTTCCTTGTTTTTGTTCCTCATTCTCATTTTTTTCTGTTCTGATGTTAATAATGTTAGTAATAACTATTTACTTGCTTCATTCAGTTTTTCTTATTTTTGAGAATGCCATACATCTATACAATGGAATATTATGACAGCTGCCCATTTCCCCTTAAAATTCTCCTTCTACCCTTTAACAATACCTCCAGCTAAATTTCATTATTTTGTTCTATTTTATTTTGTTTTAATAATTCTCTGAGTCTCATCAGTGCTGTCTCTTTGACATGATTGTGGAGATACCCATTGTAGCATTGGAAACTTACAAAGACCATATCCTCAATAACTAATCATTCTTACTCCCCCAAAAATTATCCACTGTTAATAGCTCTTTGGTATAGGACAAGACCTGGAAAGTATCCATCCCATATACCCTAGAATTTTGGTTATTTTGATTTTGTGTTGGTCTTAAGTAGGTAACTACAGATGCTGTTCCTAGCTGCAAAATCCAGTATTTCACAGCACTCTTTTTCTATTTTTCTGCTGTTACATTCTTTTCTTCCTCCCCTCCCAATGTGTTTGCTGAGCCTTTGTAATAATGTTGTTAACATAGATATTCCACTTAAGGAAGACTTCTAAGTGTCTAATTCTGGGCAATTTAACTAAGTATGTATCTCTCCATTGACTACTCTCCAGTACAAAAAGAAGCTTCTCTGACAAATGTTGAGAGTGACCCACTCTTACGGATTCAATCATGAAAGTGTATGAAGCAAGTTAACACCAGGACCATTTAGGAAAACAGCAACAGCAAATTTTACTCAAAGACATAGGACCTCTACAGCCATGGGCTTTTGACCAGGAATAAAGCATAAATAATGGAATTACCTACTGTGGAGCAAAAATGCAGTCAGAAAGCAGCTAGTTAGCCCAATAAAGATTGGGCTACTATTGTCCAGTAAAAACATCTTGACTGCAATGGATGTGTCTTAGCTCATGCTCAGTTCTAGTAAGACAACTGATTCCTTTTCTCCCTACCCAGTTGCTGACTTACACCTTTTTAGGACAATGGAAGCTAGCTAGGAAAAGGTAAATTTTGGTCAGACTAGGATTGAGTTCTCTATATTCTGAAGCCAAGATGTGTGTTATCATCAGCAATACTGAAGATATTCTCTTTCAGAGATTGAGAGATGGCTTTAAAAATAGCATTATTGCAACAAAATAAAAAAAAAAACTGAAAGGAGAATAGAATTTTAGTGTAACAAAAGAAGAGCAGAAATACTGAGGAAAATAGTTAAGAGTCGATAAAATGAAGGAATAGGAGAGAGGAGAGTTAATGATTCTATAGTGAAACTCCATTTTGGAAATGATTAACAGCTTCACAAAAGTTTCACCATTTAATTCAGAATGTATACATCTATGCATTATCCAATTATTTATTTTTTTGTCTTCACTGGAAGCTACTTAAAATTTATAGCACTCCATTCATAATGTTACAAATATGAAACCAACCAAGACGTCTTGCCAGAGGGATTAAATAACTTTGGTATATCTACACTAATAAATGGAGCATATTCAGGCATCTAAAAATAAAACGATAAAGGTTTTAAAGCACAAAACTAGAACATCATATATAATTCCTGTTTCATAAATTTCATGATGTCCTGCAAATAATTTGTCTGTAAAATGATGAGGAAGTGGGAAATGAAACAGACATGGGGGTTCCCCTGTCCTCCATCCTCTGCCACCTCCCCACCACTGTCCCTCCCACAACCCACCACCAATCCCATCTCCTCCAGGGCAAGGACTCCCCTGGGGATTCAGCTCAGCCTGGTGGATTCAGTCCACGCAGGTCCAGTCCCCTCCTCCCTTCACCCAGACTGAGCCAAGTGTCCCTACATAGGCCCCAGGTTCCAAACAGCCAGTTCATGCACTGAGGACAGGTCCAGGTCCCACTGCCTGGGGGCCTCCCAAACAGTTCAAGCTGATCAACTGTCTCACTTATCCAGAGGGCCTGATCCAGTCGGGGGCTCCTCAGCTATTGATTCACAGTTCATGCTTTTCCACTAGTTTGGCTATTTGTCCCTGTGCTTTTTCCAATCATGGTCTCAACAATTCTTGCTTATACAATCCCTCCTCTTTCTCACCGATTGGATTCCAGAGCTCCACCTGGGGCCTGGCCATGGATCTCTGCATTTGTAAAGACAGGGCAATCTGTGGCTGATACGTAAATTTAAATTAAATTATAAAATAAAAAAATTCAATTATGTTTAAAAAAAAGAAATAGACATGAGGGATCATGGCAAGTACTTGTCATGATCTCTTTTATCATTATAGTTTCAATATTCTGTTTTGTTTTTAATAGTATATTTATCCTTTAACAGTTTTTATCCTTATACATATGGATTTATTTCCTCATTTTTAAGTTTAGTTTATTAGAAAGCAAAAACAATAAATAAATTAATTTGTCTTTATTGGCTTTGTGTGCTTCTGTAATTTGCTAACTTCTGTGAGCCTAGATTTGTTTCATCAGTAAAATTTTCTGGTAACATATAAGCATTTTAAAGGATTAATTAACTATGAAATATTTGTCACAAAGATGGACAAGTAACAAAATGATAAATAATTAATGGAAACAGTTTGAAAACTTAAAAGTCACTTGAAGTATGAATAGGTTTAAGATCTTAGTTTTCAGTGGATGTCACATCTGTGAGAATTGTTTAGTCAAGACATACTCCCAAAATAGTATGAATGATCTGGGCCAACAGAATAATTCACTAAGTTCAGAATAAATGAATTAAAAGGGGAGTCAAAACTATTGACTGAAGATTAGTTATGAATGGAAAAGGCATGCTCTCAACTTAATAATGATACTGCATTTCAGGCCTTGAGGGATGGCTTATGGGTTATGAGTATGTCCTAGTTTCCTTCCCAGTCTGCTTTCTGTTGCTGTGATAAAGGTCATAACCAAACATGGAAGGGGAGGAATTTACTCCACCTTATAGTTTACAGTCTATCTCTGAGGGATGCTAAAGCAGAAGCTCAAGGGAGTTGAGGTTGAAATAGAAGCAAACGCCGCTAAGGAATGTTGCTTGCTGCTTGGCTTGCTTTTCATGGTTTGTTTGGCTTTCTGGGCAGGATGACCAGCCCAGGAGTGTTGTTGCCCACAGAGGGCTGGACCTTCCACTTCAATCATTAAGAAAATTCCCCACAGACATCCCACAGGTCAATCGTAGAGAGACAATTCACCAACTGAGGTTGCCTCTTTCCAGGTAACTCTAGCTTGTGTCAATTTGACACACAAAAAAGTAATTATCAGCTCACAACCATCTGTAATTACAGTTCCAGGGGTTCTGATATGCTATTCTCGCTCTTCTGGTCTCTACTGGTCTCACGATTCATCTGCCTACATGTGTGTGCACACATGCACATGTACACACACACACACACACACACACACACACACACTTAATCCAAATCTCAAATTCATTATCACAATGTATATACTAGATTTCCCCCTTTCCAGTTTTAAAACTCTCTTCCATAACAGTGAGAGATGATTACCACATTATTTTCAGATGAGTAATTAGAAATTACATTCTTTCACGGGGTCATCTTTCCATACATCCAAATTTACAAACTAAGTGCCAGGCAGCAATAGGGATCATATGCTAATTGGTACTCAAGGCAGAATTTTTGCTTTATAGTTTAAGATGTTTATATAATGGATGTTAATCACTGTCATTCTCAATTTTTATCCCATCCCTCATGACTGAAACCATTTTTAATAAGTGTCCTTCCTGCTTTCATGTCTATTTTTGTGAATGATCCAATGGGTTTCATTACAATGTCATGCCCAAGCTTAAGTAAGGCAAAACAGTTAGTGTCTATAATACAGAAGATACTGACACTCCCTGTCCAACAGCCATAAACTGACAATATTACTTCTAGTAAGTGGAACATCTAAGGGTTGGACATCATGGGCCTCTCTCCCATCCATGATAAAATGGTGAGAGACCCAGTTTATATATGTTATGTATAAAATATTGGCTGCAGTGATTTCTTGAGTATAATGGCTATGTCATGCCCAGAAAAAGATGTCATAAAATGACTTAAAATTTTGATTTTCAGTTCCCTGATACTTAATGGTATCAAGAATTAGGATGTGCTTGTTTGCCTGTATTTATAACTTGTTTGAAGAAATGTCTAGTCAAGTCATTTGCTCAGCTTTGAAAGGTTTCCTTGTTGATGACTTTTGTGAATACTTTATATATTCTGCTTATTTATGTCTTGTCAGGTGTATGATTTACACACATTTTCTACTCTTTGGATTCTTTTTTTTTTTACCCTCTGGATAATGTGTTTTGTCAACTTTGATTTTAAAATTTTAACATTACAAAGGCAGTTCACATCCTCTGGCACAGATAATAGCACTTTAACAAAACAGAAGGAATGTACAAGTACTCATGTTCCTATTTTGTAATAATAGACATGTGACTGTACACATTTTTCATCCATCTTCTGATGTGAAATGCAAATACAACCCTATCTATGTATCACACTTGGAAAAAATAAAACTCTGTAATTCCAAAATCAACTACAGTGATTCTTCCTGTCTCTCCTCATGATTTAGACCACCTACATTAAGTCTGCATATAGAAGAATACAAATAGATTCGTACTTATCACCCTGCACAAAGACCTCAACATCAAACCAGATACACTGAGTCTGAAAGAAGAGAAAGTGTGAAGTAGCCTTGAACTCACTGGCACAGGAGACTTTCTGCAAAGAACACTGATAGTGCAGTCACTAGATCAAAAATAAATAAATTGGATCTCATGCAAATGAAAAGCTTCTCTAAGGCTAAGAACACTGTCATTCAGACAAAGTAGAAGTTTATAGAATTAGAAAAGATTTTTACCAACTACACATATGATCAAGGATTAATGTAACACTAATTGCTCAATGGTCTTATTAATAGAAAAACCCAGAGACAGATATTGGGGTGAAAGCTGAAAAATCAGAGAAATAGAACAAGCCAGGCACATTCTTACCTCTATGAAATCCTCAGCCTCAAGGGACTAAGGTCCTGTTTCCTCACACCTTATATATTACCCAGATATCACTCCCTGGGATTAAAGGCATGTATGCTTACCAAGCAAAGGCATGAGATCTCAAATGCTGGGATTAAAGATGTGTGCCACCACTGCCTGGTTCTGTTTCTCTCATGTAGCCCAGTGTGGCCTTGAACTCACAGAGATCCAGATGGATCTCTGCCTCCTGAGTGACAGGATCAAAGATATGTGCCACTACTGTCTGGCCTCTATGTCTAATCTAGTGGCTGTCTCTGCCTCTAATCCCCAGATGTTTTCTTGTGGTGCACAATATATCACCACAGATTGACATCCAAATTATATAAAGAACTCAAAAACTGGATATCAAAAAACCCAAATAATCCAATTTATAAATGGTGTTTAGATCTAAACAGAATTCTCTATAGAGATCTATTGGGGCATAGGCAACCTACCAGCAGCCACAATCTTTCTAAGTAGCCACCAACTAGCAGCAGCATCTCCACTACAGCTAGGATGTGCAGGTCTTATTCAAGAAAATATCCACAATATGAACTGATGTTTACAAAAGCTGTGTCATATCTAGAATACTAAAATTCCTAGGTATTTTCCTTATTCCCCAGCTTTTATATTCTTTCCCTCCACTCTGCTATCAAGTCTGTGAGCCCTGAATAGAGTGAAGTAGACCTACATGGTTTGCTGAAGACTTAATTTATTCTGAACCCATGTATATGTGTCAATATTTATGCATAATTCTCACAATGGGCAACAAATACAGTGTCGTGTTACTTTTGAGTGTTATGGTTTGCTAAATGCACTATACCTGTCTGAAAGAAAGATATTTTTGATTCACCATTAATTTCATGATTGTGTCATAAACAGATAATCTGGAATATTAGTACATTAATAAGCCCCAATAGAGTCAATGTTTTGTTTTATATTGTTTTTCACCAACAAAATTGTGTGACATAACTGTGTATAAGTAGCATAAGGTTTCCATTGCTTCAACTTCTGAACATGACTGCTGTCCTTTGCAGTGGCCTAATAGTTAAAACTGTTTGAAAACTGATGTTAGAAAGATCTTCAAATTATGAACAATAGCAAGTCCTACAAAATACAATTTTCTCTCATGAATAATAGAAAGTTATTTCCCCATTCAATTGCCTAGAAACTTTCCCCTTAACAGAGCTAAAGAGAATATCACTTTAAAAGCCTAATTGTGCATATGAAACTATTTTTCCATAAGAAAGAAAATACACGATTAAAAAGAAGTTGATCAAAAAAGAAAGAAAGAAAACAATTATGAATACTTCAGATCTAATAACTTCACCAACACACATTCAGAGTATATATTCCTTAATTTTCCCTTTTCTTTTTGTTTGAGATTTTTACATATCTATATAATGTGTTTAGATAAAATTCATCCCCAATTACCTTCAATCACTCCCTTGTGTTTATCCCATCACTGTACTATCCCAATTTCATCTGGTCTTTTCATAAAAACCCTGAGTCCACTTCGTGCTACCTATGTGTCCATAGGTATAGGACCGTCTACTGGAGAAAGGTTATACCTTTGAAGAAGACTGACTCTTTCTCTTTCTTTCCCAGTGGCCATCAGTGGGAAATGCCTCCTGGACTACGGGTAGAACTTTAGGAGCCTCTGAGCCATCCATAGTAGGGTTGTGTCTGGCCTAATCTGATGCCAGTATTGTGCATGAAGTAATGGCTGCTGAGTTACTGTATGGTCCATGCCTGCTATATAAGAAATAGTGCTTTGCTGCCAGTGTGCATGGACTCTGCCTGTTGAATTCCTTCTGCTCCTTTTTTCTGTGCTGTTCCCTGATCCTTGTTGGGAGAGACTGTGGTAGAGATATCCCATTTAGAGCTCAGAATTCCATAGTCTCTTGTTTGCTACACATTGGCCGGTTGCAAGTCTCTGTAAAAACCACTATCTATTATAAATGAAGCTTTTCTAAGGAGGGTTGAAAGACTAATTAATCTATAAGTATAAAGGCAAGAACTTATGAGGCAATTTATTAGTATGTCTATTTAGAGATTAATAGCATTAATTTCTCCCCTAGGGCCTATGGCTGAATTAGCCATTTATTTAACCCAGTTAACAGTACCTGGCATGAGTTGTCTCTCTTTTGAGGTAGGTCTTAAATACAATCAGAAGGTGCTTTGTTTTTCCAATAACATTTTTGCCACTATTGTTCAAGCGCATGCCTTTAATCTCAGCACTCGGGAGGCAGAGCCAGGTGGATCTTCGTGAGTTGGAGGCCACCTGGTCTACAGAGCGAGATCCAGGAAAGGCACAAAGCTACACAGAAAAACCCTGTCTCGAAAAACAAAACAAAACAAAAAAAGACATATATTTTTCAGAGTAGTTGTTATTGTAGCTCATAAGGGTAAGTCTTTTGATTACTTTTCTTATCAGGTAGCATGAATAGCACTTTCTAGTACTATGCTATGTTTTCAGGAACCTGTCCAAACATCATGATGTTTGATTAAAGAAAATCTAGCAACCACAAGTGTTGACTAACGTATGCCTTTGCATTACTTAACCCCTAAAACAGTCTTGTAAAATATTTTTTGAGTAAATAATTGATCATACTATTGGAAGAATGGGATATGTGCAAAATAAACTAGATATTTTATTTCATCCATTTTAAGATTTGTTTAAGTGTGGGGGTTTGCCTGCAGGTATGTTTGTTTATCCATTACATGAAGTCCCAGGAACTGGAAGAGTTATTGGAATCCCTGGAAATGGAGTAACAAATACATTTGAGATGCTATGTGGGTGCTCGGAATCAAATCTGGGTCCCCTGCAAGAACAACTTCTCTTAATTGTAGAATCATCTCTAGCATTTCAAACTTGAAATTTTAAATATTTAGGACTTGACACACCTTCAAACAATTATATGATATTCATCCTGAATCATCAGATCCTTTTCTACTTGGTGTTTCAAAATTATTTTTGCAAATTCTCATTATTTGAAAATTCTGTACAATGTACTTTGATCATATTCATCCCTCCCATAACCCCTGTCAAATTCACCTGCTTCCTTGCTATCTAACTTTGTCTTATTTTTTTTAAAGCCACAAACTCCAATGTTTACTTCCCATATAATCTTGTATGTGTGGATTTGTACCAGGGAAAACTAGGTCTTGTGGAACAATCTTTGTACACTGTAACTATGTATTACTCTCATTGGTTAATTAAGAGCTGACTGGCCTATAGGTGGGCAGGAGACACAGACTAGGCAGACTCTGGGGAAGAAGAAGGGTGAAGTCTAGGGAGGTTGCCAGCCAGATGAGGAGAAGCAGGTAGTGTACCAAATGAAGTAACAAGACATGAGTCACATGGAAGCAATTAAATAAATAGAAATGGGTTAATTTAAGTTATAAAAGCTAGTTAAATAGAAATTGGTTAATTTAAGCTATAAAACCAAGTTGAAACAAGTCTAAGCTATCGAGTGAATATTTATGATTAATATTAAGTCTCTGTGTGGTTATTTGGGAGTGGATGGCAGGAGGGAGTTGAGTCATGGTTCCAACAAAAACTCCTCCTAAAACCAGGAATCACTCTCTTTAAGAAAATTGACTGTCCTTTATTTTACAGCTAATATCCACTTATGAGTGAATACATACCGTATTTGTATATCTGGGTCTGGGTTATCTCACTCAGGATGAATTTTTTATTTATTTATTTATTTATTTATTTATCTATCATTTATCTATCTACCTACCTACCTATTTATGTATTTATTTATGTATTTATTTATTTATTTATTTATTTATTTATTTATTTATTTATTTATTTATTTATTTATTTATGGTTTTCTCTGTGTAGCTTTGGAGCCCATACTGAAACACTTGCTTTGTAGACTAGGCTGGCCTGGAACTCACAGAGATCTGCCTGCCTTCTGTCTCCTGAGTGCTGGGATTAAAGGCATGTGCCACCACACTCAGCAAGATGAATTTTAAAGGATAACCAGGCAACAAAATACAGCTTCAGAAAATCTAAGTAACAAGAATTGCCCTGGGAAGGGGAAGTAGAAGAGATCTCCTAGATAAACAAGGGGTGAGTGGGTAGAGGTATGGGAACATGACAGATCAGTTTGAGTGGATTGGGGGCAGGATGAACACAGAAAATAATGAAAGAGATATCTTGGTGGGAGGTTATTTTGAGGTTAGGAAGAAACCTGGTGTCAGGGAAACTCCCAAGATTCCATAAGGATGACCCCAGCTAAGACTTCTAGCAACAGTGGAAAGGATGTCTGCACTGGTCTCCTCCTCTAATCAGATTGGTGGCTATCCTAATTGTTATCAGAGAACATTCATCCAGTAACAGATGGAAGCAGATGCAGAGATCCACAGCCAAGCACTGGGAGTCCTGCTGAAGAGAGGAAGGGGGAGATGGTATGAGCCATGGAGGTCAAGGTCATGACAGGAGAACCCATAGAGACAGCTGATATGAGCTCATGGAAGTTCCCTGACTCTGGACCAACAGCTATCGAACCTGCATGGGACCAACTTTGGCCAACTACATGTGCAGCTTGGTCTGTTTGTGGGGCTCTTACCAATGGGATCAGGACCTGCCCCTGGCACTTGAGCTGGCTTTGGGGAACCTAACCTCTAAATTGGGTTGCCTTGCCCAATCTTGATGCAGGGGGAGGAGTTTGGTACTGCCTGAAATTAATGTGCCATACTCTGTTGACTTCCATGTGAGGCCTGCACCTTTTTGAATGGAGTGGATGGGGGAGGGAGAAAAAGGTGGGGGAAAGAAATGAGAGGAGAGGAGGGAGGGGAAACTGGTCAGTATGGAAAATAAATAAATACATACATACATACACAAATACATACATAAATACGTACATAAATACATAAAAGAAAGAAAAAAATGGCTCTCTTTCCCAAGAGCTACCAACCACCAAACCTCCTCAGGTAAGGCTGAGACTACGTCCTCACAAACTTTCTCTCTACTAGAAATTTGTTTGGCTTGAAAGTTCCAGATCTTGGGCATGCTGTCGTTTCTTCTGTGAGTTCACATGTCAGCATTCTTTCTGTGTCTGCAAACACTATGTCCATGTAGATATGCCCCTGGCTCTTATAATATTTTGGTCCTATTTTAGCAACCATCTCTGAGCTTTGGTAGGATGGAGCATGATACAGCTATAGCTCTTATTCTCTGCTCCTTGGCCAGTTGTAGGTATCTGTTTTGGCCCCTGTCTACTAAAAATAGAAACTTCTCAAATGAGAGGTGATCTGTACAATAATCTATGGCTGTAACAATAAGTTATTACTGTAGAAGCTTCCTAAGGTCAAATGTCTAAAGAGTTTACATGGAGTTATCCTATAATGGGGTGACAAATTCCCTACTAGACTTCAGAACCTAACAAATATAAATTCCAGAACCATGAATGGGTTACTTTTTTTGTAGCTATTAATCAGTAAAATAATGAATCATATATTACAGGCTATTGACAATACTATTGACCCTCTGACACTTGATACCCAGACTGTATTACTGAAAACATCAGATATTTTAATCATAAATTATAGATAAATCATACTCGTATATATCTTGAAGTTTTCTCTGTATGTGCTAGCTTTCATAATGCTGGAAATTGCTGTGAGCTCTGTTAAGTAATAAAAGCAGACATCAGTAATACATAGGTGTGAATTCTGAAAAACCGAATGATGATTTGCCTGAAAAGACATGGCCACTAGTTCGATTATTTTGATAGTGGTATGAAAGTCATGAAAGTGTAATTATTCAAAAATTTTATGACTCTATTTAAGGTCCCTCTCTCACACACACATAAGCACATACAGAGAGAGAGAGAGACAAAGACAGAAAGTCAGAAATACCAGGCAAGTCACTGGGGCTAGGACTTGTAGCTAGATAGTTCATTAGCCTTAAGGGATAACTTAGTATTATTATTATTTCTATTTGTTTATTATTATGATTGCTTAAACATATTACAATCATATTCATTCCAAAACATGTACTTGTAATAGGATACTTACTTTTGTTTTCTTCACATTAAAAAAGACTTAAAACAAAATATACTGTAAATTTCCTAAAACCTCCCTTGTTAGAAAGAAACATTATGTCTTAGATAGAACAGTTAGGAAGAGGATTTACTATCAAGAGGATACAAATGAGAAAGGAGGAAATTAAAATATTCTTATTTGTAAACCATATGATTTTGTATATGAAAGATCCTAAGACTCTACCAGGAAATGTCTATAGCTGATACATAGTCTCAGATAAGTAGAAGTACACAGAATTAGTACATAAAAATCAGTATCTTCTATGTATACAAATGGCAACCATACTGAGAAAGAAATGAGGAAACCATATCTTTCACAAAAGCCACAAAAATAACTTGAGATAAACTAAAAAAGCAAATGAAAGACTTGTCTAATTAAAAGCTTTAAGACATTGAAGAAATTGATGAAGACACCATAAAATGAAAAGATCTTTCATTCTCATGGATCGGTAGGATTAATATTGTAAAAATAGTCATTCTACCAAAAGCAGCATGAAGATTCAATCCAATCCCCAACAAAATTAAAACACAATAATTCATAAAGTTGACATAAAAACGGTCCTAATGATCATACAGAATAAAAAATCAAGATAGCTGAAGAAATCATGAAAAGGACTGGTAGGACATCATCATCCCAGATTTCAGGTGTACTACACAAGCACATAAAACAACGTGCTTCTGGCATGAAAACAAACCTATTGATCAATGGGAATAGAATTTAAGACCCAGACATAATTCCACACACCTACAGAAGATACCTGATTTTTGACAAAGAAACCAAAAATACACACGGGAGAAAAAACATCATTTTCACCAAATGATGCTGTTCATATTGGATGCCCACATTGCAGAAGAAAGAGAATGGATTTATATTTACCATCCTGCATAAAATTCAACTCCAAGTGCATCATGGACCTCCACACAAGAATAAATACCCTGAATCTGTTAAAACACAGTAATTAGGGAATGGACTTGAATACATTGACACAAAAATGACTTTCTAAACAGGACATCAACAGCAGACTATTGAGACCATTGATTTGTGAATGGGACCTCAGGAAGCTAACCACCTTCTGTACAAAAAAGGAAACCATCATTTGAACAAATTAACAACATATTAGAATTTAGAATTAGGATTAAAGCTATTTTAATTGATTTTCAGTTTTCTGAAAAATCACCACACTGATTTTCATAGTGGCTGTACCAGGTTGCCCTCTCACCAACAATGATTAAATGTTCCCTATTTCCCACATCCTCACCAGCATGTGCAGCTGGTTATTTTATTGATCTTGGCTATTCTGACTGAGGTAAGAAGAAATCTCAAATTAGCTTTCATTTTAATTTCCCTTTTCTTTTTATTTTTTTCCTTTTTTTATTTTTATTTTATAATTTAATTTAATTTTACATATCAGCCATGGATTCCCTTGTCCTCCCCCCTCCAGACTCCCCCACTCCTCACCTTCCCCCCAGCCCACCTCCCATTCCCATCTCCTCCAGGGCAAAGACTCCCCTAGTGATTGAGTTCACCCTGGTAGATTCAGTCCAGGCAGGTCCAGTCCCTTCCTCCCAGGCTGAGCTTAGTGTCCCTGCATAAGCCCCAGGTTGCAAACAGCCAGCTCATTCACTGAGGACAGGTCTCGGTCCCACTGCCTGGATGCCTCCCAAACAGTTCAAGCTAATCAACTGTCTCACTTATCCAGAGGGCCTGATCCAGTTAGGGACTCCTCAGCTATTGGTTCATAATTCATGTGTTTCCATTAGTTTGGCTATTTGTCCCTGTGCTTTTTCCAATCTTGGTCTCAACAATTCTCGCTCATACAAACCCTCTTCTTTCTCGCCAAGTGGACTCCTGAAGCTCCACCTGGGGCCTGGCCATGGATCTCTGCTTCTGGTTCCCTCAGTCATTGGATGAGAATTATAGCACAACAATTAGGGTGTTTGGCCATCCTATCACCAGAGTAGGTCAGTCCTGGCTGTCTCTCACCCATTGCTAGTAGTCTATTGTGGAGGTATCTTTGTGGATTTCTGGGACCTCTCTAGCACTTTGCTTCTTCTTATTCTCATGTGGTCTTCATTTATCATAGTCTCTTATTTCTTGTTCTCCCTCTCTGTTCTTGATCCAGCTGGGATCTCCGGCTCCCCTAAGCTCTCTTTCCCTTGAACCTTGCCCTTCATTACTCACACTAACGTCCAGGTTGTTCATGTAGATCTCCTCCATTTCTCTGTCATTGAGTGATCCCTGTGTCTTTTATTTCCCTGATGAATAAACATGCTGAACATTTCTTTAAGTGTTTCTCAGCCATTTGTGCTTCATTTTTTGAGAAAAATCTGCCTAGATCTATACCCCATTTTTAATTGGGTTGATGTTTTATTGATACTTGGCTTTTTTTGGTTGTTTGCATATTCTAAAAACTAGCCCTCCATTAAATATACATGTAGTACAGATTTTTTCCTGTTCTGTAAGCTTCAATAATGGTGTACTTTGTTGTAAAGAAACATTTTAGCTTCATGAATTCTCACTTATTAATCATTTATTTTAACACCTGTGCTATTAGTGTACTATTCATGAAGTATCTTTCTGTGTCAATGAGTTCAAGCCTATCTCTACTTTCTCTTCTATCATGTCAGAGTATCTGGCCCTTTTTTAAAAAATTGAAAATAGATTCGTCTTTCACACAATACATCCCAACAACAGCTTCTGCTTTCTCCACTATCATTCCCCCTCCATTTCCTTTTCAGAAGAGACCAGGCCTCCAAGAGATTAAATCCAAAACAAGACAGGACAAAACAACAATCAATAACACAAGTGAAGGCCCTCATATGGAGGCTGGACAAGGAAACTCAATAGGGGGAGAAGAGTCTCAAGAGCAAGGCAAAGAGTTAGAGATACACCTGCTACAACTATTAGGATCCCCCCACATGCCAAAACAAAAGCACTAAGCAAGCAACCATAACATATATGCAGAGGACCCTGGTGCAGACCCTTGCAGGCCCTGTACTTGCCACTTCAGTCTTTTGGGGCCTATGTGAACCCTGCTTAGTCGATTTGTTGGCCATGTTTTCTGCTTTCTTCCATCCCTTCTGAGTCCCAAAGTCTTTCCTCCCCATCTTCTGAACAGTTCCCTGATCTCCACAGGAAGGGACCTGATAGAGACCTCCAATTAACATTCTCTCTCTGCAGAATCTCTGAGCATGAGGATCTCTGTACCTTTTCCCATCTGCTGCTGGAGAAAGCCTCTCCATTGACAACTGGACAAGGTTCTGATTTACAAATATAGCAAAAAAATCATTTGGACTCATCATTGCCATTATTATTATTATTATTATTATTATTATTATTATTATTATCTCATTAACAATTATTTATTTTGCCAGTTGTGTTTGCTTCTACCCTAGGTCTCTGGGCTATCCAGTCTCCAGTTTCTGTCCATCCAGTAAGTGACTTATGGAGAGGTTCTTGGTACATTTTGAGCTGAGGTTTGTGCAGCCTGACAAATGTGGATCTACTTTCACTCTTCAACATGCAGCAATTCAGTTTCGTCAAATCAATTTTCAGGGGATAATGTCTCTTCTCCAGTGTGTATTTTTGGCATTTTTGTCAAAGATCAGGTTTCCTTTAGTGTGTGGAATTACTTCTTGGTCTTCAATTCCATTTCATGGATCAATGTGTCCATTTTTATGCCAATACCATTACGTTTTTAATATTGGAGCTCAGTAATACACCTTGAAATCTGGAATGGGGATACCCCAGACTTTCTCTTATTATTCAGATTTTTTAGCAATTCTCGTTTTTGTTTTATTGCTTCTTTGTTTTCATGTGTGTTTGAAGATTATTTCAATTTCTGCTTGTAATTGTGCTTTAATTTTGTTGAGGTTCCATTGAATATTTAGATTGAATTTTGGCTATAGTGATTATTTTCACAATATTATTTCTAACCCCTAGTACCAGGAATTAGTTACATATTTATGAGCTATAAGTCAAAGGGGTTCAATAATCCACTACCCCACATAGTCTATTGCCATCACTATGTATTACCATCCACAATCTGACAGGAAAACCCTATTGCTAAAGATACCACATATAAGTGAATCTTAAATGGTCTTATTAATAAAACAAACCCGGTGCCAGTTATTGTGGTGAATGCTGGAAGATCAGAGAAGTAGAACAAGTAGAGCCACCTCACCTTGCCAGTTACTCAGCTGATCCTGTTTCCTCAGACTGGAAGCCTCTGAGTCCTCATTCAGAATGAATCTCAGCTGAATTGCTGCTAAAAGCCTAAAAGCTTAGCCAGACTCTAGTTCCTGGTTTTCATGCCTTATATACCTTTCTGCTTCTCACCATCACTTCCTGGGATTAATGGCATGTGTCACCATGCCTGGCTGTTTCCAGTGTGGTTTTAAACTCACAGAGATGTAGATGGATCTCTTCCTCCAGAATGCTAGGGTTAAAGCTCTGTGTGCCACCATTTTCTGGCCTCTATGTCTAGTGGCTATTCTGTTCTCTGACCCCAGATAAGTTTATTAGGGTGCACAATATTTTGGGGAACACAATATCACCACAACCACAAGATTGTGTGTATCAAACATGCAAAAAATTGAGCCGGTATGCAACTAGAAGCTTCTCCCTACTAGCTAATATCCATTGTTTCTGCATATTCTATACTAGCTACTGGATGAGAAAAGTTATCATCAGTCTTACCCAACCACAAACCTTGTGATCTACAATAAGATGTGACTGCAAGATATACTAATGCAAGAATGGCACAAATATTAAGACATTAACTAACTACCTTTGATTGGATATGATATGACACCCTTGATATGGATCTTTCGCCTTAAATTGAAAAAGTGACCAAGAAACTGAGAATAGATAGATTATGGGCCGAAAAGAAAATATGCTACTATTATTCTGTTAATAATCATAGCAACAGAATGATTCCTAATAAAATCTTGTTATGCTCATAGATCAGTGAAATGCTTAATCCTCATCATAGAAACTTCTTGCATCATCAAGTGACTCACAACTTGTCAATATAGAGAGAGTGAGAAACATTGAAATCCTCAGCTGTAAATGGGATGTCTGCATTAAACCATTCCCCTCAAGGCTGAGAAATGTCAGCTGAAGAGGACTCAGAAAGATATTAAGTGACAAGGATAGTAGATGGATCCAAACAATCGTGTTTCCCATAGACAATAGGTCAGATACAAGATGAACTCAGAGCGTGTGGCAAACACGAACAGGCCCTGTACAGATTCAAATCAGATTGGGTCCCGCAATTAAAAGACAGCCCGAACTGACCTACTCTGGTGATAGGATGGCCAAACACCCTAATTGTCATGCTAGAAATCTCATCCAATGACTGAGGGAACTAGATGCAGAGATCCATGGCCAGGCCCCAGGTGGAACTCCAGGAGCCCAATTGGTGAGAAAGAGGAGGGTTTGTGTGAGCGACAATGGTTGAGACCAAGATTGGAAAAAGCACAGGGACAAATAGCCAAACTAATGGAAACACATGAACTATGAACCAATAGCTGAGGAGCCCCAAAGTAGATCAGGCCCTGTGAATAAGTGAGACAGTTGATTAGCTTGATCTGTTTGGGAGGCATCCAGGCAGTGGGACTGGGACCTGTACTCAGTGCATGAGTTGGCTGTTTGGAACCTGGGGCTCATGCAAGAACACTTAACTCAGCCTGGAGGAGGGGACTGGACCAGCCTGGACTGAATCCAAGTTGAACTCAGTCCTCGGGTGAGTCTGCCCTGGAGGAGATGGGAATGGGAGGTGGCTGGGTGGAAGGCAGAGGGGGGCGTCGGGAATGGGGAGAACAAGGGAATCCGTGGCTGATATATAAAATTAAATTAAATTATAAAATAAATTTTAAAAAATAAATAAAAAAGAAGAAAGTGAACATGGAGTCCCACACCTCACCAAGAAGCCATTTGCAACTGATAGATGATGGAAAGTGAGTATCCATTATTTTCTAATGAAGTTATACTGGGTACATCAACCCTACTCCAGCAGACCTCACCCTGAGAAGTTGGCCAACTCAAGACAGACTCCATGTTATATTATGTGCTTTCATTTGGTGTTTATTTCCCATGTATTTATTTATTTATTATTTTGTTTATTTATAGACAGAAAAATATAAAGTGGGTAAATAATGAAGGGAAATATCTTCAAGGAGCTTTTGGGAGGAAAGAATTGAACAAAATTTACTATATGAAAATTTAAAATCATAAATTGTAAACAGAGTCATTAAAAACCAACTTGAGTGGCATGTTGTTCTGTGATGTCTGACAAGCACAGCTCATTGAGATTTTCAACACTGCAGTGCATTTAAAAGAAGCTTGAGCATATTAAGTGCCGATGTGTACATGCTTCACCTATTCAGAGACATACTAGAAAAACTGTTGCCAGGATTAACTGACTCATCCCAAAATATAATACCTCTTTTCTGGCATGGCCCTGACTACACACTGAAAACAATTCAAAATCAGATATTGCTTCAACTAGAATTATATGTAAGCTAATAAATAAACTAGGAAAAAGAAAAATATAAAGTTATATACTGAAATTTGTCATCTAATTTTTCTGAACATTTTCTGTTAATACTTCATACTGATGTGTATTATAGCTAAAGTATGATTACTGATTAATAATATTAAAATTGTGAATTTAATTGTCCTTAATTGTAACATTATTGTAACTCTAAAGAACTTTATGAAGTGTTTACCACTTTATATTTTTCTCTCTGTCTCTCTGCCTCTGTCTCTGTCTCTCTCTCTCTCTCTCTCTCTCCGTGTGTGTGTGTGTGTGTGTGTGTGTGTGTGTGTGTGTGTGTGTATGTACACAAATGGCAGGGCATCTATGGCAACTTAAAAAAATCAGTTTGCCCAGTTTGGTTCCAGGAATCAAATTCAGGTCTTTAGTTTTGAGAACAGGCATTACTACACATTGTGCACTCATGTCTGCCCAACTCTTTGAAAATATTAAAGAATACCATCTGTTTTGCAAAAGAAATATAATTGTTAAAGATTTCATATGGCTTCATGTCAAAAATTCTATTAATGTCTTAATATGACAATATGCCACTATCCTTTCTTTAGCTAATTTCAGTAACCATGATTATTTTAATCAGAGGAACAACATTTAATAAATATTGTTATTACTGCTGCACACTTAATAATTGAGTACATTCTAGGACAGATCTTAATCCATGCCAATGCCAAACTTCCAAATTATTAGAAATGTGTTCTGGCCAAAAGATAGTGGTTCTTCTATGCTATCTTGTGAATAAAAACTTTCTTTATACCCATATTCCTTACAAGATCTGCTGAAAGTGTTAATGTTGAATTTTGTAATATAGAGGTTGACTTTATCTAAATCACTAGTTCTATGTGAGACAATTTATATTTCTCTGTGGAAATTTGTATTTAATCTATGATAGCTTGGATTTCACAGCCATAGAATTTACTGTAAAATCCAGTCAGTAGGCACCAGAATCTTCTCTGAATTTCCAAAGAATATTCCATCTTCAAATACGGATAAGAATGAGATAAAACATGCCTCTTGTAAGTCAGCCTTTGTCCATGAGACATCTATATGTGTATTTAGGAAGACATAGTCATTTTGTTACATTTCCCTAAACACTTAATTTTGTTCTACTTTGGGGTAAATGACAGCTACTTGAGGGGCCAAACATCATCTCTTAAGAATAAAAACTGTTGTCATAGGACTTATAAATTTGGTAACATATACACAGGCACCATTGATAACCCATAAATAGCCAACGGGCCATTAAGAAAAATTGAGATAACAACTGAATAATAAACCAATACTTTACCTGATCCAGTTAAAATTTCAACTCAGCTGTCAGTTTCTATGCAGACTGAACAATGCTCCCAACCTTACAAACTTCAAACAAGTTATAAAATCAGAATAATAAGTAAGAAGAATTATTACAACAGTTGTCCTAAAAAAACAGGGTACGGTAGGGGTACACCATAAATTGTGAAAAGTAAGGAATTCTACAAGTTAAAGAAAAGATAAAATCAGTTCTTGTGAAAAATGGAAGAAAAAGTACAAGAGCAAATAAATGTCAAGGCAAAGGGACTGATTCAGGGTTGACTTGACTGGTTGGCATTAGTAGGATTCAAATGCTCTCCTTTAATAGGCACTATAGCATTCTTCCCTTAAGATACAGAATTTACAACTACATGTGGTCAAAATACATAATTAACAAGCTACATGTGGTCAAAAATTATTTGGGGTAGACCCAACTGCTGTCTGGACTGTCAGCCCCTCACGGACTAGTATATTTGAGTACCTCAACCTGTCCACACAGAACACCTTTCATACATGCAAAATGCTGCAAACACTCAGAGCAAGGATTGCCTAAATAGAACATGTGAACTAAGAACATCTGTGATTTATTCTAAGAAGGAGACTGCAATGTCATCCCTCAGTCCTACTTCTACCTTGCCCAGTTTCTGCTTTTATGATCCAGGTTTTTTCATACTCCTACCATATTATTTCATGTTCCTTTGCCTCAGAGGTGTGTCTTAATTCTGCTTCTCATTTTGAGATGTAATATTGTGTAGCATTAAATAATGAATTAAGGTTTTACATTAAAAGGAGCCTTCTAGAAGCACAATGCCTTGATCAAAGAAGAAATTTTAATGAAGAGAATTCCAGGTAATGAAGCAAGCCAGTGGAGGAAATAAATTGGTGCAAGCAGGCATTTCTACATCAGCTCAGTTAGAATCATCTAGGGCATGAAACCTGCATCACATGATTTTAGTTTTAAAAATTACTTACATCTTTCTGAGAAGTTAAAGTGAACTACAGCATATGTTAAGTCCCAAATCTGTTCAAAGCTATTTACATGAGTGGTATGTTGGAGATGAATGGAAGAGAAGGATAAATTATTAATGTGGTTTCTGCTGTTTTCAAAGAAAAGAATTCAGTTCTCAATTCAGCTTTATAGAGCAGTCACAAAACATTCTCTTCCTCTAACCTCTAACAAGAGTTTAAGGGAAAACTCGACTGGAAATGAAAAAACTATTAAATACTGGCAAGAAATAATTACTTCATAAAAAGAATGCCACTGCTTATCTTCTGTAGTACTCAAAATGCTCTGCTCACTAAATATTAATTTCTATTGTATATTTCTTTACAGTGGTTAATATACTTTTATATTTATGTTGAAGATGCAACACACATTAAAATTAATTGCAATTATATGTATAGCTCAAGGAGAGAAAATTAAGTAACCAGTATGATATGAGACATTTAGCCTTCTCTTCATTAGATCTTAGAAGCATCACAAAACACAGCAAAAGCAAAATGCAATGCTCTGTATCAACACTCATGAAATATGTGTCATAAAATTTCTTATAAAGATCAAAGAAAAAAGTCAAAAGAAAGAGAAATTTATTAGTGAGACAAGATCCAACTACTATGCATTTCTATTCCTTCATATTGCTGCAAAACAAAAAATAAAAAGCCCATGAACTGTGGATTGGACTAGGCCCTCTGGATATGGAATATGGTTGTTTGGCTCGAAATGTTTGGGGGATACCCAGGCAGGGGGATCGGGATCTGTCCCTAGTATATGGGCAGGCTTCTGGAACCCAGTGCCTGTGGTGTGACACCTTGCATAGCCTTGGTACAGTTAGAAGGGGCTTGGACCTGCCTGAGCTCAGTGTTCTGGACTCTGCTGACTCCCCTTGGGAGACCTCAATTTGGGGGATGTGAGGATGCGGGGTGGCTTGGAAAAGAGGCCTGGGGAATGGGAGGAGGGAGGATCTCTGGATAGTATGTGGAGTGAATAGAAAATTTATTAATAAAGAAAAATGAAAGAAAAAAACAAAAAATAAAGTCACTTAAAAAATAAACCTTAAGATCATTTCTTGCAACATACTGAATTCTGTAAGAAGACTTTCATTTTGGGTTTCTTGCTCATTGCTCATAATGGTATAGCTGGTAACCAAGAATATACAGACACACTACAGAAGGAATGAATCTTTATTGAATGAATGAATCAATCAATCAATGAAAGAACTAATCAATAGAATACACAAAGTTCATATGTAAAATTTCAATATTGTATTCAATTTCTTTGAAATTGAGAGTTTTTCTTCAGTAATTATAGAGCTTTTAGTAAATAAAAAAACAGGAAATAATCTTTTTAGCATTCTTTTTATAAGACTATTTTCGGCAACAATATTCAAAGAATTGTCTGAGGTTAAACTGTGCTTGAGATGACTCTGCTTTGATTAAGAAGTGAATTTGATCTCAGATTTGGCTGATTTAAATGCCTGAAGAGGAAACATGGAACAGATAAATGGAATAGGAAAGCTCCACATTTCAACTAAGTATAACTTTACTTAAAACCATTAACGTGAAGCATATCAGTGCTTAAAATGTTTGTTCTGTAAATATTTCTTGTTAAGACTCTAATTTCTAAGAATGCAAAGGTATAGTTACTGAAATTTCACTCATCTAATAAATATAAGTAAGTTCCACACAAGCCAACAATCTGGAATCAATCAATATTTTTACCTGGAAACTCTTTGAGCACTGGTGCTATGATAAAACTAATTTCATGTCATTTGTTGTGGGTTGTAGTGGACCCTGGTAAGCTGTATATCCCTCATTCCCATAATTCTCAGTACTCTACAAACTCAAGGTAGACTGATTTTGGTTATATCATGAGCATCTCTCAGCCTTCCACTGGTGAAATTTTGCTTAGAGATAACTGTCATGCATTTATTTATGTCTTATAAAATACTCACAAAATGTTTCCTTAATATAATTTCATTCACCTATCACATTCTTAATTTTTATCTCAGGCCCATTGAGCTGTTTAATTTTATGTCAACTTGACACAAACTAAAGTCATTTGGAAGAAGAAACCTCAACTGAGAAAATGTTCCCACAGTCTATAGAGATTGTTCAGTGGTTAAGAGCACTGGCTGCTCTTCCAGAGGATTCAGGTTCAATCCCAGCACCCAGGTGGCATCTCACTACTGTCTGTAACTCAATTTCCAGGGGAGCTAGCATTCTCACAAACAGACATGTAGGCAGAATACCAATGTACATAAAATATTTTGCTCAGCCTTGGTATAGGGAGGAGGGGACTGGACCTACCTCAGCTGAATCTACCAGGCTGGACTGACTCCCCAGGGGAGACCTTGCTTTGGAAGAGATGAGAATGGGGGGTGGTTTGGTGGGGAAGGCTGGGGGATAGGAGGAGGGAGGACAGGGGAATCTGTGGCTGATAAGTAAAATTAAATTAATTATAAAATAAAAATATTAAAAAATAAATTATTAAAAAAATTTCCACCAGATTGCCCTGTGGGAAAGCCAGTGGAACATTTTCCTCATTGATGATTGATATGGGAGGGCCCAGCCTATTGTGAATATAATTTGGATATCTCATTGAAATCATACTAAATGACAGTCAACTTAATATAGGAAAATATAGCCTTCAGAATTAAAAAGAAAATAGTAGAAAAGTAAATGAGATGATTGATTTACATAATATGGATATAAAATACAATGAACAATAGTATAAATTGAGGATGCATATGCAGATTTTTATCTTATTTTATTAATTAAACAATTTGTGCGGTTATTGAAGACATAGAGCCTTACTGTGGAGACCAAGTTGGTCTTACATTCAAAGCCATCTTCTTTTCTCAGCCTCCGAAATTCTGGTATAAGCATGTGCCAATACACACAGGTCCAAGTTTTTAAACAGGATGAAACCCTTTAAAATTCTGTGCTGTGTTTGTATAATCTTGGTACCTTGTGTTTATTCCGTTTTATACAAATGATTACATACCAAGACTATAAAAAAGTGAGACATCAAATGATATGTTGATCAAACAGATGTTTAGTTTTCAATTTTCTTTGAAACAAAAGTAACTACTAGTTCCTTAAAACTAAACTATTTTAAGAAAAATGAAAGCACAGAATTAGTGAAAAGATTTATTTTATGAGACCTAAAAGAAAATTTCATATTGATAATGTGAACACTTTAAATTGTATGGTTAAAAAAAATATAAAACTGAAATGTGAACTCTATTATATTTTGAACATTTACTTCACATTGTTATTCCAGTTTAATATACTTAATACTAAAGAGAATTATAAAGACCAAAAGAGAAACATGAGTAACCATAAAACTGGACAAAGTATATTAACTGATACTTTATAACCTAAAAAGTGTTAATGTCAGGAGATACATGCCTATTGATCCTTCAGGAGTTGGAACAATCATAAGCTCCAGAAATTGTAGGTGTGAGAAGAAATGATGATTCTCTGTGCTGATGCTTTAAGTGCAGAATGACAATATTTCTGTGTTTCTTGAGATAGGCTCAGAAACTCAAAAGAAGCACAATATGTTTCAAAAAAACGTTTAATAAAATGTTAAGAAACATGGCAATCTCTATTTTATATTCATATTCATTTACATTCGCACATGTACATAACAAAAGTAACCTGTTTGTTAATGTTTAAAGATATAGTTTAAGTTTCTTACACATGATATTCAGAGTCACTCAAATCCATGCCATTAGTATAAACTAATTTCATCATTAAACTTGCAAGATATCCCATAATCTTACCATGTAAGTCTGCTGTTACATTACTTATCATAAATAAAACCATGTGTAATTTTCAACTTATGATTAAAACACCTGTTTATTTATCTGTACATACATCTTTTTTCCTGGTGGAGATGTTTTTCAAGATGTTCCAAGAACACTTGTTGCTGCTCTATTTGGTGGCATTAAACTGGGAGAGTGGGGCCTAAAAATGAGGCTGACTAAAGTCTCATGCAGTGGTTAATTTTATTGAGGGCACCAGACAATTTCTATTCTGAGGGCATTCTGAGGGTTAAGTAATGTCACATGAGCAAAGTTCACATGAGTTCAAGTTGTATACAGTCGCAAGGACAAGGTCACATGAGTTTAGACTACATACAGTCATAGGGCAACCTGTGCTAGGAAACATCATTCTGAGTAATAATGGATAAAATGGTGGTAATGCAAAGTAAACCCACTTCTGTTTAGTGTACCATGGAGTGGCATGAAAGTACATTCCAAAAACAACCCATGCTTTGGAGAAACAGAGATCGCAAGACTCTTGTCTTGTTTACTTGGAGTTCTCTCACAGACTCTCAAAAATCTCACAAAGGATCATTCATGGACTGTGTTTCAACAGATACCAAAATGCAGAGATGCTCAAATACCTTATGCAGAAAGAATGCTATTACCATATAATCTATCTCTGTGTATATAGCTTTACATGGTTTACATTATCTCTATATTATTTATAATACTTAATGAAACATAAATTGTTTTATTTTTTAGAAATAATGACCCAAAATAAATCTGTTCATATCTGTTCAATACAGATGCAATTTTTAAAACTCTGTATCTCTGAAGAGCTGTTGAAGGAATGGACTTGAGTTCATAATGGTTTTCATTATGATCACGTTTCATGGGACTAACTGTAGTCTACAGAACAAATGAGCTGTGTTTTTTATGTCTTTCTGTTGTTATCACATTGTTAAAATATTCATACCTCATACCTGCGGGGATTTTTTTCTTTCTTCTTGGCATATGGCTGGAAGTAGAGAGCATGCAAATTTGACTTCCTCTAGTTACAGAAGACAATCTTCTTTGTTGTGGCTTGTGTACTGATTCCAAAATTCTGGATGGTGAGCAAGTCATTCTGAATTTAATTTTGTATATGTATAGCATTATTATAGAAATACTGCTAGTGCTGGTTGCATACACTTCCCTCTCTCCTTCTTGCTTTCCCCAATCTACCAAGATTATACTATTATGTAAAATTTGACTCATTTTTCAATAGCCAATTTATAAATATTCTAGACTAAAATTCTGATTCTGTGCTTATTTTGATTTTCTGTAAAATATGTAAATGTTGAACTTAGTAAGTAGATATTCAAGAGGCAAAGCTTAAAATAATAAATGAGAGAGAAGGAGGAGGAAGAAAATGATAATGATAATGATCAGGTCATTATTGACAATTTTTGAAAATATTCTTTGATTACTTACTCATTTTTATAGTAGCAATTATTTATAACCATGTGAGCATCATTTCACAGAGAGAATAAAATATCAGAGGTACATCTTATTGTCATACAAAATATATCCTCATATATGATATATACAAGTATCACATATATATTATATAAAATGAAATATCTAAATAATGACTGTGTGTGTGTGTGTGTGTGTGTGTGTGTAGCAAAGAGTAGATGTGTTGGCTTTCACAAAAAAAAAAAAATCCCAGAATCATGAATAAAAGATTAAATTTAGAAGCATGTCAAGTACACAGGAAAACTTCAGCTACAAAGAACCATTCTTCATTTTAAAAAAATAACAACATATTAAAAGGCAAGTTTTATAGGTTTAAAAATTCTAAATAAAGAACTTGTAGAAAGAAAAATATGACCTAGAAATAAAGATGCCTACTTAAATGTCATTACTTTATTAAATTACACTTTTAAGTACATATTCTAAAGGAAAACAACCCCGTGGCAGGAAGCATAGTTGATTTACATATGTCTTGCAATGCATCTTATCCTTGAACCCTGGTAAGTGGATACTGCTACTAATCCACTTGGAGAAGCAGCATGATACTGGGCTTATACATATGTCACAAATCATAGGTGATGACTGGCAGTACTTCTTTCTGTTCTCTGTATGAAATGATATCAATAAGAAAACTAATGCATATTCTGGAAAATGTCTCATGTCCTTAAAATCCTAAAGGAAAGGTTGGAGTTATTGTGATCAATTTTCTGCCCTGATCTTGACCATTGCTGTGATTCTAGATATATTTAAAACATAAACAAACAGAATGAGCTATGCCTCTGATAAAGGCAAAGGAATTTACCAGGCACCTCATGATTAGTGCCAACTGTTTCTAATGGCTTAGACAAATAGCAAATTACCTGAAGTCTAGCAAGCAGATGCTTCAAAACAGACCTGTGACAAATGATAAATGACAAAAATCTAAGATCAAATCAGACCCAATCTCACACCTGCTGTCCAATCAACCCTCAGTAAGTAAGGTAAAGTTTCACAGAGAGAAAGCATAAGGATTGTTTCTGACACTATGCTGCTATCCACGGAACAACAGAAAATTATTTGTGAAGTCTTTCCATTGCTATAATGTAATTCTACTTTCTTGGTAATAGGAATATCACACCCAAATCCAATCATATGAACAAAAAAGCAAATGCAAAAGCTGATCAATTTAATTATATTTTGATTATAGCCATAAACTCTACTTTGTCTTGTTCTACAAAATACTCCTTCAATACCTGTCTTCCTCATCTGATCAAGTCCATGAATCAAAGTATGGATGTATTTATTGCTTTATTTTTTTATTTTTAAAACACCTTCAAAATATTGACATAGCTGGTGATCAATAAAAAATCAGTGAAAGAAAAAAAAACACACAAGAGTAATAGGAGTACAGCAAATACTCATTTAATGGATGAGCTAATACACAAATTGGCATGTTCCAGAGAAAGCTAGAAAGATTTGCCAAAATTTGAACTGATCACAAAATTATCTGTAATGTGAACACCTGATAAAGAGTCATTCTCATTGGTACCTGACCGGTCCTCCAGTGTACCAGCTGCTAAACACAGACCACCTTGAACCTGCTGCTTTGTGTAACCATCACTATCCCAATTGTTCAGACACTCAACACTTTAGGAATTTCACAGAAATGGTTTACTTATTTTTGGAGCTCACAGTTTTGAATAAGGCACGATAACTGTGAATATGTACAACTCATCCAACAAATGAAAAAAAAAACCTAAAGTTTTTTTTCTTTTGGCATTGTACATAACAGAGGAACAGTAGAGAAGTCATGACATAATTTGATTTAAATGGAAATAAGATACTGCGTAGAATTTTATACTGAAACTATCAAACCTTATTTACATGTTTTCTGCAGGAAAACAGAGTTATTTAGTAAAACACTCTGTCCACACTCCTTAGTAATTTACTGAGACAAGATCTTAGATTTATACGTAAAGGAGATATCATAGAAAGTCAAAAAGAAGCAAAGACAGAGAAATACAAATTAGTGACTCTGATATTGGCAGGACTACGTATGCAATTTTTATCAAAATTTCATGGGAAAGTGATATCTCACACTGCAGTCTAATTATATACTTTTATCCCAAATCTTTTCCATGGATTTTATCAACTTTCCATTTATTTGGTTTATTAGATATCATGTACATCATTTTTCATAAATTTAATATGTCCCATTTTCCTTTTGATTGTGTTACTCTTAACATTATTAATTTCTTATCATTAATTTGGTTTAATTTTTGTCTTTTCCTAATAGAGTTAACAACCTAGTTTACTAATTTTAATAATTTTTATTTCCAACCTGAGTATTAAATTCTATGAGTTCAAATCTTTGTGGATTCAGTTGAAGCCAACATATTTGTGTCATGATGTATAATGCTTTCCTTTTACTTTCTATTGTGTTTTTAAAAGATTATTTGTTTTTCCACAGTGATGTATTGACTAATTTGAAATATACTATTTAATTTCTCATGCTTAAGAGAACCATCCTGTGGTTTATTCTTGTTTTACAGCCCAAGATACAAAAATATTGATTGATTCTGTATAAGCAGTTCAAATAAAAAGCAAAAAAAAAAAATCAAATGCATTCATCTGTTGGGTATAATATCATTGCTATTAAGTGACAGAAAGTGTATTAAAGCATATTCTATCCATGTGTAACATTTACATATTCTATATCCTTGAATAATCATATTGAAATATCCATCACAAAAGTATCATTCCCAGATGTTTGGCATTTGTATATAACTACTGACTGATGGTTCTATCATCATAACACCTATAAGAACACAAATTGCTGTATTTGGGGATTTAGTATGGGTAAGTATAGGTCCCCTGGAAACAGTTGATTTAAAATATAATACTGAAGTTTGTAAAGACCTTAGGAGTACCCTTAATCTCTTCCTTAATTTTCCATGGTAAACTACCAGGTCTATGACTGTATTTTACCAATAAATTATGATTTCATTAACTTAAGACATAATTGATGAAACATTTTTCTCTTCACTGTGTGCTATACTTTGTCCCACTTCAATCAAATTAGGGTACAAGTATGAACAATTCTATTTAACTTTATTTCAAAACACACTACTAAGTTATTTTAGTAAGAAATTACTTGAAAATAGGTTACAATTTATTATAGCACTTTTCAGATATATGAGTTGAAACAATTTATTTTGCTTGAAGTTCACATTATAACAATAATAAAATAAATGTCCAAAGTATAGTTTGGCCAAAATAGTAAATAAATAAGATTGAAGCCTGCTTTTAGGAGTAAAGCCATGTCTGGTACCCAGTAGCCAACAAGCACCACTTCTGCTATGGATGGGGCATGGGAAAGTTGTCCCTTCTACAGACTAGGATTTGAACTGGCTTGGTCTTATTCAGGTCTTGTATAGGTAACCACAGATCCTGTGAGTTCATATCATGCTCATAAGCCAGCATTGCCCAGTATGCTTCCCTATCTTCTACCTTTTATGTTCTGCCTTTTCCTTCTGAGATGTTCTCTGAGACTTGGTAATGGTAGTTGAATTTTATAGATGTGCCATCTCTACTTGTGAAGAAACTACCCTCACTTATTCTCAGCGCTTTGAATGGTAAAATGTCTCTATTAGTCAGTGTCCATTTCAATAGAAAAACTCGATAAACAATATGAATAAGGGTCTCACCAAAAGTCTATGAGTTCCTTAACCATAGGTTTCAAGAATATTTATGATACGAGACATGAATTCCCTTTTGTGAAGCAGGACTCAAATCTAATCAAGAGAATGGTTGGTTACCCCAAAAACAGTTTGCCTACACTGCAGCAGTGAACATATATTGCCTCGTAGGTCTGTATTGTAGTATTCAGGGTTCAGTGATAGAAAAGACTATAGGTTTCTCCTCATCCCTAGCAGCTTCCCTAGCACCTTCAGGCACTATGAAAGCTATTCAAATAGGGAGATTTATATGACTAGTTCAAAATTGTTTACTTTTGTCCCACAATTAAGCTATGCATTGTTGCTGTGTTTTACTCTATAAGGCCTTAGAATCTAGTTATTA
Source organism: Peromyscus leucopus (assembly GCF_004664715.2). NCBI lineage: Eukaryota > Metazoa > Chordata > Mammalia > Rodentia > Cricetidae > Peromyscus > Peromyscus leucopus. The sequence continues at coordinate 43,243,085 of NC_051071.1, read as the reverse complement.
TGAGAAACTAAAAGCTGTAGAAATAACTCATATTTGGAGATGCCCCTAGAGTCACCATGATCAGTAAGTCATATGGTCATACCTTATGCCTAGCACAAAAGTTTTCATTTAATAGTCTATATTTTCTGGTAACAGCATGGTTAAAAAAATCGGGATACTTCTGGACCAGAGGTGAGTATCCGGCTCCAACCCGGACCTCATCCCTGGGCACCAGCCACTCCGGGAAGACCTGCCCAACTTGGCCACAGGCTCTGGCCATTGGGCGGGTCCCCTTCTAGCCCCACTGGGAGGGATCCCCTTTTCCAAGCCCCCCGACAGCCCCTGAAATCCCCGTGCCCTGCCCCCATGCCCATCTGCCCGAGACCCCAGCCACTTCCTGAGACTTAGAGACCGGCCCCCAGCTCCCATCCTGCCCCCGACTTCCCTCCTGGACCAGAGAGTTGGACAAGAGAACTCACTTTTGGACAAGAGAGAGAGACTTCCTGAATCTGTCAGTTCTTTCTGAAACAAGTACACTGATAAGACCAAGAAGGAACCACGAGGAGATGGGCAGGCGTCAAGGCAGAAGTACATACAACAAAATGAAGAGCAATACAGCATCACCAGAACCTAGCCCCCCTCCAACATCTAGACCTGAACTACAAAAATTGGAAGAAGCAGAAGAAAGTAGCCTTATGAGTAACTTCATGAAGAAAGTAGAGGCTTGTGTAGAGGAAAAGACAAGAAAATTGGAAGAACGCTGTAGACAACTAGAGGAAAGGGCAAACAAATTAGAAGAAAACAATAAAGCCCTCCAAGAAAACAATAAAGCCCTCCAAGAAAACAATAAACTCCTGGAAGAAAACAATAAAGTCCTGCAAGAAATCAATAAAGCACTGAAAGAAAATCATGAAAAAGTAATGAAACAAACAAAGGAAACAGTCCAAGAACTGAAAAGGGAAATTGAAAAAATAAAGAAGACACAAACAGAGGGAATGCTGGAAATAGAAAACCTGAGTAAAAGATCGGGAACTTCAGATGCAAGTATAACCAACAGAACGCAAGAGATGGAAGAGAGGATTTCTGGCATTGAAGACACAGTAGAAGAAATAGTTTCATCAGTCGAAGGAAACACTAAAGCCAACAAAGTCATGAACCAAAATGTCCAAGAAATTTGGGACACCATGAAAAGACTAAACCTACGAATTATAGGGATAGAAGAAGGTGAAGAATACCAACTCAAAGGCACAGAAAATATATTCAACAAAATTATAGAAGAAAACTTTCCCAACTTAAAGAAGGAAATGCCTATGAAGATACAAGAAGCCTATAGAACACCAAACAGACTAGACCCCCCAAAAAAGTCCCCTTGCCACATAATAATTAAACAACTAAATGTACAGAATAAAGAAAGAATATTAAGAGCAGCCAAGGAAAAAGGCCAAGTGACCTATAAAGGTAAACCCATCAGAATAACACCCGACTTCTCAGTGGAGACTTTGAAAGCCAGAAGGACCTGGACAGATGTAATGCAGTCACTAAGAGACCATGGATGTCAGCCCAGACTAATATACCCAGCAAAACTTTCAATCATCAAAGACGGAAGGAACAAGACATTCGAAGACAAAGCCAGATTTAAACAATACCTATCCACAAACCCAGCCCTACAGAAAGCACTAGAAGGAAAATTCCAACCGAGGGAAGTCAGATACACACTCAAAAACACAGGCAATTGATAAAGCCACAACAGTAAACCCCAAAGAAGAGAAGTACACACACACTACCACCAAAAATAACAGGGATGAAGAATCACTGGTCATTAATATCCCTTAATATCAATGGACTTAATTCACCTATAAAAAGACATAGAATTACAGAATGGATACGAAAGCAGGACCCATCCTTCTGCTGCATACAAGAAACACATCTCAAATTCAAAGACAGACACTACCTAAGAATAAAAGGCTGGGAAAAAACTTTACAATCAAATGGTCTTAAGAAACAAGCAGGGGTAGCCATCCTGATATCCAACAAAATAGACTTCAAACTAAAATCAATCAAAAGAGATCAAGAAGGACATTACATCCTCATCACAGGAAAGATTGACCAAGATGAAGTTTCAATTCTGAACATATATGCCCCAAACACAAGGGCACCCACATATGTAAAAGAAACATTACTAAAGCTTAAACCACATATAAAACCCGACACATTAATAGTGGGAGATCTCAACACCCCACTTTCACCACTGGACAGATCTCCCAAATCAAAACTTAACAGAGAAATTAAGGACTTAACTGATGTCATGACCCAATTGGACCTAATAGATATCTACAGAACATTCCATCCTAACAAGAAAGAATATACCTTCTTCTCAGCACCCCATGGAACTTTCTCTAAAATCGACCACATACTTGGCCACAAAGCAAATCTCAACAGATACAAAACAATCAGAATAACCTCCTGTGTTCTATCAGACCACCATGGTTTAAAGCTAGATTTCAACAACAACAAAAACTACAGAAAACCTACAATCTCATGGAAACTGAATAATGCTCAACTGAATCAGCAATGGGCTAAGGAAGAAATAAAGAAAGAAATTAAAGACTTCCTAGAGATCAATGAAAATGAAGACACCACATTCCCAAACTTATGGGACACTATGAAAGCAGTGTTAAGAGGGAAATTCATAGCACTAAATGCCCACATAAAGAAGATGGAGAAATCCCACACTAGTGACTTAACAGCACACCTGAAAGCTCTAGAACAAGAAGAAGCAAAGTCTCCCAGGAAGAATAGACGCCAGGAAATTATCAAAGTGAGAGGTGAAATTAATAAATTAGAAACTAAGAGAATAATACAAAAAAAATAATGAAACAAAGAGTTGGTTCTTTGAGAAAATCAACAAGATAGACAAGCCCTTATCCAAACTAACCAAAAGACACAGAGAGAGAATCCAAATCAACAAAATCAGAAATGAAAAGGGGGACATAACAACAGACATTGAGGAAATCCAGAGATTTATCAGGTCATATTTCAAAAACCTCTACTCCACAAACTGGAAAACCTAAAAGAAATGGACATTTTTCTGGATAGATACCACATACCTAAGTTAAATCAAGACCAGATAAACTATTTAAATAGTCCAATAACCCCTAAGGAAATAGAAACAGTCATTAAAGGTCTCCCAACCAAAAAAAGCCCAGGACCAGATGGTTTCAGTGCAGAATTCTACCAGATCTTCAAAGAAGAGTTAATACCAATACTCTCTAAATTGTTCCACGTAATAGAAACAGAAGGAACATTACCAAACTCCTTCTATGAGGCTACAATTACCCTGATTCCTAAACCAAACAAGGATGCAACAAAGAAAGAGAACTACAGACCGATCTCCTCATGAACATTGATGCAAAAATACTCAATAAAATACTGGCAAACAGACTCCAAGAACACATCAGAACAATTATCCACCATGATCAAGTAGGATTCATCCCAGGGATGCAAGGGTGGTTCAACATACGAAAGTCCATCAATGTAATACACCATATAAACAAACTCAAAGAAAAAAACCACATGATCATCTCACTAGATGCAGAAAAGGCATTTGACAAAATCCAGCACCCCTTCATGATAAAAGTCTTGGAGCGATCAGGAATACAGGGAACATACCTAAACATAATAAAGGCAATATATAGCAAACCAACAGCCAACATCAAATTAAATGGAGAGAAACTCAAAGCAATTCCACTAAAATCAGAAACGAGACAAGGCTGTCCACTCTCCCCATACTTATTCAATATAGTACTTGAAGTTCTAGCCAGAGCAATAAGACAACATAAGGAGATTAAGGGGATTCAAATTGGAAAGGAAGAAGTCAAGCTTTCCCTATTTGCAGATGACATGATAGTATACTTGAGTGACCCCAAAGATTCCACCCAGGAATTGATAAAGCTTATAAACACCTTCAGCAACATAGCAGGATACAAGATCAACTCAAAAAAATCAGTAGCCCTCCTATATACAATGAAGAAAGAAGCTGAGAAGGCAATTAGAGATACATCACCCTTTACAATAGCCAAAAATGACATAAAATACCTTGGGGTAACCCTAACCAAGCAAGTGAAGGACCTATATGACAAGAACTTTAAGTCCCTGAAAAAAGAAATTGAAGATGTCAGAAAATGGAAAGATCTCCCATGCTCATGGATAGACAGGGTTAACATAGTAAAAATGGCAATCTTACCAAAAGCAATTTACAGATTCAATGCAATCCCCATCAAAATACCAACACAATTCTTCACAGACCTGGAAAGAATAATACTCAACTTCATATGGAAAAACAAAAAACCCAGGATAGCCAAAAGAAACCTGTACAATAAAACAACTTCTGGAGGCATCACAATCCCTGACTTCAAGCTCTACTATAGAGCTACAGTAATAAAAACAGCTTGGTATTGGCATAAAAACCGACATGTGGACCAATGGAATCGAATTGAAGACCCTGACATTAACCCACACACCTATGGACATATAATTTTTGACAAAGAAGCCAAAAGTGTACAATGGAAAAAAGAAAGCATCTTCAACAAATGGTGCTGGCATAACTGGATATCAACGTGTAGAAGGCTGCAAATAGATCCATATCTGTCACCGTGCACAAAACTTAAGTCCAAGTGGATCAAAGACCTCAACATAAATCCAGCTACTCTGAACCTGCTAGAAGAGAAAGTAGGAAATAGTCTTGAATGCATTGGCATAGGAGATCACTTCATAAATATAACACCAGTAGCGCAGACAATCAATCAATGGGACCTCTTGAAACTGAGAAGCTTTTGTAGAGCAAAGGATACGGTCAACAAGGCAAAGCGACAGCCTACAGAATGGGAAAAGATCTTCACCACCCTCACATGTGACAGAGGACTGATATCCAGAATATATAAGGAACTCAAGAAATTAGACATCAAAACGACCAACAGTCCAATTGAGAAATGGGCTATAGAATTAAACAGAGAATTCTCAACAGAGGAAACCCAAATGGCTGAAAGACATTTAAGGAATTGCTCAGCATCCCTAATCATCAGGGAAATGCAAATCAAAACAACTCTGAGATACCACCTTACGCCTTTCAGAATGGCTAAGATCAAAAACACTGAAGACACTTTATGCTGGAGAGGATGTGGAACTAGGGGATCTCTCCTCCATTGCTGGTGGGAATGCAAGCTTGTACAACCACTTTGGAAATCAATATGGCGCTTTCTTAGAAAATTGGGAATCAATCTCCCCCAAGATCCAGCTATTCCACTCCTGGGCATATACCCAAGAAATGCTCAATCATATCACAAGAGCACTTGCTCAGCTATGTTCATATCAGCATTGTTTGTAATAGCCAAAACCTGGAAACAACCTAGATGCCCTTCAACTGAAGAATGGATAAATAAATTGTGGCACATATACACAATGGAATACTACTCAGCAGAGAAAAACAATGACATCATGAGGTTTGCAGGCAAATGGATGGATCTAGAAAAAATCATCCTGAGTGAGGTAACCCAGACTCAGAAAGACAAATATGGTATGGACTCACTCATAGGAAGATGCTAAATGTGTAACAAGGATGAATGGACTGCTACTCACATCACCAGTGAGGCTACCTGGAAAACGGGACCCCAAAAAAGACACGGAGAAATGGACGAGATCTACATGAACAACCTGGTCATGAGTGGGAAAAATGAAGGGCGATGGTCGAGGGAAAGAGAGTGGGAGATCCTAGCTGGATCAAGAAAAGAGAGGGAGAACAAGGAATAAGAGACCATGGTAAATGAAGACCACATGAGAAGGGGAGGAAGCAGAGAGCTAGGGAGGCCCACGGAGATCCACAAAGATACCCCCGCAAAAGACTGCTGGCAATGGTCGAGAGACGGCAGGAACTGACCTACTCTGGTGATGGGATGGCCAGACACCCTGTTAGTTGTGCCATAAACCCCATCCAAGGACTGAGGAATCTGGACACAGACATTCACGGCTGGGCCCCTGGTGGAGCACTGGGAGTCTAATTAGTGAGAAAGAAGAGGGTTTATATGAGAAAGAATTGTTGAAGCCAAGGTTGGATAAAGCACAGGGACAAATTACCAAATGAATGGAAGCACAGGATCTATGAACCAAAGGCTGAGGGGCCCCCAACTGGATCAGGCCCCCTGAATGGGTGAGACAGTCATTTGGCTTGATCTGTTTGGGAGGCAGCTGTGCGTTGGTGCCGGGTCCTGGGCTCGTTGCATGAGTTGGCTGTTTGAATCCTGGGACTTATGCAGGGACGCTTGGCTCGGTCTAGGAGGGGGGGACTGGACCTGCCTGGACTGAGTCTATCAGGTCGATCCCGGTCCTCGGGGGAGACCTTGATCTGGAGGAGGTGGAATGGGGGGTGGGCTGGGGGGAGGGGGAGGGGAGCGAGAGGGGGAGAAGAGGGGAATCTGTGGCTATTATGTTGAACTGAATGGTGTAAAATAAAAAAAAAATTAAAAAAAAGAAAAAAAATGCGGGATAATCTATTCAAATTCAGATTTGAAAGAAAAACAATACATGATTACCTTACAAAGTAGTAGAGTTTCATATGGATTCTTAATCTATCCTCAGGTTTGTTAAATCACCCCACCTCTCCTTCCCCAACCCATTCCCCTTCCCCACTCAATTCCTCAGCTATAGAATAATCTCCTTGTTCTGACATAACACATGCATTCTATTTCTGCATATTTTTACTAGAGTTGCCTGATCATACATTAAGTAGCACTTCATTTATTTTTCATTTTTGTAGTCTGCATATTTTAATTATGAACACGCCTATAGTTATTCCTTGATATTATTGGATTATTGGCTCTAATATCCCCCAAGAATAAAAAAAAAAAATCCACAGATGCTCAAGTTTTTTTCTTTCTTTTTTACCTCTTTTACAACTGAGACTTTATTGGTTGAGTACACAGACATTTCAATTCTTAAAACATGGACCCAAACTCTAAGAGTCATACATTGTGTTCACGTACCCAAAAGAGCCATGTATTGTTTCTTTTTGAACTTATTCCAGTGATGTTCCATCCTAAACTTGGCAAGTTTTCCCTAAGACCTCACATAACAATCAAATGCTCACAATCCTTAATTCCACTGACTCACAATTTTATGCCACATATAGTACATATTCAAAATTTAAATCTTTTACAGCACATTATCACAATTGTTAGGAAAATGGACTGCCATGACCAGAGACAGTTCTGACAGGGCAAGGATGGAGGAGTGGTTTTTTTAGGATACAGTTCTACTAGAAAAACGAGACCAGAAATAACTGAAAATATTGCAGACACAAATACACGACCAAGATATACAGTGGTGTATTCCTTCATTCCAACTTAATCAAGCTACATGTGTAGTTTAAATCATCTCCAGACTGTTCATGCTAATTAATATAACATAAATTTTATGTAAAGAGTTACTTCATGACATTATTTAAAGAAAAATGAAAGGAAAATGGTACATATTTAAGACAGATTGAAATTTTATATGTAAATAATATATAAAGCATATATATATTACATGCATATATATGAATCTGCAATTAGTTGAGTGTGCAAAAACAAAATCCTAGGATACAGATACCATTATAGTTGGTTGACTTCACAAATACATATTTTCTTTCCTGCTCCCCTATAAAGCAATTATATTTTACCCTCCTTTGCTTGAAAATAGTCATATTTACTCTATGGTATTTGGTAAATTCTACTGTATTTTATTAAACATTACATAATATAGACATATAAAATTCATTGCATGTGTGGATAGTATACAGTTTTATTTTAGTCTCTGGGACTATGCAATGTATACATAGATGTATAGCTCTTAGAAATAGTTCCCACTTTTGTGTATTTTAAGTGCACAGGATAGGATCACTGGTGTATAATGTCATTTTAGAGTTAATGATGTGGCTCAGCAGAAGAGGTCTTGCCAGTCTAGCTTGTGACCTGTGCTTGATTTCTAGAATCCACATAAGGTGAATAGAAAGGATCAACTCCAGAAAGCTGTCTTTCAGACTTCACTAGAACATCATGCACCCACACACACAACATGTACACAACCAATTAATTACTAATAGATTTACAATCAACTTTGAGTGCTCTTTTGATTCAAGAGTATTTCTTCAAAGTGTAATCTTCCTGGGGTGGTCCATTCACAGGACACCTGCAAGAGGCTGGTGGCTGTATTCCTGGATTGGTATCAGGGCTCCAGCTGATTCCACAGTACATACTACCTCTCCTGAATTCAGTTTTGTACAAGGGGGAAGCTAGGAGCCAACATCAGTATTTTGTAAGAGAATTTTGCCATGTGCACATAAGTAGATCAAAGAACTCTTTTTCAAACATAAATGTTTAAAAGAGCAGGTGCTGGGTTATAACTTTCAGAAGAAAATTCAAAGAATCCCAGTGTCTCAACAGAGCTCATACAATATTCTTTTATTATGGTTTAAGAATTTCATAAGTGCATAGGATATGTTTGAACAAATCCACTCCCAAATCAACTCTCTCACTATATCCCCTTCACTGTTCTTCCTACTTTTATGTACTCCTTTGAAGCAAAATTTATTCTCCTAATGCCACCAGTGTGGACATGAATATAGGAACATCCCTGAACCATAAGTACCCTACTGGGACTAACATCCCTAAAGATAACTGGCATTCTGTTTTCCACAGTACCAATTAATTTCCAATAGCATCTCATCTTAAAAAAAAAAAGGACTTTATGAGCCTTTCTTCCATCTATGTCAGGATTTGGGCCTGATTTGATCCTGTTCAGGTCTCATATATGCAGCCAAGCCACTGTGAATCTTAATGTGTAATGGCCATTTCACGTCTATGAAACAGTGTTGCACGGAAGTTTTCCACCACCTCTGGCTCTTAGAACCTTTTTGCCCTTCCCTCTTCCTGGATGATCCATCTGAACCTTTGGAGTAAGAAATGTGACATAGATATCCAATTTATGGCTGAGCACTACAATCTCTTAATCTTCCTATGCATTCTTATGTGATTCTTATATCACAATTTTGTTTATGATAAATACAAGAATAGAAGTTTATAAAAGAGAAAAATTAAAAGCTTTGTTGAGCTATAATTTATGGTTTGTGTTGTAGTTGATTATATGACCAAGAGTGCTAAGCTTGGAATTATTGTTAATTATCAATCCATTAGTTTTTAAGGAAAATGGGTCCTAATTATCACAGCTTTTATCTTTATTCACATTTAATTAGACTAAAATGTAAAGACATATGCTTGGTTTTTTTTTCCTTCTTTGGTTGTTTTTTGTTGTTGATGCTGTTTGTTTGTTACCGTTTTTTGTTTATTTGTTTGTTTTTATAGGTTAATATGAGGATTCAGGCAAATTATATTTTTCATTCTCTAGGGAGCACAATTGTAGTAAATTATTAACAACATTTCTATCAAGGTTTTTCTTGTAATAAACTCAATTGTGCTCTGTGATAAGTATCTATCATCTCAGTCTTTTTGATTGTTAAAGAAATTATTATTATATTAGGAATTTTTAGATAAGACATTGTGATTCTGAAACTAAATATTTTTGTCTTTAAGCCTGAAGTGAGAGATTTTTTTCAAACCCAGATCTCATTAAAGCGTGTGTGTGTGTGTGTGTGTGTGTGTGGCACTGCTCCAAGAAGAATTCAAGCATGAGAAGCAGAGCTGTTGGCTTAGCAGGTAAACTGCTACACAAACATAAGAGTCAGAGATCAGATGACCTCAGCACCCACGTAACAGCTACCATGGCAGCATGTGTCTGTAACTTGTGGGTGAGGAAGCAGAAGGAACCCAATGACTTTCACCAGCCAGTATAGCCAAAATAACCAACTTTTGGTTCATTGATAGATCCTGTCAAAATAATCTTGCTGATCATAGTGATAATGATAATAATAATTAATAGTAACAATAATAATTAATTGAGGAAATTCATTAACTTCAGCTTTCACAGGCACCTGAATGAGTGATTGTACCAGCATGCACATATATACATACCTGCATGCACCTTATGCCACACACACTATGACAAAAAAATGAAATAATGACAAACAAAATTAAAGTGATTGGATCACAGGCAGAAGGAAGAAATGAGGCAGCAATCCGAAGAAATGATGGTATTACAAGAGCCTTCTCTGATGAAAGAGCAAGAAATAAGGATGGGTCAGATGGTCATGGGGGATACCAAAGCACAGAGGCCAGGCCCCTCGCTCTTGTCCCAGGTGGTACCCCATCTCCTGTAGGACCTACCACAACAATGCTGAATAGAACCTTGGATGAAATAGGGACAGTTTGGTGGAATTCCTGCTCCAGTCAACTGTGCTTTTCCTGGAGCTGAATATGCTCCAAATACATGTCAGCACCAATAAAGTTGCCAAAATATTAAAATATGGGATCTTTTTGACTAGCAGGGATTCAACCCCAGAAAATTGAAGGGGCTTTTCTCTATAGCTAGGTGTACTCTCTAGTCAGCATGCTTAGAGGCAGAGGGCCTAGGGAGGGTGGGATTGAAGAATTTGAATCTTGAATCTATCCTATACTGATTATTCAATTCTGTGCAGTGCAATCATGAAATATCATGTGACTGTTGAGGGCCTAAGGAACCATAGGAAAACTGGCTTAGATCTCTACTAACTTGATGGTTGTTTTCATTATTGCTATTATTACTTATGTTTTAATTGATTGTCTAACCTTATTGCTCTCAACCTCATACACTGTTTCATATACTATAAGAGTCAGATACTCCTAAAAACCTAGATCATTTCTCTAATCATTCCAAAGTGAGAATTTCAACAAATGCCTAACAGAGGTTACCGTGTATATCACAGGACTCACCACTTATTTCCCATTTCTTTACTAATAAAGAAGTTATCTTAATTGATTTCATCTTGCTGTGTCTTTTGAAAGACTCCTGCTAATGAGCCCTCATCATTTTCACAGTTAAGGACCACCCAGGAATGACCTCTTAGTGTCTCTGATGCTATTCACTGCTTTTCTTGATAGGCCTAGTTTCGTCATTGGAACAGGGCTGCTGTAGGCTAGAGGTGGTCCGTTTCTGACATACCTTAAGAGTGACACTGTGCAGTCTTTTACGAGCGACTTCATTTATTTCATTTGTCTCTGATATTTTACATTTAGAGTGCTGAGAAATGCAACAGAAATTTAAAAAATAAAACTTACTGAAATATAGTTAAATCTATAAAAATTACCATAACTTAATAGAGTTACAGTACTTGTTAAAATATTTTAATTCTATTCAGCTATCTTAATGCTAGAGTTGCTTTATACTCATATATATGTAAGTCAGAAATTTGCAGACCATTGCTATTGGTTTATTATTGCTATTGGTTTTCTCAGTCACTATTACATTTATCAATATGCACTTATATTTTCAGTGTATTTATGCTTATTTATGATTACCTAGGATTCAATATGTGATTACTTTTTCATAAAACCTGTTAATATTTTTTAACTGATGATGTCAGTTTCTCTTTTTTTGTTGTTCTTGTTCTTGTTCAGGAAATGTATCAATGTGCCATTTTTTAATTTAATTTTATTTTTAAAAGCGTACATAGACTCATTGGACTTCTGCCACTCAGGTACAGGTCATACCAGTCAGAACCCATAAGGGACCTGCTTGCCAGCGAAGCTGCCCACTCTCCTGGATCCTGTTCCCCTAGACGCTTCATACAGTTTGGCCTTTGGTGCAGCATGGCATCTCTGTTCATCTGATTAGTGTGGCCTACCCCTGAACAACTGAAGTCTGTTCAAGCTAATGTGGCTTGCCCTTGTTCTGACTAGTGTGGTATGGGCCTGAGTAGTGGAAGACCAGCTGTGGTTGGTGACTGGATCCAGTTGCAGGGCCAGCGATAAGGTAGGATGGCATGGGCCATAGGAGAGATCTTGTGAAACAGAATCTAGGAAATGTGGCAGTTCTGTCAGGAGGCAGGTCACCCATTGGTTCTGTCTGTGTGGCCTGCACTTGAGTGGAAGATTTCTCAGAAAATTGGAAATTGACCTACCTCAAGATCCAGCTATACCATTTCTGGGTATATGCCCAAAGGATGCTCCACCATACCACAAGAGCACTTGCTCAAATATGTTCATAGCACCTTTGTTCCTACTAGCCAGGAAGTGGAAACAGCATAGAGGTCTGTCAACTGAAGAATGGATACAGAAAATGTAGAGTTACACAATGGAGTATTACTCACTGTTGCAAACAATGACATAAGGAAATTTGCTGACAAATGGATGGAACTAGAATAGATCATCCTGAGTAAGGCAACCCAAATTCAGAAAGACAAATATATGTACTCAGTCATGAGTAGATATTAACTGCAAAGAAAAGGAGAACCATGCTATAATCCACAGATCCAGAGAAGCTAAGTAATAATGGGGGGGCTCAAGCAGGGATGTGTGAATCTCACTGTGAAAGGGAAAGAAAATACAGATCACAGGTAGATGGGACAGAGGAGGGGTCTGGATGGAAGGGTGTACAGGGGAACAGGAGGGATCAGATGAAGGGGAGGGTAGAGAGAGAGAGTACTGGAAGAGACAGCTGGAATCTGAGGGCATCTCTAAGATGAGATAAAAACCTACTGCAATGGAAACTCCAGGGAATCTCTGAGGGTGATCTTAGCTACAACTTGTAGCAATAGGGGACAGGGAGCCTGAACTGGCCATTTCCGGTAACCAGGCAAGACTTCCAGGGGAGGGACTGTGACACCAAACATACCACAACCCCTCCAACCTGGAATTTGCCCTGCCTACAAAATGTGTTGTGGTAAAGATGGTCCAGAAATTTCAGAAGTGATCAAATGTCTGGCCTAGGGTAAGCTGAATACCCTTACCCTGAGAGGATGCTTACCTCTGAGGGCCAGGACCCAGAGCTGAGATATACAAGAGACCTGGAGTAGCACTAAACATCATGACTGGCAAAAAAAAAAAATAGGTCAATGAAATGATTTCTAGTAATATTCTGCTATACTTATAGATTGGTGCCTAGCCCAGCTTCACCCAGCAACTGATGGGAAGAGATGCATACCCACAGTCAAACATCACACAGAGTTCAGGGGATTTTGCTGAAGAGGGGGAGGAAAGATTATAGGAGCCAGAAGAGTCAAGGGCATCACAAGAAAACCCACAGAAACAACTAACCTGTGCTCATAACAGCTCACGGAGAGTGATCTAACAACCAAGGAGTCTGCATGGGCTTGACTTAGGCCCTCTGCATACATGCTACAGTTGTATAGCTTGATCTTCTTGTGAAACTCCTTACAGTGAGAGCAGGGGCTGTCTCTGATTCTGTTGCTTGCTTTTGAGCTCCATTCCTCCCACTGCATTGCCTCATCCAACCTTAAAAGAAGAGGAGGTACCCAATCTCATTGCAACTTGATATACCATGGCTGGCTGATATCTATAGGGTGCCTGCTTATATCTGAAGAGAAAAAGAGGAAGAGGAGTGAATGGGGTTGGGGGCAAGGTTAGAGGGGAGAAAC